>NC_066580.1:2579938-2894143 GCF_024323335.1 Lathyrus oleraceus
GCCACCTCTGAGATGACAGTCCTCTGAGGAGGAGGAGTTGCGGGCATTGGAGAAGACTGGCTCTATGCAACTAGAACTGACTCCATCATGGCAGTCAGGCGGGCGATCTCCTCTTTCAAGTCTCTATTCTCTTGCTCAAGATGTTCCATAATTCTGGAATGATTGGCGCGAGTATTGTATCGATGAGTCAGCTTGGCTGAAGCACAGAAGAAACACCAATGGGATATCTGGCGAAAGAGAAATCTGCTTATACAAATGATGCATGAAAATGTAATGCTTGATTATTTATTTTCAAGGAACTTACTATGTTATTTGCATATATATATATATATATATATATATATATATATATATATATATATATATATATATATATATATATATATATATATATATATATATATATATATATATATATATATATATATAATTGCAACAACTTGATATGACCATAAAATCTCTTTTATTTATATAATTGGAAGGATTATACTGAGTACAATTTCAGAAACCAAATTAAAAATACAAGAGAAAAGGAGACTAGCCATCCTAAGGATCCCTAACAACACCGTCAGAAGATATGGTTGTAGGCGCATACTTCCTTCGAATGCGTCGGATCTCGGTCTCAAAAGAAGCCTTCATCTGAGTCTTCTCGAGGACAAGCTGATCAACAATCTTCTTCCAAGCAACGGAAGACTGAGGCATACTAGAGGAAGATGAAACCTCCGGCTCTCTCTGTCTCTTTGTCACTCGGTCTTAAAGTTGCTCAATAAGTGCATTTTTGTCCTTAGACTCAAGCTGCAACTCCTCATGCTTTTTGCTCAAAGCATGGAAACGCTCTTCCCATATATCCTTCTCTCGCTTCATCTTGGCGAGTACGTCTTCCAACTCCTCTACATCTTGATTAGGGAGAGTTAATGGCTCAACCACAACCATAGACATAGGTCTTTCACAAGGATAAGGCATCTTTAATTCCATAGCTCTCTTCTTCAACCAAAGAGTGTAAGCTTCCAAAGGTACACAATTGCACGGACCAAACTCGGATCTTCCTTTCCTATGCACATTATGCCAAGCATGCATAATCTTCTGCTTCAAATGTTGGGGATCTTTACCTTCTTGATAGAAAAGACCTTCTAATAAAGTATTATTAGGTTTGTCTCTCAAGGGGAACCCAAGTTGACGACGTGCCAAAGCAGGGTTGTAGTTGATTCCTCCTTGTGTACCAATGAGAGGCACATTAGAGAATTCACCACAACTATCAATAATCTCCAAAATGCTCAAAGAAGGATCATACCAAACTATATCATCATTAGTGAGAAACATAAGTCTCTGAGACCACCGTAGACATTGTTTGTTCTCCACAAAAGTAGGCGTCTGAGGCAAGTGCGAAATAAACCACTTGTACAGAAGAGGGATGCAACAGACAATCATTCCACCACCCTTAGAATTCCTTAGATGCAAAGAGAAGTACATATCACCTAACAGAGTAGGCACAGGGTTCCCAATCAAGAAAATTCTAATGGCGTTAACATCAACGAAATCGTCAATGTTAGGGAACAAAGCTAAACCATAGATGAGCAACACAAAGATAGCTTCAAAAGCATCCAGACTACCGGCTTGAGCAAAGGAAATAGCTTCCTTGATGAGGAAATCAGATGGCAATCCAAACAATCCTCCTTTCTTCACCCAATGAGCCTCTATTTCAGACTTCTTCAAGTGAAGAGCTTCAGCAATAAGATGAGATATGGGAATCTCTTCCAATCCACTAAAAGGCACTTTGTTAGAAACAGGTATTCCCAAGAGATGGGCATACTCTTCCAACATAGGCACTACTGATAATCGGGAAAAGTGAAGAAACGGTAGAGATGATCATAGAACTGTACTAATACACTCAAAAGTCCTTCAACTACATCAGCAGACAAGATGGAGAGAAACTTCCCATGGCGTTGTTTAAAATCCAAGGGATCTAATACAAAAGATGCTAGCTTCCTTAACTCTTTCAAGTCGGGACATCTGAAACTGTACTTCTTAGTGTTCCTTCGTCCATAATCCATGGTCTGAAAATATTTGCAAATAATACCTCAGCTCCATGAACATTTCGTGTGATGAATGTTATGATGCACATGAATGCATGAATGCAACAATCACAAATAAGGGACCACACACAAGGCAAACAAACAAAGGTAAAGGGATGAATCAAGTCATTGTCAAGATCAATCATCCATTTTGGTGGATTATGGCTTTCACCTTATCAACACCCAAGTTCCATTGATATTGACAAGACTTGATTGGATCGACCAAGAATCAATGGTTTGTTGTGAGTCACGAGCATGGAGTCTGGGTAAGAACCATCCCAAAGGAGTGAACTAAGGATAAAAACCTGTAGATCATGTTCTAAAAAGTTTCTAGAGTCTTAATTCCATCTATCGGATATTACAGGTTAGGATGACTGACTCATCAACCCATAATATTCTCAAGAGAAACTCGTCTGAGTATAGTATCGCGTAACAACTGTGATCAAGTCTACACTTGGACAGTCTCCGCACTACGTCCTAAATAGGCCAAGAGGGGTTAAATGTTCTACGGTCCCCAGCTTCTCGGACCCCAAATCAGAGATAATAATGCCTAACCACAAATACTTGTGTGACATTTCCAAATCCAAAAGGGTCTCCACTGAGTAGATGGATCTCAAGCCAACTTGTTAAGGACTACTCCACACAAGTCGAACATGACTATACCATCCTCCTATCTTAATTGCACTCAAGTTCGGGTTAGAACTTATCTCACCATTCAGAGATCACCAAGCACAACAAGCAGATTATATCACACAAACAAATATACATACATCAAATACACAATTATATACACACAAAAAAGTAGGCTAAACCCACTGGAGACTACTCCCCAGCAGAGTCGCCACTTAATTTCTGTAGCGGTAAATTCATGATCATCAAGCTATGGATAAGCAAGATATCAAATAACAAGAGTCGCCACCGCGCTTTTATTGTTTCCAAGGGAAAAGGGAAAAGTACGAACAAAACCCAAAAATAAGAATTTTTCAAATCAAAACTAATAAAATGCCAGAGATTACAAGTAAGGGGGTTGGTTACACAGAGGGAAGGTTTTAGCACCCAAAGTGTCCTAGGTACTCCTAGGGAGCCCTTTCTTGTGTGCATATGTGTTTTTGTACAAATGATGTTAGCAAGCAAATAGAATGGGGGGATGAGAAAAGAATTCATTAATTATATTTTTGTGTTTGACAATACCTTCGGACTTGTGCCTACGTACCAACATAAAGATGAGGGATCAAAACCTCGTAGTTCGTGGTATAAATTTCAAAGTGGATGCATTGCTTTTAACAAAAATTTAAGTTTGAAAGGCACAAAGGCCTAAAAATGGTTTGAATTAGTTAGTTCTTTTTGGCTTTTGAAAATTTTAAGTCAAGTATAATTAAGTATATTTACAAGTTTGATTAAGAAAATGAGTTTAAAAATGCAATGGCATAAGGCCAAAGTTTCTAATTTGCAAAATGGTCTAAGTTTAGAAAACAAGCACAAGCAAAGAAGTTTTTTTTAAAAGGAGGGAGAGAATTTGAAATTAAAGAAATGGGGAGGAGGTGGAGAGACTAATCCTAAGCATAAATTTAAAAGTTGAGAGTTGAAATGATATGACCAATGGGCTGCAATCCAATAGACAAAAATGTCATATAGAAACCCAAATTCCCTTGGACATTAGAATCAAGCAACAAAAAATGCACAAAATATCAACTTGAAGAGCAAGGCATCAAATAAAGATAGCCACATCCAAGCTTAGCAACTCCATGATCTTTCTTCAAATTTGCCCATGTAGCAGATGAATTTCATAATGCATAAGTCGCAGGTTCAAAATAACAGCCTCACAATGATCATGTTGCAGATGAACCCAAATGGATTTCCAATGATGTATCAGATGAAGTTTCAAATCATAAGCACTTGGTTACATGAAAGTTGGTATTGGCCAAGTCCTTTGCATAGGGAGTGTTACCTAAATTCTAAGTTCAAAAGTCTCAGATCAAACCAACAGTCCACACAAGATATTTTTTAGGGTTTTTTGTTCTTATTATGTACATTAATGGTCAAAGACCACACAAACAAACACAATATAAACAAGGTATATCACAAAATATGGTCCAAGTGGACAAAGTGAAAATGACATTAACATAAACAATTAGAATGGTATGAATAATGGCAAATGAATAAGACTTAAAAAATAAAGTGCATTAGAAGTAAATGACTTGAAATTAAATGTTAGTTGTTAATAAGTTAGAAGTTAGTATTGCTTTTACTTTTACTTTTTTGTTTAAGTCATTCTTTGGAGAACACTCAACCCACTTATCACAAGCATGGATCATTGAACCAAGACATCTCCTAAAGGAAGGAAAAAAGGCCAAGTTTCCACACAATACCATGAAAGGGGGGAGACTTACAATCTCACTAACTAGAATGCTATGCCTTTTGTGTCAAAATTTAGCACTATGTTAAGCAATCGTAATTGGACTTATGTAGAAGTCACAACTATTTGAGGTCGGGCAATAGAATTTTGGTGTTAATGCATGTGAGAGACATAGTATGATAAACTATGCTCATGAAACATACGACACACAAAAAGAATATACAAAAGTGGTGGCCTAATCTCATCCATACTTATGTTGATTTTGCAATCACTTAGCCTTAGGATATAGAGATATCATAGGTTTATGACATGAATGGATAAAGAAGGGGAATGAGATGAAGAGGGAGGGGAAATGGATAAAACTCAAATTGGACAAAGGAGGACTTTTACCAAATTAAGATCATTCATTCATTTTGGGAGATGGAATATACATTCCATCAATCCCCTAAATCCAATGATTTTAACTTAACAAAGTCGAATCAACCTTGACCAAGGCCCAACAACACAAGTCAAACTTCCAAAATCAATCAAAATGGCTCTACACAATTTGTTTGGCATTTATTCAATTAAAAATACTAAAAATAATACATTAAATTAAATATGGTTGGTCAATTTCCTAAAACCTCATCAAAACACCAAAGAAATGGCCATGAGATTTATCGTAGGTCAAACAAGGTCAAAGGACCTTGAAGAAAAAATTTCAGAATTTTTGGAAACTTAAAAGTATTTTTAAACAATTAAAAAATATTCACAAAATCAATTAAATCATGAAAAATATTAATAATGATCCAAAAAATAATTTTAATTCAAAATATGAAAGAGGATTTTATTTAAAATTTTTTTGGAGAAACTCTCATATTTTTTGGATCAATGTTAAAATTAATATGAATTAAAGAAAATCAAAGGAATAAAAATTAAAATCAAAAAATCAAAAAAATGTGGACCACTTGATCTCACTCATTAATTGAGGTGGCAGATCAAGTGGTCTGAAATGCGCGTTCCACCAAACACACGAGTCAGCATGATGTACCAATGGTAATCACAATGGATGCTCAGGATTAAAACATTTCAAACTCATCTAATGGCTCTGAACGCTTCCAGCTCATCGCCGGAGCCAAATGCCGGTCATCTTCTCCGATGACTCTGGCCGGACTGGTTCAGTCATCACCACATCATAAATGAAAAAAGAGGACATGATCTGAAAGATAAAATGGCGTAGATCATGAATATCACCTCAATTTTAACTAACTCCAAATATATAGAGAGATATGTGGAGTTGAATTTTGAGGTGTGTCAACTGAGTTGCTTCGATTTGACCTCAAAGAAACTCAATCTTCTTGCCTACATTGGCAGGACTTCAGACAACCAAAGATCCAAGAGAATTGATGAGAATTGAGTGAGAATCGAAGAGAAGAAAAAATCTAGAAAATACCTTCAATATTGTGCAGAACTTGATCTTTCTTGCTTCAATTCGTGTTTGATCTTGCTCAAGTAGCTTGCAGAAGTGGCTTAGGATTTGTACAAAGCTTTGGACCCTGAAGTTTTTGAATCTCCAAACAGTGAGATTCAAACTTAATTTTCAAATGAAAATTCTCAGGTTTTCCTTTCAAATGTGAGGGTTTGAAGTGTGGAGGAAAAGCTGACGCACAAAGGGTCTCTATTTATAGCAAAATGGAATGTTATTTGCACACTTGAAAATTTGTCCAATTTTAGCAATGTCATGTTCATGCTTGCATGGGCGTGTACAGGCCCATGAAGCAACTCAATTAAGTCCAAAACCAACTATGTTGAGGTCTGAATGAAGCTTGAATGACAAGGCAAAGTTAAATGATCATTTGAAGTTTGAATCTTGCCAACTGATACAGCTGTGTTTACACCATGCACAGGCCCCTCAAACTTCATCCAAAATGAATGAATTAGGACTATTTGGAAAGCTTAGATCAAGAGTAACAACTCTTATGTTTAACACTTTTCCATTTGGAACTTGTATCATGGTGAATTTTGAGGTGGAAGTTTGGAAATTTCAACATGTTGAAATTTTTTCTAAGTGTCAAGTCATATACTTCATTATTCCATCTTGCTTAACTTTTTATGTGAGCTCCAAATGAGAAAAGTGTATTCATCAAAGTTGTATCCCTTTAAAAGACTTTCAAAATAGTCACCAATTTGACATCATTTGGATTTAGAATGAGTGAGTTATGCATTTTTGAAGTTGAGGAAAATCACTTGTTATGAGATATCCATATCTCTCAGGTAGGTGACGTATCCTGCCTGACCTATGTTGGTCTTGTTCTACTTGAGCAAGTTGCTCTTCCACAACCATTTGTGTTTCCTGCTCTAATTCCTCCATAGGTGTATCAATGCTTTGTGATTCTTGAATTTCTTCAAGCTCTACTTTCCTCCCACTGGTTCCTTTGGAAATAAAATCCTTTTCTAGGAAAACTCCAGTTCGAGCGACAAACACTTTGCCCTCAGAAGGATTGTAGAAGTAATATCCTCTTGTTTCTTTAGGATACCCCACAAATAAGCATTGGTCAGATTTGGGCTCAAGCTTAGTTGAAATTTGTCGTTTCACATAAACTTCGCAACCCCAAATCTTCATGTAAGACATATGTGGTCTCTTACCACTCCATATCTCATATGGTGTCTTATCAACCTTTTTGGATGGAACACGGTTAAGTGTGTAAGCTACGGTCAACAGCGCATGTCCCCAAAAGGAGTTTGGAAGATCGGCTTGACTCATCATGGATCAGACCATGTCTAACAGGGTTCGATTTCTTCTCTCAGACACACCATTCCATTGGGATGTTCCAAGAGGAGTGAGTTGGGATAGGATCCCACACTCTTTCAGATGGTCATCAAACTCTAGGCTTAAATATTCACCACCTCGATCTGATCGAAGAGCTTTAATATTCTTACCTAGTTGGTTTTGTACTTCATTCTTGAATTCTTTGGACTTTTCAAAGGACTCTGATTTGTGTTTCATTAAATACACATAACCATATCTACTGAAATCATTAGTGAATGTGATGAAGTACTGAAAACCTCCTCTGGCTGATATGTTCAGTGGACCACATACATCAGTATGTATGAGGGCCAAAAGATCATTAGCTCTTTCACCTTTTCCTGTGAATGGAGACTTTGTCATCTTTCCAATTAAACAAGATCTGCATGTCTCATATGATTCATAATCAAAAGAGTCTAACAGTCCATCTTTATGGAGTTTGGAAATGTGTTTCTCATTTATGTGGCCTAATCGACAATGCCAAAGGTAAGTTGGATTTAACTCATTAGGTTTCATCCTTTTAGTATTATTGTTATAAATAGGCATTTCAAGATCAATGACATATAGTCCATTGTTCATTTGTGCAGTTGCATAGAATATATCATTCAAATAAATTGAACAACAATTGTTCTTTATTATGAATGAAAAACCGAACTTGTCCAAACAAGAAACGGAAATAATATTCCTGCTAATTGCTGGTACATAATAACAGTTCTCTAACTGAATTATTAAACCACTAGGTAAAGTCAATTCATAAGTTCCTACGGCTAAGGCAGCAACCTTTGCTCCATTACCAACTCGTAGGTCGACTTCACCTTTTGCCAATTTTCTACTCCTTTTTAGTTCTTGCACATTTGTACAAATGTGAGAACCGCATCCAGTATCTAATACCCATGATGCAGAAGTAGATAAATTAATTTCAATAACAAAAATACCTGAAGTTGGAGTCTCTACTCCATTCTTCCTATCTTCCAGGTACTTTGGGCAGTTCTTCTTCCAGTGTGTGGTCTTACCGCAATGGAAGCAGGTGCCTTCCTTTTCTATGCTTCCACTAGGCTTCAAAGCAGCACTAGTGGGTTTGGGTTTGGCAACTTCCTTGCCTTTCCCTTTATTATGTTTGAGGACAATCCTCATGTCTCGGTACCAATCCAGAAAATTTGTCCCAGACAATTTTTCCTTGTTAAGGTTTGATCGCAATATGTTGTTAGAGGTGTTTGTTGTCATGGTAATCTACACAAGGATTAATGAAAATATAAGTATCATTGACATATTTAATTAGGCCTTTAATTAAACATGCTCCTACTATTTTATTCAAAACAAATGACCCTCATCATTTGATTCGGAAAATCCCGTTGGAAGATTTTCTAGTGGGTCGAGATCCATATTTCACTTCGTTCTAAGTCCGCGTAGGCGGATTACACAAAACTAGGTTATTTTAGGTAGGAACTCCTTCCAATTGTATCTCATACAACTCTCGAAAATTTCAGTTTGGTGAATAACTCCTTATTCTAATCCATCATATGGATTATTCCCAACTCTTGCTTCTAAACATATATATAATCTTATTATAATTTGTTTAGTTAAGTTTGACCCATTGTTTTAACAGTTGGATATTACAATTATCCCATCGCACCTTACTAATATATAGATCATGCACCTCGCGTAGGCGAAACCTACATTATCCATTACTAGTCTTGATGAGTGTTAAAACTTGGAAAGCATAAACTTAATATTTATTTTGAGGGAATTGCAATTTTTCTGATCTCACCGGCTTGTTTATCATATAAACCGTCTCTCACATGCATCAACATACATTCACATGCATCAACATACATACATACAAAATTGAAACAGTTATGGCCCCTAGCGCAATTGTTCTCCCAAGCCAATGAGAGAACCTAAGCTAACCTACAACGATCTAAGCTTCTCCAAGCAAGATCTTCAAGGTTGTCCTCCTTTGGCACTGACTTCTTTGCTTTCTTCATATCATTACATTACATGAAAGAAACTCGTTTTACATACGAGGGAGTGAGATGAGAAAAGAAGTTACATTTGGGAGATTAAGAGAGAGGCACGACACGCAGGTCGTATTTTAAAACCCAAAGCAGAATAAAGGAAAACTAAGGCCATAACCGATCACCACAAGACAATAATAAACACTTTATTATTATTAATTCCTTTAATTAATTAAAATCAAATTAAATCTCGACAACCGATCACCACATTTTAATGAACAATTCATTTAAAATCAATGTCGCTTTTCGCATCAACACTTGATACTTTTAAAGCACTGAGTTAGCCGAACGGGTGAATTTTGCCTTGCGTTAACCGGTTAACCATATGTGTTAACCGGTTAACACTGTTTGAAATCTGTCAAAAAATTGTTTTCTGCCTTGCGTTAACCGGTTAACCAAATGCGTTAACCGGTTAACACTGTTTGAAAATGTCTTGGAAAACTGAGTTGCTTCGATTTGACCTCAAAGCAACTCAATCTTCTTGCCTACATTGGCAGGACTTCAGACAACCAAAGATCCAAGAGAATTGATGAGAATTGAGTGAGAATCGAAGAGAAGAAAAAATCTAGAAAATACCTTCAATATTGTGCAGAACTTGATCTTTCTTGCTTCAATTCGTGTTTGATCTTGCTCAAGTAGCTTGCAGAAGTGGCTTAGGATTTGTACAAAGCTTTGGACCCTGAAGTTTTTGAATCTCCAAACAGTGAGATTCAAACTTAATTTTCAAATGAAAATTCTCAGGTTTTCCTTTCAAATGTGAGGGTTTGAAGTGTGGAGGCAAAGCTGGCGCACAAAGGTCCCTTGAAATGAGCATAAAGGGTCTCTATTTATAGCAAAATGGAATGTTATTTACACACTTGAAAATTTGTCCAATTTTAGCAATGTCATGTTCATGCTTGCATGGGCGTGTACATGCCCATGAAGCAACTCAATTAAGTCTAAAACCAACTATGTTGAGGTCTGAATGAAGCTTGAATGACAAGGCAAAGTTAAATGATCATTTGAAGTTTGAATCTTGCCAATTGATACAGTTGTGTTTACACCATGCACAGGCCCCTCAAACTTCATCCAAAATGAATGAATTAGGATTATTTGGAAGGCTTAGATCAAGAGTAACAACTCTTATGTTTAACACTTTTCCATTTGGAACTTGTATCATGGTGAATTTTGAGGTGGAAGTTTGGAAATTTCAACATGTTAAAATTTTTTCTAAGTGTCAAGTCATATACTTCATTATTCCATCTTGCTTAACTTTTTATGTGAGCTCCAAATGAGAAAAGTGTATTCATCAAAGTTGTATCCCTTTAAAAGACTTTAAAAATAGTCACCAATTTGACATCATTTGGATTTAGAATGAGTGAGTTATGCATTTTTGAAGTTGAGGAAAATCACTTGTTCAATGGTATTGGTCCAAAATGACCTATAATGTATCCTCATATCACATGCTCATAAAAGTTGAACTAGCTCTCACTCCAAGCATAAACGTTGAAGTAGACATCTTGAATTTGATTGTGAAACTTGGAAATCTTTCATCTCATAAAAATTGAGAAAGTTATGGTCATGGGAAGTTGACTTTCAAATTAGGGTTTAGACAAAACGACCTATAATGTTTCAACATAGAAAATGACTTTCCAAGCAAAGTTAGCTCTAGACCTCAACATGAAAGTTGCTTGGAATGTCATTTAGAGTAACGCTTCTTTTGGAGTCATTTCCATATGATGAAAATTGTAGGAGATAGGGTCTAGGGAGACCCAGTTTTGATCAGATGAATTCATCTGGCCAACCACCATCAACCAACTTGCTAGCTTGCAATTATCTTAACTTTTTAGGCTCATGGTAGATCATATATGCATAAGATGATGGAATTTTTAAGTGTCCCTTGAGAATTTTGATCAATTGGTGAGGAAGCTTGTTGAAGAAGTTACTCAAGATACCCAGACAAACTAGGGTTTCCAAGGCAAACCAACTCCAAACTCTTGAAGAAATCTTGATCAAAATAACATGTAAAGATCATTCAGACTCATATATGATCTCTCCCAAAACAACCCCAATGAAAGAGGGGTAAGGAGGATGCCAAGGTATGATCCCAATGCTTATGCATATGATGAAATTGCATGAGGGATCTTAGGGTCAAAATTGGGGTCTTACATAAGGGTATAATCACCTATAGAACGAGGTTCTAAAAAATTCCCAGTCATGATTCCATCTTTTGGATATTATCAGCTTAAACGACTACTCGTCAACCAATAATATTCTCAAGAAAAACTCATCCAAGTGTAGTATCACATAACAACTAATTCAAGTATACACCTGAATAGCCACCACACTATATCCTAAAAGGCAAAGATGGATTAAGGGTTCTAAGATCCTCAGCTTCTCGAGTTCCCAGGTAGGAAAAAGTAATGCCAACTACGACTACTCGTGTGACATCAGTAATCCCAAAGGGGCATACACTGCGTGGGGGATCTCAAGTCAGCTTATTAAGGATTAACTCCACGTAGGCCAAACAAGACTATACCACACTCATATCATAAGAACACTCAAGTTCGGGAATAGGACTTATCTTACCACACAAAGATCACCAAGCACCAGGAAAAACAAACAATAACAAATAATAACACGCATAATATATACACATAAACAAAGATATGATAAACCCACTGAGGACTACTCCCCAGCAGAGTCGCCATTTTTCCATAGCGGTAAAAGTTTTAAGGTTAAGTTATTGATTAACTTAACACATAAAGCAAGAGTTTACACCCCACTTTTATTATTTCCAAAGGAAAAGGGAAAAAGTATAAACAAAACCCAAAGAAGTTTTTTAAAACAACACTAATAAAAAGAGATAAGGGTTTAGGGGTTAGTTATGCAAAGGGTGAAGGAGAATTGCCATCCAAGGCGCAGCGGAATTTAAAAATTTCTCCATTTAGTGATCCTTACGAATGGGCATGATCAGTGATAGAATCGTTACCTCTTGTGGCGATTCAAACCTTTGGTGCATATCTCTGATAATGATCAAAACCTTTGATACAGATCCACGGGGCGATCACGAACGTTGAACAATGACAACGTCTCTACTCAGTCCACACGAACGGATTCCTTCAATCGCAGTGCTAGCTGTTATGAATGAAGGCTTTGAGTGAGAGAGAGATACGAAATTCCAACTCTTCAGTTGTGTTGTCTGTCTCAGTGAGTTACTGTGGAGTGACAATGCTTCTACCCAAGGGGTTCTATTTATAGAACCACTTGTATGGGCTTCAAGCCAAAAAGCCCACTTAAGTGCATTTTGGCCCATATCTCATAAAATGCCAAAATCACTTAAGTATTTGGTACCTTACCATATTTCGTATTCTACTTAAGTACACCGTACCTTACGATGTTCCTTAATTATTCTATCTCTCATCAATCCGTCCTTTGTGTGTGACCCTATAGGTTTTCGCGGCATTGGCAATTATATTAAATCACACATTTAACATAATAAACAGTGAGCGGTATCTAGCAACACATCACTGCTACCCAAGTCACGAAAATGTCATGTGATCTGACAAAACCTCCTGTGATAATAGTTATGTGTATAATTACCCCTTTGCCCTTATGTCTATATTGAACACAAGGTATATACGTGTCACCCTTGTCCAGTTCAATATTTGGCCCATAGACATTTATCCTGTTACGTAGGATTGGCAAATTCCATCTAGGACACTCATGTCCCTCAGCATGCTTCGTGGAGTACCCATCAACTGTCTTTATGGTTATCCAGTTACGGACAACGTTGGATCAGCAATAAAGCACTCGACTCTACATCTAGGATCCATAGTGGTTTCAGGTCGAAGAGTGGTATACACTATTATCACCATGAGAATAACTTATGACACTTTGCATAACTTTCTATATAGTATTCTCATAGCGGGTCAATCCGGTATAAATATTACTCCTACTATTCATACCTATGTTTAAGACTTGATAACTCTTTATCCATGATCCATGAGATGTGATCATCAGTCTACAAACATAATAGTCTTAATGCTTTAATGTTATCCCACTTCACATTAAAGCTCGACTACGGATACTTTAAGAACAGTGCCCTTATGTTTAATGTGTTCTCATGATTAAGTCACACTTAATACATTAAACGGACTATCTATTCTAGGGACTTTATTAATCAACCATAATAAAGAAAATGCCTTTTATTATTAATAAATAATTCGATACAAGTACCAAAAGTATTGGCCTCTAGGGCTTACACCAAGAAAGGGAAGGTATTATCACTCTAAACATCCATGGTACTCCATGGGAACCTCTTTTAAAATATGTACATTTTAGTTTGAAAAAAAAAGGTGTTGTTTGCAAAAGATTGGAGAGATCGGAAAATAAATATTTTCTTTAATTTTTGTGTTTGCGAAGACTTTTGAAGTCTCATGCCTACGTACCAACAAAGTATAATGGAGGATCAAAACCTTGTAGTTAGTGGTAGAAATATAAAAAAATGTTAGTTTTGATTCATTTTTAATGAAAATGAATTTTGTCATTTTAAAGAGAATACTCAACTAGTCACCAACAAGTATGAGAACTTTGCATCATCATGAGAAGGGCTCCAACTCGGATAAAAATTCCCAAGTATGCCACTAGCTCTCTTAGATGGAAAAGAATTATCATTAGTATTATGAGGGTATGAGAATCATATCTCAACTATTAAAATGAGTCATGTCTAAACCCGAGAAAAGTTTTAAAAGGAAAAAGTAAACAAAGAGGCACAAAATGATTTGAGTGAGTTATGCATTTTTAAGTCTTTTGAAATTGGTCTGAATGTGTTTAAGATGAATTAGCATTTATTAGATTTTTTTTTTAAATCACTTGACAAAATTCAAGGTTTATTGAGAAAGTGGTCCAAGTTAAAAATAAGAAGGTTTTAAAAAAAGAGGGAAGATTTCGAAGATTAAAGGAGATGAGAAGAAGAGACTATCCTAGAGCATAAAGTAAAAGCTAAGGAGGAAGGATCTGACCAAAAGATAACGAGCTTTATGACATAAGTCAAGCAAGAATTACCTCCTTTGGATTAAGCCTCAAGCCAAATAATCAAAGAATATTCATGTATCAGATGAAGTCAAAGTAACCAACCCATGTCTTCAAAGAGAATTCTAAAGTCAAAGGTATCAGATGAATCTGAAGGTCTCAAATCACAATCTCCCAAAGCAAATGTCAAAGTTCTAACTCTAAGTCCATAACTCCATAATAATGCTAAGGATAGTAACCTTTAGTCCATAGAATCAAGAGAACCAAAATTTTTAGGGGTATTTCTTTATTAATGTCTTTTACAAGAGATGAAAGTCCAAATGGACAAAGGAAAAAGAACATAAACATAAACAAAGGTCCAAGTGGAAAAAGGGAAAATATGATACGAGGTTTTAAAATAAAAGCATAAAGTAAATTGCAAGAAATAAAGATCATAAGATAAATAACATTAAAGTAAAGTTAATATGTTAGTAAATCATGTTAGTAATAAAAAAAAGGAATGACAATTTGTCATTTTTTGCAGAACACTCAACTATTCACTCATAAGCATGAAAAATATGGACCTTTACATCATATATGAGAAGAGCTCTAACTTGGATAAAATCAACAAGTATGCCACTAGCTCTCATAAATGAAAAAGGAGTAATATTTTCACACAATACCATAGGGAGTAGGATACTTACAATCTCACTTACGAAAATGACTTATTTTTGGGACGAATTTAGGACTATGTTAAGCAATCGTAATTGAACTTATGTAGAAGTCACAACTATCTGAGGTCGGTTAATAATAATAGTTGTGTTAATACATGCTAGAGAAATGATATGTAAATTATTCTCCTAAATCCATGTCACACAAAAAAGAAAAAAAGAAATGATCAAGCACAAAGGCTAGGAGGAGGATGGTCCATTACTTCAATTCATACTTCATAGTGCTTAGGACAAACTTATGCATCAATCCAAAGTACCTTAGATGATCCATGATCAATTAGGAGGTAGATTTGAATTGATTAAGGTTCATCAAGTACCAATCCATACATCATGAACAAGATGGACAAGTCATCCATTTGAGCAAGGGAAAAGAAAGAGATGAAGAAGAAGGGGACAAGAGAGATCACACACAAATTGGATCAAGATTTGATCAAGTCATTATCAAAATCAATCATCCATTTTGGTGGATTAGGATTTTCACTCCACCAATACCCAAGATCTATTGAGTTTGATGAGACTCATGGTCAAAATCATCATTATCCAAGGCCAACAGAAGTCAACAAAGGTCAAACAAATATAAAATGAAATTAAATGAAATAAAAATGCACCAAAAGTATTTTTAAAATGAATTTTAAAATAGAAATAAAGTGAAATATCAATTAAGTCCTTCAAAACACCAAATAAATGGTCAAGAAAATTATGGAAGGGTGGAAATAAAATAAGAAGCATATAATAAAATTTTCAAAATTTTAAAATGCAGAAAAGTATTTTTAAACCAATTAAAACAAAAGAGAAAAGAGAAATTCCATAAAAAATAGAAAATCAATAAAATAAAATATGGATAAATAAAAATCAGATGGTGAAAAATAAAAGAGAATTTTAGAAATGATTTTGGGATTTTTTGGATGTTAAATGAATTTTCTATGAATTTTAAAAGAAAATGCAATTAAAAATGAAAATAGAAAAAGAAATAAAATCAGAAAAAACACGGGGTGTTGGATCAAGTCTCATAAATTGACATGGCAGATCTAACACTCCTCAAGCTAAGGCGCACATTGGGATTTAGCTAAAATTAAACACGATATTGCATTTAAATTGAACCAATCATAATATTTCATTTATTCAGCGTGTCTCCAAACTCAGATGACCTGAGATAAACTATGATCGTCTTCTCCGATGGTCCTCCACCAGAGTTTCATCGTTTGGTAAATTCAGAACATGAGACTACCACCAATGTGATCGACTCCTCATCACGAATTCAACCCCATGCTCCAAATTCATTTATCTAAACTGAGCACATGGAATTTTAGAGAAGTTTCAGAAGTAAGCAAGCCACAAAAAAAAATTAAATGATGAACATAATCAATCAAAACTAGATAAGTTAGGGGAAAATATCAGAGAGTGAAAGACTACATTGTGGTAACTTGTTTGAGTTTAAATGGTGCTCAGAACAACCTTGTCCAAATGGTATTCAGAAGTTGATGAAGCTCGATCAAGTTAGAGCACTTTTGGAGGTCTTAGAGCTTGGAATTGTTGCAAAAGCTTCACAGGATGTCGAAGATGCTAATGGAATCAAGAAATTGGATTGAAATAAACTGGAGTTCAAAACACGATAGTTGAATTTTTCTGGAAAACTTTAGATTGCAGCAGGGGTTTCTTGGCTCTCAAAAACTTAGAAATAAATGCAGTAGCTTCCTCTATTTGTAGGGAATGTGTTTGGATCCAAATACGTGTGGAATCAAGCTTAATTCGTGCAAAACGAACTTGATCATAATGTGAGAAAAGTGTGACTTGCAATCCATCAAAACTCAGCCAAATGATGCGTTTCAAGGGTCAATTAACTTCTGGAGACTTGGTTAGACGTGTTTTGGTACAAAACACATGCTAATTTAGCTTGGAATTGAGATTAGTGAAGTTCAAATTTCGGGCAATGGTGATTTCTTCAGTTTCTAGTCACCGTGTTCAACTCAATGGGGCATCCTGCTCAGGAGGCTTTTTGGTCCCATTCTTTTAGCAACGTGTTGACATCATAACAGATTATAATGTGCCAAGAAAGGTTGCATTTGGATGCTTGAACACAAAGTTATGGCGTGTTGAAATTGGCAAGAAAAACTGGTCACATAACTTAGAAAAATATAAGTCCCAAATGCCTGAAAATGACCTGTAATGTTTCAATGAATTCCATGGTCTTCCAAGCATAATTTAACCTTGATCATTGAATCAAACTTGTAGAGGGTATCACAAATGATATTTTTCAAAATTAATCAGCCT
This sequence comes from Lathyrus oleraceus, assembly GCF_024323335.1. Taxonomy (NCBI): domain Eukaryota; kingdom Viridiplantae; phylum Streptophyta; class Magnoliopsida; order Fabales; family Fabaceae; genus Lathyrus; species Lathyrus oleraceus. Next base: position 2,597,161 of record NC_066580.1, read on the forward strand.
CAAATTTTGAAAATTGAAGAAGTTGTAGTCCTTGAAAGTTGAGAAAAACTTACTTAAAAATAAGTCAAATTTCACTAAGTCCACAAATGACCTATAATGTTTTCATACTTTTGATGATCCTCTAAGAAAAAATGGATCTTTTCATGTAAAGAGAAGTTATATAGGATATTTAGAAGAAACATATTCAAAAATTAGCATTTTAAAATGTTGAGAATTGAAGGAGTTGTGATCCTTGGAACTTCTACCTCAAATATTGACTTTTTGGTCAAACCACTTGGAACAAACTTGTGTACTTGGACTTTCCTTGCATTTCAAAGCATGTGGATGATGATATGAACTCAAAATAAGGTATCCTTGAATGTATCTTGATTAGATTGCTCAAATCTTGAGGTAAGTTGTTGAAGAAGGCATGGAAATAAACACATGAACCTTTGACTTTCTTTGAGAAGTAAGCAACAAAACTTTGAGATACTCTTCATCAAAATGATATTGAAAGATGCTTGAGAACCTTGAAGATCATGTATTGAAATATATCCCTTTGATAGTCAATGGTTGTCCATACTTTAACTTGAGGAATCAACACAAACCCTGGCTGAGGAGCCATGCTTGATACTCTTGATGACAAGCCCTACCTTGCACAATAAACTTAAGGAAACAAGACATATTTTTGCTATTTTTATTAGTGGTTAGATGAGTAATTAACATGTAAACATACAGGTAAAACACCAACAAAGAGGTGCTTGATGATCCTTGCAAGAAGCAAAACCTAAAGATGAGAGGGAAATAACCAAGATGTGACCTTGTTTGTATGCAAGGATGCAAATGATATGTGGGATCTTAGGGTTAAAAATTAGTGTATGACAATAAGCAATCTTAATGGCCAGGATACCATCTTCAATCGGGTTCCAAATGCAAGCATATTCCTCTTCCTCAATAGGAATGTGAATTTTAGAAAGAAGATTAGAAATGGAAGGAAAACTCATAACAATACTCTAAGGAAAACTCCATTCTAGATTTGAAATGTAATATGAAACTTTGTCATTAATGAAAACCTCATTGCGATCATTCAAGCCTAAAGTGTTCACTGCCAAGAGACATTCCAATTATCCATCCATAAGTTTATACTTCTGCCATTTCCAAAAAGCCAAGTCGAATTCTCTTTTTAATCTCCAAAGGATCCTTTCATGCTACTCCACAAAGAAGAATAGATATGGTAGTTGATGTGCTTGCAGTCCCTCATTACTCTTTTTCTAATTAATGCCGCCCATTGATCCTTCAAGTTTATCAGGTCCCAACATTGCTTTAAATTTGAAGCTTCATTCAAAGTTGACAAATACCTAATCCCCAATCCTCTTTCATCAAAAGAACAAAAACATTTATGCCAAGCAAATGTGACCATTTTCCTTTAATCGATCTCACCTCCCCAAATAAAGTTATATATCTAACGCTCAATAGTTTTTAGGATAGAAACAGGCCAAGAATAAATCAACAATGTGTAAAGAAGCATACTTTGGATAATCGATTTTACCAAAACCAGTCTGCCCGCAATGGATAAAAGGTTGGCTTTTCAGGTTGCTAACTTCAGTCGAACCTTGTCAACTATAAACTGAAAGTGGATTGGCTTCGACTTCCCTCAAAAAATCGGAGCTCCAAGGTAGATGAAAGGGGTCGTACCAACAGAGAAACCTAGGAGTTGTGCAATTATCAACTTCCTAATATTCAACATTAACCCGACATAAACAATAGATTTAGAATGATTGGTGTGTTGGCCATACAACATTACATACTAGTATATGATTAGTATTGGTACTACTAGATTAGTATGCGAGTAATTTTTCATTTTCTGATGCTTTAGCCCTCTTGTGTGACAAATAATAATAATAATAATAATAATAATAATAATAATAATAATTGCACACTATTTATATTGCCTTCTCATTTCAATTAATTACATGTCAAAAAGGTCAAATTCGCATTGGACAAATGGCCAAAAAATGTCAAATTTGTATTTGATGCCCTTCCATTTTGAATTAATTATGTATCAAAAAGGTCAAATTTGTAATTGAAAATTGACAATTGACAAAAAAAATGTTAAATTCCTATTTGATAAGGTTTTATTATTAAGAGACTAAAGCGGAATATTAAATTAAGTTAAAGGACTAAAACATGTATTAATATATATATATATATATATATATATATATATATATATATATATATATATATATATATAATTCGATAAAAATGTATGTTTAGAGGGTTATACGTGTTGTTTTAGAATTGTTGTTGGTATTAAAGCAAGATCACATATAATGGTACGAAGCTCTGTATTTATAGAAGTATATTGGATATAGATTCTTGGACCCAAGAAATGGTTATTCCTCCCTCTAAAGAGTGTGGAAATCGTTATTCTCTTGTTCTTTTGGAGAATATTTTATCCTATTTTGATTGAGCTTCAATACTGTTAGTGCTTAAGGAAACATCAATCCCCATGTTAGATAAGTGAGTGATTTATGGTTTAATTTAAGCCCAAAAGAGAGTAAGTGATGAGACCAATGAGCGAGTATTACAATCCGTGGGTGTGTGTTGGGATCAACGGGAGACTAGAAACCCCACTTCGGGTGGTGTGTGGTAATTGTCTACCTTCAATGAGATTTTTGTTGCCTTCTTTGGGCCTTTTCTTCCAAGCTTGCTAAACTTATCTTTTCATAGAACCAATACAATTATACTGGTACAAATTCCCTCGAGCTTTGGGGCTTGTAAAATAAAAAGTAATTTAGTTCGATCGCCTTTAATCTTCAAGTTTGGGCGAGTCTTGCAAGCGTCAATAGATGTGAGCCCTCAAACGTCACTTGAGGTGATTTCTCAAACGTCATTTGAGGTCAGCGCATACACAACATTAAATGTGATTAATGATATGTTTATTTTGGGAAGCCAAATCGGTATGGGTTCCTTACATGTGTTTGAGACGTAAGGAATCTTTTTGCAATTTTTGATGTACCTAGTTAGAGACTACTTACCCCAATGACTAGCTTTCTAGTTCCTATAAAAATGGGTTCAACCCTCATTATCCACCTTTTCAGATACCTTCTTCTCCAAAGCTTTCAACTAAACTCCATCAAACTCCATAAAGTGCATAGTGTATTTTCCTTCTAATTTTTACCAAGTCGAACTCTCAATTTCGTGTTTGCAGGTACATGTCTTTACTCTTTTTTTTTCTTTTCATTTTCCCTTTTAGTGGTGATTATAGTATGGATTTATATGAGAGAGGTGGGGTGATATAGCCTTTGAACATTATAAAATGGTCTGAAATTATTTGTGTTGCGCGATGAATTCTCAATGGGTGGATGGTTCAATTTACTATAGGCTCTTAGATGTAGGCGTATTTGGGAGTTACGAGAGCAGTTGTTTTTCTACAGTGATAATTACTCTTTTTATTCATGTTATTTCCTAGGAAATTTAAAACAATTGATAAAGGCTACAAATGTTAAATATATAAGCATTAAAGATTTTGAAACCATGTACACCATCGAGGAAAGGGTTTCCTCCTTCGACGATAACTATACTTTTGCACCACTAGCCACGAGGAAAATGTTATTGTCGAGGTGTTTGTTGGCTAAGAAAGGGTTAACACGGATGTCCTAGCTAACTCACCATGTCCCTACTTCATGGTGAGTCATCTAGGGCATTATAGGGAAATGGAGGTTATACTGGCTTCTAATGTTGCTCCTTCTTAGGTTTTGCCCAATTGCTAGGGTATTATTAGGGAATTTGAGGTATATGTTAGTTGTTGAAAGTTGGGCCTATTTTAGGAATGATATTTTATTGTTATTATACCAAGATTGGTACCAAAAGTAGTTGGGTGACTTTGAGTTCCCTATTTGGAAGAACCTTACCGTATTTGGAAATACATATTCGCGAGTTAGGGGCAGGATGGTGCCTCCCTGGCCACTACTAGGAAGAATGGTGTAACACCCTAAATCCCAAGTCATTATTTTATAAAATAATTAAATTTAATTTACTCAAATAGGGCATTACACATTCTTCACCAAACATTTTATTTGACAATATGTCACATTTATTAAAGTAGAGGAATAAAAATATCATTTGACATAAAAAGCCTCAACATCAAACAGATAATGAGGTAATTCAAAGCATCTATGAGAAAAACATAAGATGTAATAAACATCTCATCTCTAGTGTTGCACATCATAACGACTCCAAATCTAAAAGACTAAAAAGCAATTAGAAACACAAAGAGGCATCAAAGCCATCCTCCAGCTCAAATAGCAACTACTCCTCTACCTGATTATCTATATTCCAAAGGAGTATAGAACACCACAACAAAACAAATAGGGGTAAGAATACGCTTAAAATATGTTAACGGTGCATAAGTAATAAAGGGTAGTACACATTAAGCATTAACACAATCATGTCATTCATAACTCTCACCAATCATATGCATATATAAAACAATCACGATCATCATTAATCATCAGTACAGATTTTTATGCAGTGTACTCATCTCCTCGTCACCAAATACATGTGATACCATCCTACTCACCAATTAGAAGTCACAGTTATGTTACTGAACAATCTCATCACCAATATTTAGACATCAGAGTTATATTACTGATTTAGTCTCATCACCAATCTCTACCTCTGATATAGGTGGTGCGTGAAAATGCTATAGAAATGTAATATGAAAATCATCACCAATAGGTCATAATTATATTCATCAGCATATAATTATACCAATAGTCCACAACCCATACACATAATTATAGTTCATAACATATAATTATGTAAAAAATCTCAAATATTACTAAACTCATCATAGTATTTTATCTCAACATAAAAATCAAGGTCAATTAATCTCTCATAATTAATCATCTCAACATTAACATTAACATCCCTCCTAATGGGTAATCAACAGTTCAATAATCACAACAATCAAAACAAAATGTTTTCATCATCGTTAACCATTAATTAGTGTTAAACAATAAGTAACACCATATAATCACATACTCAAGTACACTATTAACCTCTTAGGACCTTACCATGAGGTATAATACGCGTTAGGTTTCCAACGCTTTAAACAGCTCCTCAAACGGTGTCATAAACTCAACTTACGCATAAAATAACACATTTGGTACAAAATCTAGGGAGCTGCTACGACCGCCCGTTGAAGCTTCTGCGGCCCGTAGCACTCGCCAGGCCAAAATCCCCTTTCAGTACGCCCCTGGTACAAAAAACTAGAGGTCTGCTATGGCCACCCATAGCAGTTATTGCAACCCGTAATAGTGCCCACAAAACCCCAATTAGCTTACGGTTTTGTGTGGTATCTCTTGTTTTTCAGCCTTGCATCAGTCCCCAAACCCCAAGTTTGAACCTCTAATAACTCCAAAAACACATTGTATCATAAGGTACTTGAATCGAAGGGAAATAAACACATCACAACATCAAAATCAACATCATCGTTGTTGGTGTAAGCCCTAGAGGCCAATACTTTTGGTACTTGTATCGAATTATTTATTAATAATAAAAGGTTTTTTCTTTATTATGTTTGTCTAATAAAGTCCCTAGAATAGATAGTCCGTTTAATGTATCAAGTGCGACTTAATCATGAGATCACATTAAACATAAGGACACTATTCTTAAAGTATCCATAGTCGAGCTTTATTGTGAAGTGGGATAACATTAAAGCATTAAGACTATTATGTATATAGACTGATGATCATATCTCATGGATCATGGATAAGGAGTTATCAAGTCTTAAACATAGGTATGAATATTAAGAGTAATATTTATACTGGATTGACCCGCTATGAGAATACTATATAGAATGTTATGCAAAGTGTCATAAGTTATTCTCATGGTGATAATGGTGTATACCACCCTTCGACCTGAAACCACTATGGACCCTAGATGTAGAGTCGAGTGCCTTATTGTTGATCAAACATTGTCCGTAACTGGATGACCATAAAGACAGCTGATGGGTACTCCACGAAGCATGCTAAGGGACATGAGTGACCTAGATGGAATTTGCCTATCCTGTGTAACAGGATAAATGTCTATGGGCCTAATATTAAACTGGACAAGGATGACACAGTCTATGCCTTGTGTTCAATATAGACATAAGGGCAAAAGGGTAATTATACACATAAGTATTATCACAGAAGGATTTGTTAGATCACATGACATTTTCGTGTCTTGGGTAGCAGTGATGTGTTGCTAGATACCGCTCACTATTTATTATGTTAAATACGTAATTTAATATAATTGTCAATGCCACGAAAACCTACAAGGTCACACACAAAAGGACAGATTGATGAGAGATAGAGTAACTAAGGAATACCGTAATGTACGGTACACTTAAGTGAATTGTAGAACATCGTAAGGTACGGTGTACTTAAGTAGAATACGAAATAACGTAAGGTACCACGCGCTTAAGTGATTTTGGCATATTATAAGATATGGGCCACATACACTTGAGTGGGCTTTTTAGCTTGCAGCCCACACAAGTGGTTCTATAAATAGAACCCTTGTGTAGAAGCATTTGTGCAGTTGCAATTTCGTTTCTCTCTCTCTCTCACTCAAAGCCTTCATTCGTAGCAGCTAACACTGAGATTGGAGGAATCCGTTCGTGTGGACTGAGTAGAGGTGTTGTCATCGTTCAACGTTCGTGATCGCTCCGTAGATCTGCATCAAAAGTTACAATCGCCACAAGAGGTAATGATTTTATCACTGATCATGCCTATTCGTAAGGATCACTAAAGGAGACATTTTAAATTCCGCTGTGTTTTGGATCGCTCTTCTCCTTCAGTGGTATCAGAGCCAATTACGAAACCATGCATATGATAGTTGTTTATTTTCTCTATTTTCTATATTAATACGATTAAAAGGCAGAATGAATCAAAGAATAAACGAGTAATTAAGTTTGGCATCATGTGTGTACGATTTGGATGATTGATGTTGACTATGCTTCGGAATCCGACATTAGTATGGTGAAGCAGCGATACATCGATCGTCCATAGGTTATGCAGTTGAGATCGATCAAGTTATATATATGATATAAGTAATCCTGATGCAAACTACGGTATATATGATATATTGTTTCTGTTTCGTTCATTCAAACACTTAATGGTTGTTTTCCTTTGAGCGATCAATGGTCGTTTGCTTCTTGATCCGACATTAGTATGGTGAAGCAATGACGTGTTGATCAATCATACTGAATCAACAATCGAGATGTGTTTGGCGGTCTAAAATTGGTGCATTAGGGTTAATGGCGGCACAAGGGTTGTGTTGTCAAAGAGTTATGCGATTAGGGTTGTGACTGCGCAAGAGTTGTGCTTTAAAGTATCAAGTGTTGATGCGAAAAACGACGTCTATTTCAAATGAATTGTTCATTAAAAATTTCTGCGTAGTGTGATCGGTCGCCGAAATTTAATTTGGTTTTAATTAATTAAAAGAATTAAAATTAATAATAATAATGTGTTTATTATTATTGTCTTGTGGTGATCGGTTATGGCCTTAGTTTTCCTTTTTTTTTTGTTTTGGGTTTTTAAAATATGACCTGCATGTCGTGCCTCTCTTTTAATCTCTTAATGTAACTTCTTTTCTCATCTCACTCCCTTGTATGTAAAACAAGTTTCTTTTATGCAATGTAATGTTATGAAGAAAGAGAAGAATTCAATATCAAAGAAGGACAACCTTTAAGATCTTGCTTGGAGAAGCTTAGATCGTTATTAGGTTAGCTTAGGTTCTCTCATTGGCTTGGGAGAACAATTACGCTAGGGGCCATAACTGTTTCATTATGTATGTTGATGCATGTGAATGTATGTTGATGCATGTGAGAGACGATTTATATGATAAATAAGCCGGTGAGATCAGAATAATTGCAAATTCCCTCAAATTAAATATTAAGTTTATACTTTCCAAGTTTTAGCACTCATCAAGACTAGTATCGGATAATGTAGGTTTCGCCTACGCGGGGTGCATGTTCTATATTAGTGAGGTGTGATGGGATAATTGTAATATCCAATTGCTAAAATAATGGGTCAAACTTAACTAAACAAATTATAATAAGATTATATATGTTTAGAAGCAAGAGTTGGAAATGATCCATGTGATGGATTGGAATAAGGAGTTATTCACCCAACTAAAATATTCGAGAGTTGTATTAGATACAATTGGAAGGAGTTCCTACCTAAATAACCTAGTTTTGTGTAATCCGCCTACGTGGACTTAAAACAAAGTGAAATGTGGATCTCGACCCACTAGAAAATCTTCCAATGGGATTTTCCGAATCAAATGGTGAGGGTCATTTGTTTTGAGTAAAATAGTGGGAGCATATTTAATTAAAGGCCTAATTAAATATGTTATTGATACTTATATTTTCATTATTTTCATGTAGATTACCATGACAACAAACACCTCTAAAGACATTTTGCGATCAATCCTTGACAAGGAAAAATTGTTTGGGACAAATTTTCTGGATTGACACCAAAATCTGAGGATTGTCCTCAAACATGATAGAAAGTTGTATGTCTTGGAGAAACCTATTCCTGAAGAGGAACCTCCTAGTTCTGCACCTAAGGCAGAAAGACATGCTTATAAGAAGCATGTTGATGATGCCAATGAAACTGCTTGTCTCATGCTAGCTACCATGAACTCAGAGTTGCAAAAGCAACATGAGAACATGGCAGCGTTCGATATGATTGAACACCTGAAGATGCTCTATCAAGAGCAAACAAGGCATAAAAAGTTTGAAGTTTCAAAAGCCCTTTTTCAAGGCAAGTTGTTGAGGGAGCCCCTGTAGGTCCCCATGTGCTCAAGATGATTGGGTATGTGGAAAACCTTGAGAGGTTGGGTTTTCCCCTCGGAAAGGAACTTGCGACTGATTTGATCTTGCAATCGTTGCCAGATAGATTCAGTCAATTTGTCCTAAATTTCAATATGAATGATATGGACGAATCTCTTCTTGAACTGCTAGCCATGTTAAGAACTGCTGAGCAGAATCTGAAGTCAAAAGGGAAGTCCATTCTGATGATCGGAAATGGAAAGAGACAAAACAAAAGACCCGCCAAGCAGGGTGATAAAGGGAAAGGCAAGGAAGTTGCCAAACCCAAACCCACTGTTGCTACTTTGAAGCCTAGTGGAGGCATAGCAAAGGAAGGCACTTGCTTCCATTGCGGTAAGACCGGACACTAGAAGAGAAACTGCCCAAAGTACCTAGAAGATAAGAAGAATGGAGTAGAGACTTCAACTTCAGGTATTTTTGTTATTGAAATTAATTTATCTACTTCTGCATCATGGGTATTAGATACTGGATGCGGTTCTCACATTTTCACCAATGTGCAGGGGCTAAAAAGGAGTAGAGATTTGGCAAAAGGTGAAGTTGACCTACGAGTTGGCAATGGAGCAAAGGTTGTTGCTTTAGCCGTAGGAACTTATGTATTGACTTTACCTAGTGGTTTAATAATTCAGTTAGAGAATTGTTATTATGTACCTGCAATTAGCAGGAATATTATTTCCGTTTCTTGTTTGGACAAGTTTGGTTTTTCATTTATAATAAAGAACAATTATTGCTCAATTTATTTGAATGATATATTCTATGCTACTGCACAAATGAACAATCGACTATATGTCCTTGATATTGAAATGCCTATTTATAACATTAATACTAAAAGGATGAAACCTAATTAGTTAAATCCAACTTACCTTTGGCATTGTCGATTAAGCCACATAAATGAGAAACTCATTTCCAAACTCCATAAAGATGGACTCTTGGACTCTTTTGATTATGAATCATATGAGACATGCAAATCTTGTTTAATTGGAAAGATGACAAAGTCTCCATTCACAGGAAAAGGTGAAAGAGCTAATGATCTTTTGGCCCTCATACATACTGATGTATGTGGACCACTGAACATACCATCCAGAGGAGGTTTTCAGTACTTCATCACATTTACTGATGATTTCAGTAGATATGGTTATGTGTATTTAATGAAACACAAATCAGAGTCCTTTGAAAAGTTCAAGGAATTCAAGAATGAAGTACAAAACCAACTAGGTAAGAATATTAAAACTCTTCGATCAGATCGAGGTGGTGAGTATTTAAGCCTAGAGTTTGATGACCATCTGAAAGAGTGTGGGATCCTATCCCAACTTACTCCTCCTGGAACACCCCAATGGAATGGTGTATCTGAGAGAAGAAATCGAACCCTGTTAGACATGGTCCGATCCATGATGAGTCACGTCGATCTTCCAAACTCCTTTTGGGGACATGCACTATTGACAGCAGCTTACACACTTAACCGTGTTCCATCCAAAAAGGTTGAGAAGACACCATATGAGATATGGAGTGGTAAGAAACCACATATGAGATATGGAGTGGTAAGAATTCACATATGTATTACATGAAGATTTGGGGTTGCGAAGTTTATGTGAAACGACAAATTTCAACTAAGCTTGAGCCCAAATCTGACAAATGCTTATTTGTGGGGTATCCTAAAGAAACAAGAGGGTATTACTTCTACGATCCTTCTGAGGGAAAAGTGTTTGTCGCTCGAACTGGAGTTTTCCTAGAAAAGGATTTTATTTCTAAAGGAATCAGTGGGAGGAAAGTAGAGCTTGAAGAAATTCAAGAATCATAAAGCATTAATACACCTATGGAGGAATTAGAGCAGGAAACACAAGTAGTTGTGGAAGAGCAACCTGCTCAAGTAGAACAAGACCAGCGTAGGTCAAGCAGGATACGTCACCTACCTGAGAGATATGGATATCTCATAACTGATCAAGGTGATGTATTACTCATGGATCAAGATGAGCATGTGACCTACCAATAGGCCATTACTGGTCCCGAGCCTGAGAAGTGGCTAGAAGCCATGAAATCTGAAATGCATTCCATGTACACAAACCATGTTTGGACCTTGGTAGAGCCTCCTGTAGGAGTTAACCCTATAGGATGCAAGTGGGTCTTCAAAAAGAAGACTGGCATGGATGGTAAGGTACATACCTATAAGGCAAGACTGGTTGCAAAAGGATATAAACAAATTCATGGGGTTGACTATGATGAAACCTTTTCACCAGTTGCAATGCTTAAATCTGTTCGGATTTTACTTGCTATCGCTGCATATCATGATTATGAAATATGGCAGATGGATGTCAAAACTACTTTCCTTAATGGGAATCTTCTTGAGGATGTGTACATGACACAGCCTGAAGGATTTGACATACCAGAAGAAGCCCAAAAGATATGTAAGTTACAAAGATCAATCTATGGATTGAAGCAAGCTTCCAGAAGCTGGAATCTTCGTTTTGATGAAACAGTAAAACAATATGGATTCATCAAGAACGAAGATGAGCCTTGTGTCCACAAGAAGGTTAGTGGGAGCATGATCGTTTTCCTGGTATTATATGTAGATGACATATTACTAATTGGAAACGATGTCCCTACCCTGCAACAAGTAAACACTTGGTTGGGGAAATGCTTTTCTATGAAGGACCTAGGTGAAGCAGCCTATATATTAGGAATCAGAATCTATAGAGATAGATCACAAAAACTGCTTGGCCTAAGTCAGAGTACGTACATAGACAAAGTGCTGAGACGCTTTAATATGCATGATTCCAAGAAAGGATTCATACCTATGTAACATGGCATGTGTCTATCAAAAACACAATCCCCTTCAACTAAGGAAGAAAAGGATCACATGAATAAGATTCCATATGCATCTGCAATAGGATCTATCATGTATGCCATGTTATGTACTCGACCAGATGTCTCATATGCTTTAAGTGCAACGAGTAGGTACCAATATGATCCTGGTGATGCTCATTGGGTAGCTATCAAGAATATCCTTAAGTATTTGAGAAGGACTAAGGACACATTCTTGATATATGGAGGTCAGGAAGGGCTGGCTGTAATTGGATACACCGATGCTAGCTTCCAGACAAATAAGGATGACTTTAGATCGCAATCTGGTTATGTGTTTTGCTTAAATGGTGGCGCTGTGAGTTGGAAAAGTTCAAAGCAAGATACAGTTGTTGATTCTACAACCGAGGCCGAGTATATTGCTGCCTCAAGTGCAGCAAAGGAAGCTGTTTGGATCAAAAAGTTCATTAGTGAACTTGGCATAGTTCCTAGCATTGTGGATCCCATTGGTCTCTATTGTGATAACAATGGTGCTATCGCACAAGCTAAGGAACCTAGATCTCACCAACGATCCAAACACATACTTAGGCGTTATCACCTCATTCGAGAGATAATAGATAGAGGAGATGTGAAAATATGCAGAGTACCTACACTTGACAATATTGCTGACCCACTGACAAAGCCTCTTGCGCGGCAGAAGCATGATGGCCATACTAGATCTATGGGCATTATGGGTATGCCTGATTGGCTCTAGTGCTAGTGGGAGATTGTTGGTGTAAGCCCTAGAGGCCAATACTTTTGGTACTTGTATCGAATTATTTATTAATAATAAAAGGCTTTTTCTTTATTATGTTTGTCTAATAAAGTCCCTAGAATAGATAGTACGTTTAATGTATCAAGTGTGACTTAATCATGAGATCACATTAAACATAAGGACAATTTTCTTAAAGTATCCATAGTCGAGCTTTATTGTGAAGTGGGATAACATTAAAGCATTAAGACTATTATGTATATAGACTGATGATCACATCTCATGGATCATGGATAAGGAGTTATCAAGTCTTAAACATATGTATGAATATTAAGAGTAATATTTATACTGGATTGACCAGCCATGAGAATACTATATAGAATGTTATGCAAAGTGTCATAAGTTATTCTCATGGTGATAATGGTGTATACCACCCTTCGACCTGAAACCACTATGGACCCTAGATGTAGAGTCGAGTGCCTTATTGCTGATCAAACATTGTTCGTAACTGGATGACCATAAAGACAGTTGATGGATACTCCACGAAGCATGCTAAGGGACATGAGTGACCTAGATGGAATTTGCCCATCCGGCATAATAGGATAAATGTCTATAGGCCCAATATTGAACTGGACAAGGATGACATGGTCTATGTCTTATGTTCAATATAGACATAAGGGCAAAAGGGTAATTATATACATAAGTATTATCACAGAAGGATTTGTCAGATCACATGACATTTTTGTGTCTTGGGTAGCAGTGATGTGTTGCTAGATACCGCTCACTGTTTATTATGTTAAATACGTGATTTAATATAATTGCCAATGCCGCGAAAACCTACAGGGTCACACACAAAAGGACGGATTGATGAGAGATAGAGTAACTAAGGAATACCGTAATGTACGGTGCACTTAAGTGAATTGTAGAACATCGTAAGGTACAGTGTACTTAAGTAGAATACGAAATATGGTAAGGTACCACGCGCTTAAGTGATTTTGGCATATTATAAGATATGGGCCACATACACTTGAGTGGGCTTTTTAGCTTGCAGCCCACACAAGTGGTTCTATAAATAGAATCCTTGTGTAGAAGTATTTGTGCAGTTGCAATTTCGTTTCTCTCTCTCTCTCTCTCTCACTCAAAGCCTTCATTCGTAGCAGCTAGCACTGAGATTGAAGGAATCCATTCGTGTGGACTGAGTAGAGGCGTTGTCATCGTTCAACGTTCATGATCGCTCCGTAGATCTGCATCAAAGGTTACAATCGCCACAAAAGGTAGTGATTCTATCACTGATCATGCCCATTTGTAAGGATCACTAAAGGAGAAATTTTAAATTCCGCTGCGTTATGGATCGCTCTTCTCCTTCAATCGCATCATATCATCATGCTCTTCATTGATACATAACACCAATATATGAAAACATGAACAACAACCCAATAAAATTATACATACACAAGCATATGAAAATCAACATCAAAATCAGCACACGAACTCATGTTCATCATAACATATGAATTAAGTTCCATACAAATCACCCCCTAACATGTCAAACATCAACAATTGTAGAAAGGATGAAAACTTAGAGGAAGGTGAGGATCCTGATCTACGCTTCATGAGTAATTTCTCCCTTATATTAATTTCCAGTAGAAATTCAAAGTTTTTGTTATGACTTTTTTCCTCTTTTTCCCTCTCTTTAGGTTTTTCTTGCCTTTTCTTCTCTTTTTGCCTCTTTCCCCCAAAAGTCACGCATTGACTTTTTAGCTTTCCCCACTTTTCTATTTAAGTGATAATAACCTAATTCCTATTTGTTTTTATTTAATCCCACTAATTACCATCAACTCTTGTTAATTCTCCCTTCACCCTATTATTTTCATTAAACTATATTTTCTCCCAAGTCTCAATTATCTTATTATTTTCTACTATTTTTAATTAACTATAATAATTTTACAAAAATCTCAATAACTCCCAACAACACCAAAAACACGCACCACCCATCGATAAAATCATTTAGACGCATAAAACATAAATAAATTAATTTAAAAACCAGGTGTCGCACCACGAAAACTTCTTAAGCGCGTCGCACACTCAAAAATACAACAGAGTCGCCACAAAACTTTATTTATCTCCGAAGGAAAGGGAAAATATCGATAAAATTCAGGGGAAAAGAAAAAGGGTGAGGAAGTCAGTTATGCAAGGGGGAGGTATTAGCACCCATCACATCTGTTGTACTTAACGGGAACCATTTTGTTTGTTCTTTGCGTGAATGGGTGTTATTATCTAAAGGTTACTTGTGAATTCTAAAAGGGGAAAAAAGAAGTTTATTAATTAGTGTGCTCACCAAGGATTCGAACCCTCGTGTATATGTATTCTCATATTGCAATGAGAAAATCATAGCTTTGTAGTTCGTGGTAGCAAATACGGATATGTTGGTTGATTTTAAGGAACAGTTATAATCGTATCCTATAAATGTGTAGATGTTAGCTGATTCTGGTCCTTGTTCGGATGCTCTAAGCTTTTAGTCTGACTTCTAAAGAACATATTATAACATTTCTTTTATGAAAAGAAAGAAAATTATTTTGAAAAAGAGTTTGTGTGATAAAAGAAAGAAAGAGTTGATTGAATTGGATTAAAAAGGAATTGCATGAAATGTAGAAGAGTTATGAAATGAAGAGAGTGTTGTTGAGGTGTGGTGAAAGTATTAATTGGGCCAAGATTGTGTTATTTGAAACTATAGGTAGGCGTGTCTAAACCAAAGGGTGTGTGACGTTAACCAATAGATGGTGTGGCCAATGCAAAATTGTAGGATTTTGCCTAGATCCAGGGATCAAGACCTACAAAGGGGGGGGGGGTCTCCTATGAACGAGTTCTGACATGGAAAACAAGAAAGGGAAGGGTTTGTCTAAGCAATGGATCTAACAAGACAAACATGCATGAATAGGGGTTTGTCTAAGCACGAGGTATGACAAGGTAAATAAGAAAGATAAGAGTTAGTCTAAGCATTGGGCCTGGCAAGACAAACATGCATGAATATGGGGTTTTCCTAAAAACGAGGTCTGACAAGGCAAACATGCATGAGAAGGGTTTGTCTAAGCACTGGTTCTGATAAGATAAACATGCATGAAGAGGGGGTTTACCTAAGCACGAGGTCTAACAAGGAAAGCATGCACGATAAAGGATTTTGGTTCAAAGATGGGTGTTTATCCATGAGGTTATTAACCCAAAGAATGTATGGTGTCGAAGAGAATGTTATGTTTGATCCAAAGAGGGAAGTGTAAGAGACAAGTGCAATGGATGTTGATTATTGTAGTGTTGTATGTGGGGAAGAAGACTTGACAGTTATTTGATTTAAATTGCATTAAAGTCTATGAATAGAGGTGAATACTTTGAAAATTTGGGCCAGGCATCCCATATCCAAAGATATTCAAAAGGAGGATAGGAATACTCCCTCTCATCCCTTCTTTATTACTTAAGGCTCGTGGCACACAATTCGCATCACAACTGACAAGTGTTGAAGAAGAATCTTTTTGTTGTACTTGATGTCCAGAGTCTTTAGAGTCTTTCATGATGCAGTCTTGAGTTGAAGTGAGACTTGAGATCCAGTATAGTGCAAGTATAGATATGTAATCCCATATGTAGCACCTCAAATTTGCCCCTCATTCATGCATTCATTTTTAGGTCATTTAACATTTCATATTGCATTTCATCATGTCAATCCGAATTAGATCCAAGAAGCTTGAATATCATCCAAGACACTTTGTGGGTTTTATCAGAGTGATCAGTCAACACAAGGGAATGACTTGAGTTACTTCCAACATGTTCAAATGGGGCCTATTCATCATTCAAAACGCTAATCTTGAAGGAGGAAAAGTCTGTGCCTGAGCTGCCATACTCGCTAGGCGAGCAGCGTGGTTCGCTTAGCGAATCTGAACTGTCACGCTCGCTAGGCGAGCAAATTCTTCGCTAGGCGAAGCGCACGCGTTTTCAAAATATAACAGAAAATCTTGGGCTTGGACCTCTCTCATTTTGAGCCCACAAAGCCACGAAAATCAGGTTATAAATTCTAGACTTCCATCTCCCAAAAAACCCTGGAAGAAAATAGTGAGAGAAGAGCTAACAGAATTCAGAGTAGCCTCCAGAGACTGAAGGGAACTCATCTGCAAAGAACCAATTCCCTCTCATATAAACCCTAAGATTGTTCTACAAACCCAAGCAGGCAATTCAATCTCATTCGATCTCTCCAATCGGGTTTGCCTTATTCCCATTACTTTACGCTTTCAATTTGAATTTTCTGAACGTATGAGGTATTATGGGTGAACTTGGGGGAGTGGATATCGTTAGGTTTTGCATGTGGGTTTAGATGTGCATGAACGTGTAGAACAATACCTTGAATGTTTGATCACGTAACTTCTGAAATCATACTGTTATCAGAGAAGAATCCAGAACCCGCAGGCATTCGCTAGCACCTCGCTAAGCGAACCTGTAGCGAAGCTTCGCTAAGCCTTCGCTAGGCGAAGCAGTAGCGATCGCGACAGTAGCTGATTTTTTTCTGTTT
Source organism: Lathyrus oleraceus (assembly GCF_024323335.1). Lineage (NCBI taxonomy): Eukaryota > Viridiplantae > Streptophyta > Magnoliopsida > Fabales > Fabaceae > Lathyrus > Lathyrus oleraceus. The sequence continues at coordinate 2,614,120 of NC_066580.1, forward strand.
GCTTTCCAATCTGTTTCATGCTTTGTTATGACATGTTTTCTATTGCCTCCGGGCACCTGTTTTAGTATGTATGTCATGTCTTGAGGTGTGGATCCTTGCCCCTGATTTTGAGTTTTGATACCCTTTTGATGCATTTGTTTGACAAGAGGCTTAGGCCTCCTATCCTTGGGTGTTTTTGGGAACTTTTATTTGTGAACTTTAATGGCATGATTCATGTGGTTACATTTTGATTTGGTGCAACTCTTGATTGCATCCCATCTTGTTTTTTCTAACCTGTTTGTTGAGTTTTTGTGAGGGCTCACATGACTCTTGCAGGGATAGCTTGCTTGGTGTTCCACTTTATTTGTGGGATACCATTTGGAGATTTATTCCGATTACCTTGCTGATTTGCTTTCTTTGATGATGTTAACTTGAAAGACCTCTGGGTTTCTTATCTCTTGAGTTGTTGTTACTTCGGATCTTTATTCGTGTGGTAGATCTCTTGATCCCTTTTACATCTTTTCAGCATTTTACTGCTTTCTTAGTTGGAAGACCTCAATAGGAGGCAATGTTTTTGTATGTTTACTTTTGTGCTAAAGACCTCCATAAAGAGGCAATTGACGGATAAAAGGGATTAGTAGTCAATCCCCCGTTATTCAGTGTGTCGTTCTTTAAGCTCACACTACGTGTCGATGCTTCAGAACAGAAGCCCAAGATCTTTTGTCCGGTCAGTCAGTGGAGAGGGTTCCACCTTTCTGAATCCCCACTTTTTGTCATGAGCTCACCCTGTCCAGGGTTAAGAGCTATGAGGTCTTATCCTCATTACCCTTTTGATTTGCTCACCCTGACGTTCAATGTCAGTGGTTAAGAGCCCGTTTGATTACCCTTCCATGGCTTGTTTGTCGAGGTTGATATGACCCCTCTTGACTAAAGCCCTACCCATGTATGTTTGAGCCCCGTCGTTGGTGTGTTTACTTTATGCATGTTTGTTTTGTATGGTGTGATTGTCTCCCCATAGGATTGCTAGGCTTCGTATAGTCTCTCGTTTACATGTCAATTAAGGTAGCACTGTTCCTTCGTCTAGGACTTCCTTTTTGCATGAGCATTCCTAAAACACGAACAAACTCATTGATTTTTCTTCTCCTAAGAACACGTTAACTCCTTCTACTACAGGCGAGTAAGTCTCCAAAGGTCGAGCATCCGGTAGACTGCGTAGTAACGTCGTTCACCTAAAAACCCCAAACCCGTAGGTAGCCGAACTACGGTTTGCTCTGATTCTCATTCCAGATGAGATACGTAGGCATAAGACGCGATGTCTTAGCGAGCACACTCCTCCTTAACCCAATAGGTCAGCCGAGCTACGAAGACTCTGATTCTCATATTCAGATGAGATACGTATGCAGTGGATGCGACATCCGTGCGAGTCATTTTCTTTTGACCCCTCTTTTAGTAAATAGTACATTAGATAAACCCACACCCTTTAGACAAGAACAACAAGAGTGGATCCCGTAGAGTACTACGGATGCGTAGGGGTGCTAATACCTTCCCTTCGCATAATCGACTCCCGAACCCAAGATTTGGTTGCGAGACCTTGTCTTTTCCTTTCCTTTTTCCAGGTTTACTTTGAGCGTTTTCTTTCCCTCCTTTGGGATAAATAACGCACGGTGGTGACTCTTCTGTCATTTTCTTTTTCGCCGGTTGTTTTTTCGCAGGTTGCGACACCATCAAGCGATCAAGGGACTTATGATCACTTGACTGGATAGGGGAATCAGATAAATGTGAAGTGATTAATTGATCCAATATGAATTTGATCAATTAATCAATCAGAGACATGATCAAGATATAAATCACAAGCACATAGATTTTAATTGAGCATAAATTCTAATTCTAAAGAAATTAATGGAATTCAATTGAATTAATTATAAAACTAAAACTACTTAAATTTTGATTGAAATCTAAGTATTAACATTTTTATTTCCAAAATGCTTTATTAAAAAAATGTATTTCTATGTATTAAAAATATATTGCAAAAAAATTAAGATGTGTGAAAAAAGATTAAAATAAACTAAAATGTGTCAAAATGTATTAAAAAAACCAAAAATAATATAAAATGAGTGATTAAGGCCCTGAATAGGAGTATGGCCTGGAAATGGGAGCAGGGGCCCAATCATAGTTGAGGCCCAAAGAGTATTGTATGGTGTTGTGTTCATAGGGTGTGTAGTAAGGATAACAGGGTGTGTTTGAGCAAAATCTATGGGCCTGAACACGAAACGCCCATTGATGGTGAAGAGCAATCATTGTCTCAATCCACATTTTCAAGTTTCAAAAGTTCCTTACGTGTTGGGCTTATTCTTCGGTGAGGGATTTCAGAGGGAGCGACTGACCTATAAGGCGGAGAGTGCCTTGGTGTTTGTTGAATCTTAGGCCAGTGCAAAATAGTGCAAGAAAATACCAGAGAAATCCTTTCAATATCTATTTCTCAATTGCTAAAATGATCCTCTTTTTCTTCTTCTAAAAAATTAGAATGAGTTAATTATAGTCAAACTAATATGAAAAGTGAAGTTAGTGAAATTAGAATGAGTCAGTTAGTTGTATTGGTTTTTAAGGTTAAATGTTATTGAAAGTTAGTTAATGAGTGGAAGTTAGTTTAAGTTGTTAGAAAAATAGTTAGATTAGTTATTGGTATTAATGAAATGTTATAGAGTTAGTTGAATTAGAGTTGTTAATGAAAATTTTGTTTTGTTAGTTGGGACTGTTAGTGGCTAAAGTTTTAGAATCAGTTAATTGGTTTTGAATTTCAATGATTTTGATTTGGTTTCTTGTGTTCTATAACAACTTCTACTTCAATTCCTTCTGCAGGCTCACTGATGTCACTTGCAATTTTATCAGAGCCATTTCTTCATCAGACTTGAAGAGGACTGGTCTTTCCAAACTTCTGCACTTGATGCTTCTGTTAAGTTTTCTTCATTCTCATGCCCTGGCGATGAACTAGTTGTGTCAGTATTGCTAATTGTTAGTTGTGTTGAATTAGAGCATGTAGTTGATTGTTGAACTTCATGTAAATTGATGTTGTTAATTACTAAATGGTATTAATATAGTTAATGTTTTGGTTGTGTTGTGGTTATTGATTTTGAATTGAAAATAAATTGGATAGTAAGTTAGAATGAGCTAAAATATGTTAGTTGAACTATAATAGTTAGTGATATGAGATTTAGGAAATTAGTGAGGAAAGTTAGTATACTATTATGGTTAGTTTGAAAATGTCAATTTCAAATACTAGTTAGTTAAATCAAAAAATTTAGAATTAGGATTAGTTATTAGATGCAATTAGTTCATTAAAGTGTGGTTAATTAGTATGAATGAGTTAGTATGGAATTGATGTGTTAGTTTTGTGTGGTTAATGAATGTGACACAATGCTTGAGTTATCCATTGGAATGTTATGGAAAGAGTTTGGTTTCCATCGGTGTTGCTAGGTTTTACAGGTGTAACCGGTTAACCATTTTGGTTAATGTAGGTGCTTAATTGGCTGCATTATATGGTAAAACACTAGCTGGTTACTAATGTCTTGACTGATGTCATGACATGTATGTGTGACTACATTATAGTTACTGCAGGACTAGCTAACACAGGAATTATTGAATGTCAAACTGGATGCTGTGACATTCATACCTGTCAACAAATACTAAGGAATAGAACTTAGTATTTATTTCCAGTCTGGTTATCAAGGAAAGACCAGACCTGACATAAGGCCTACTGACTGAATGTCAAATTGGATGTTATGACATTCATCATTAACAGCAGCTACTGAACATTAGACAGAGTGGTGTTCTGCTATACTTCAGCATGTAACTTAGTTTGTTCTTCGAGAGAATAACAGAACTAACTTAAGGCCAAATGTGTAAATGTTAAGTTGGACACTTTAACATTTATTAATGTAAGCTGTTACTGTAGTATGGTCATTTTGATCATGTACAGGTCAGCAAAATTGTACAGTCTGTTTTCTGAAAGAAAAAAAAACAGACTCAGCATATGGACCTTGATGTCAAGTTGAATGTCGTGACATTCATTCCTGACAGCATATGCTATATTGTAGGTTGTTCAGTTTTCTGTTTCAGCTTTTCTTGGGCTATTCTTCAGGAAGTCAACAGCTTAGAGAAAATCCAGGAAATCAACAACCAAGTTACATTTAATGAACCTAACAAATAGCCTATTTGTTAGTAACCTAAATGTTGAATTTATGGGAACTCGTGTGACCTTAAATTCAGGAGAATACAGATGCAAAAGCCCAGGTACTGCAATATAAAAAGGAAGGCGTTCCTTCATTCAGTTTCGGGGATTTTGAGGCGTGAAGATTAAGTGTGTCCATCATACTTCACTGCTGTATTTTTGTGAGTCTTGTATTAGACATATCTTGTAAGCCAAGCCATTATCACGTTGATGATTGTTTTGGTATAGGGTGTTCATTGAGTTGTAAGTGTTGTGTCACTCAAAGCTTTTAAGCGTGAGTGCTGTGTATCTTGATTAAAGCTGTGAAGCACAATCAAGAGTTTTTGAAGGGTGACTTCAACTTGTCTTTAATAGTGTTTAAAGATAGTAATCACTGAGGTGATTGAGGGGGAGTGAGTAGGAACTCTGATCTTAGGTTAAGATTGAAATTGCATTGGGTAGGGATTAAGTGATAAGTTGTAAACGGGTGAGTTTAGCTTTGAATTGATACTACTAATAGTGGATTTCCTCCCTGGCTTGGTAGCCCCCAGATGTAGGTCATGTTGGACTGAACTGGGTAAACAATTACTTGTGTTATTTACTGCACTTACATTTAAGTTCTGCATAATTCCTGTCTGTGCAGAATTGGATGTCATAACAACTCGTGTGACATCTAAAGTCTGATAACTAGAATTTCAATTGGCATTAGAGCAGGCACCCTGCCTGTGAATTTCTGGGTGAGATCTAGGGAAGTTACTTTCTAGTACCATGGACAAGGATATAGGACACTCAAATAGACCACCCATGTTGGATGGCTCTAATTATGATGACTGGAAGCCGCGTATGATAGCCTTCTTAAGGTCTCTAGATAGCAAAGTCTGGAGAGCTGTCAACAAAGGATGGGAACATCCAATGAGGACAGGTGAAGATGGAGGCAGTGAGCAGATTCCTGAAGAAGAGTGGGACAAGGAGCAAGAGGCACTAGCTCTTGGAAATTCCAAGGCCTTGAATGCATTGTTCAATGGAATCAGTAAGAACATCTTCAGGCTGGTGCACCACTGTGAACTAGCTAAGGAAGTTTGGGATACCCTCAAGGTAACTCATGAAGGTACTTCCAAGGTGAAGATGTCCAAACTTCAGATGCTGACCACCAAGTTTGAAAATCTGAGGATGAAAGAGGATGAGACTATTCATGACTTTCACATGAATATTCTTGAAATTGCAAACACCTCTGGTGGACTAGGTGAGAAAATGGCTGAAGAGAAACTTGTAAGAAAGATTCTCAGGTCCTTGCCTAAAAGGTTTGCTATGAAGGTCACAGCCATAGAGGAGGCACAGGACATATGCAATATGAAGGTAGATGAGCTCATTGGTTCTCTCCAAACCTTTGAAATGGGCTTGTGTGAGAATACTGAAAAGAAGAACAAAAGCGTAGCTTTTGTGTCTAATGCTGAAGAAGAGTCAGAAGCAGAATATACTGAAGGTGATGACAGTATATCAGAAGCCTTAGCCATGCTTGGAAGGCAGTTCAACAAGTTCGTGAAGAAGATTAATCAAAGAGGGAGACCTAATGTCAAGAACATCCCGTCTGACATCAGGAAAAGATCAACTTCTGATGAAAAGTTCAACCAAGGCAAGGGAATCCAGTGTCATGGTTGTGAAGGGTATGGACACGTCAGAGCTGAATGTCCTACCTATCTCAAGATGCAAAAGAAGGGGCTAACTATCACATGGTCTGAAGGAGATTCTGAGAGTGAATCTGAAGGAGAATCTGCCAAACATGTCACTGCACTAACCAGTGTTTGTGCATCTGATGATGACTCAAGTGCAGATGAACTGACCTTTGATGAACTTGATGCAGCCTATAAGAAGCTGTGTACCACCAGTGCAGAAGTGCGTGCACAAGGAGAAAAGCAGAAGAAACTCATCAAGGAACTGGAAGATGAGAGACAGAAGCAACTGTCTTTCATAGAAGGTCTAAATGGTGAGATAGCATTGCTGACTTCAAAGCTGAATCAGATGACTAAGTCCATCAGAATGATGAATAAGGGAACTGACACCTTGGAAGAGATTCTAAAGGTGGGACAGCAGTCTGGAACCAAATCTGGCCTAGGATTTGGGAAAAGATCCTCAGCTGAACACAAACGCCCAAAGGCTAAAGTTCAGAAGGTCAAGCGGAAGTCAAAGCCAATGTCTCAACATCGAGGAACTAGGATGAATGATCATCAGAAGAGGAAATACCAGGCGTGGAGGTGTCACCACTGTGGTAGACTTGGTCATATAAAAGCCTTTTGCTACTGGATTCAAGGTTTCCCTAACCAAGCCTCGCATGTCAGGCCTAAGCATAAACCATATAAGCACTATGTTCCCATCAAGAAGCAACAATGGTATGCTAGGATAGCACACACTGCTCTAAGGGCCTCTACCAGAGAAGACTGGTACTTTGACAGTGGATGCTCAAGACATATGACTGGTATGGAAAATCTACTGGTAGATATTCAACCTCACAATACCAGCTATGTGACCTTTGGTGATGGTGCCAAAGGAAAAATAAAAGGTGTGGGTAAGCTGGACTGCTCTGGAGTTCCAAAACTGAATAATGTGTTGTTAGTAAGAGGACTAACTGCAAACCTCATCAGCATAAGCCAGTTGTGTGATCAAGGGTTCCATGTTCAGTTCACTAAGGAGCTATGCATTATGACAAATGGTGACAATCAGGAAGTTATGAGAGGAACCAGGTCCAAAGATAACTGTTATCTGTGGGAACCTCAAGTCTCTAACTTTTCCACAATGTGCTCCTCAGCCAAGGAAGAACAAGAGGAGAAGTTGTGGCATAGACGACTTGGACATCTCCACTTACGGGGAATGAAGAAGATTATATCCAAGGAAGCAGTCAGAGGGATCCCAAAGCTGCTTATTGACGAAGGAAGAGTCTGTGGAGAATGCCAGGTGGGCAAGCAAACCAAGATGTCACATCCGAAGCTGGGACATTCTACAACTTCCAGAGTTCTGGAACTGTTGCATATGGACTTAATGGGACCTATGCAGGTTGAAAGCCTTGGTGGAAAGAGATATGCCTACGTGGTGGTTGATGACCATTCCAGATACACGTGGATAAGCTTCATCAGAGAGAAGTCAGATACATTTGATGTCTTCAAAGATCTGTGCATAAGACTTCAAAGGGAAAAGGCCAGTTGTGTGGTCAGGATTAGAAGTGATCATGGTACGGAGTTCAAGAATTCCAAGTTTGATGAGTTTTGCTCATCTGAAGGAATAAGTCATGAGTTCTCCTCCCCTATAACCCCTCAGCAGAATGGTATAGTTGAAAGAAAAAATAGAACTATTCAAGAATCTGCCAGGGCAATGATTCATGCAAAGAAGCTCCCCATGCACTTTTGGGCTGAAGCAATGAATACCGCGTGCTATGTTCACAACAGAGTCACCTTGAGAAAAGGAACCTCCTCCACTCTGTATGAAATATGGAAAGGCAGAAAACCCACTGTGAAGTACTTTCACATCTTTGGAAGTAAATGCTACATCCTCACAGATCGTGAACAGAGAAGGAAGCTGGATCCCAAAAGTGATGAGGGTATATTTCTAGGATACTCCACCAACAGCAGAGCCTACAGAGTGTTCAACTACAGGACCAATGTCCTGATGGAATCCATAAATGTTATTGTGGATGATAAAGAGGAAGGGATCGATGTCATAGAGGATGTTGAAACATTCCTTGACAGTTCAACTGACATTCAAGTCAAGTATGAAGAAGTACAGGAACCTCCTCCTGAATGTGAAGTAGATGCAACCACCAAAATGCCATCTATCAGAATTCAGAAAGACCACCCTAAGGATCTTATCATAGGGGATCCTAACAGTGGTGTGACTACCAGGTCACGGGGAATAAGCTCAAATTCCTGCTTTGTATCCAAGGTTGAACCAAAGAATGTGAAAGAAGCCCTGACTGACGAGTACTGGATCAATGCCATGCAAGAGGAACTTGAGCAGTTCAAAAGGAATGAAGTATGGGAGCTAGTTCCAAGACCTGAAGGGACCAACATCATTGGTACCAAGTGGATCTACAAAAACAAATCTGATGAGAAAGGAGTAATTACTAGGAATAAAGCAAGACTGGTAGCTCAAGGATACACTCAAGTTGAAGGGGTAGATTTTGATGAAACATTTGCTCCTGTGGCTAGGCTTGAGTCCATCAGATTGCTGTTAGGGGTATCATGCATCCTGAAGTTTAAGCTATTCCAAATGGATGTGAAGAGTGCATTCCTGAATGGCTACTTGAATGAAGAAGTATTTGTGGAACAACCTAAAGGGTTCTGTGATCCTAACCAACCTAAGCATGTATACAGGCTGAGGAAAGCCTTGTATGGGTTGAAACAAGCACCTAAAGCATGGTATGAAAGGTTGACCGAATTTCTAACCTCAAATGGATACAGAAAAGGTGGAATAGATAAAACCTTATTTGTGAAGGATGAAGACGGCAAAATCATGATAGCTCAAATCTATGTGGATGATATAGTCTTTGGTGGAATGTCAGAACAAATGGTTCAAAAATTTGTTCACCAGATGCAATCCGAGTTTGAAATGAGTTTAGTTGGAGAACTGACCTATTTCCTTGGAATGCAAGTAAACCAAATGGAAGACTCTATGTTTCTCTCCCAAAGCAAGTATGCCAAGAACATAGTTAAGAAGTTTGGTATGGATAATGCTAGGCACAAGAGGACTCCTGCGCCTACTCATCTGAAGTTAACCAAAGACGAAGGAGGCCCTGGTGTTGATCAATGCTTGTATAGAAGCATGATAGGAAGCCTACTTTACCTAACTGCAAGTAGACCTGACATTTCTTATGCAGTTGGAGTATGTGCTAGATACCAAGCAGAGCCTAAGGTGAGCCACTTGAATCAAGTCAAAAGGATTCTCAAGTACATCAATGGGACGTGTGACTATGGGATGCTGTATTCACATGGTTCTGAGCCTGTTCTATCTGGGTACTGTGATGCTGACTGGGCTGGGTGTGCTGATGACAGAAAAAGCACATCAGGTGGATGTTTCTTCTTAGGAGACAACCTCATATCGTGGTTCAGCAAGAAGCAGAATTGTGTCTCTCTGTCCATTGCAGAGGCTGAATACATAGCTGCTGGTAGTAGTTGTTCCCAACTGGTTTGGATGAAACAGATGCTCACTGAGTATAATGTCACTCAAAATGTCATGACATTGTTCTGTGATAATCTCAGTGCCATCAATATCTCCAAGAATCCCATCCAACACAGTCGGACCAAACATATTGACATTAGGCACCACTTCATCAGAGATCTGGTGGAAGACAAGGTGATCACTTTGGAACATGTAGCCACGGACCTTCAACTGGCTGACATATTTACAAAGGCTCTGGATGCTACTCAGTTTGAAAACTTAAGGAGCAAACTGGGAATATGTCTCTCTGAGACCTTATAGCAACCACTGATGTTTGGGATAAATTGTTTAATATCTCTGCCTATTAAACAATTTGTACTAGGCTATGATTGGTCAACAGATCATAGCTATACTACTTGCAACAAGGGTGGATACAAGAGGGTAAGGAGACACCCTACTGTGAGAAGGCCAATGTACCTGCAGGAGTTCAAGGATGCTGTCCATGCAGGAGTGGTTCTGGATGTCAGAAACAAAATCATGGCATCTGATATGGTGGTACCTACTGTGAAGCAAAAGTGGGTGATTACTTGATCAAAGCTGTGAAGCAAGATCAAGTGGATGCTAAACTTGGTTGAAACTGCGAAGTAAAACCAAGTCTGTAACTCTGTCATTATTCTCTGGTTATGTTGTTGGCTTTGGCAACATTTTTGACAAAAAGGGGGAGTAATAAACCCCTGACAAACAGAGTGGGTCTCTACAACAGACTCTCATGACAGATTCCCTCCCCTGCAGCTGCTGTGTGTTGAAGTTTAGATGTAACTTCTGTATGTGTGCTGCTGTGTGAAGTTTTTATTTAACTTCCATGTGTGTGAGTGTGCTGCCACTCTGAGTGTATTAGCTAGGCTTATTTCCTGCTAGGTGTGTGATTCCGCTGCTATGAACTCTGGTATGGGGATCAAAGTGTTTTAGCCAAAAATTTGCCAAAGGGGGAGTTTGTAGGTGCTTAATTGGCTGCATTATATGGTAAAACACTAGCTGGTTACTAATGTCTTGACTGATGTCATGACATGTATGTGTGACTACATTATAGTTACTGCAGGACTAGCTAACACAGAAATTATTGAATGTCAAACTGGATGATGTGACATTCATACCTGTCAACAAATACTAAGGAATAGAACTTAGTATTTATTTCCAGTCTGGTTATCAAGGAAAGACCAGACCTGGCATAAGGCCTACTGACTGAATGTCAAATTGGATGTTATGACATTCATCATTAACAGCAGCTACTGAACATTAGACAGAGTGGTGTTCTGCTATACTTCAGCATGTAACTTAGTTTGTTCTTCGAGAGAATAACATAACTAACTTAAGGCCAAATGTGTAAATGTTAAGTTGGACACTTTAACATTTATTAATGTAAGCTGTTACTGTAGTATGGTCATTTTGATCATGTACAGGTCAGCAAAATTGTACAGTCTGTTTTCTGAAGAAAAAAAAACAGACTCAGCATATGGACCTTGATGTCAAGTTGAATGTCGTGACATTCATTCCTGACAGCATATGCTATATTGTAGGTTGTTCAGTTTTCTGTTTCAGCTTTTCTTGGGCTATTCTTCAGGAAGTCAACAGCTTAGAGAAAATCCAGGAAATCAACAACCAAGTTACATTTAATGAACCTAACAAATAGCCTATTTGTTAGTAACCTAAATGTTGAATTTATGGGAACTCGTGTGACCTTAAATTCAGGAAAATACAGGTGCAAAAGCCCAGGTACTGCAATATAAAAAGGAAGGCGTTCCTTCATTCAGTTTCGGGGATTTTGAGGCGTGAAGATTAAGTGTGTCCATCATACTTCACTGCTGTATTTTTGTGAGTCTTGTATTAGACATATCTTGTAAGCCAAGCCATTATCACGTTGATGATTGTTTTGGTATAGGGTGTTCATTGAGTTGTAAGTGTTGTGTCACTCAAAGCTTTTAAGCGTGAGTGCTGTGTATCTTGATTAAAGATGTGAAGCACAATCAAGAGTTTTTGAAGGGTGACTTCAACTTGTCTTTAATAGTGTTTAAAGATAGTAATCACTGAGGTGATTGAGGGGGAGTGAGTAGGAACTCTGATCTTAGGTTAAGATTGAAATTGCATTGGGTAGGGATTAAGTGATAAGTTGTAAACGGGTGAGTTTAGCTTTGAATTGATACTACTAATAGTGGATTTCCTCCCTGGCTTGGTAGCCCCCAGATGTAGGTCATGTTGGACTGAACTGGGTAAACAATTACTTGTGTTCTTTACTGCACTTACATTTAAGTTCTGCATAATTCCTGTCTGTGCAGAATTGGATGTCATAACAACCCGTGTGACATCTAAAGTCTGATAACTAGAATTTCAGTTAACCGATTACCAACACGAATTTTGGCAAGTTATGTTAGGAGTTGTTTGCATATGCTGAACTATTTTAGCTTACCTGAATGTTAAATGATGATTGAGATATGTCAATCCTTATGTGCAAACTTGGTATTTTTTCTGTTGGTAGTTTGAATTAAATTTGACACCTGGCTAATTGTTTGATGTTAGTATGAACTTCTATAGAGTTGTGGTATCAATTTATTAACTGTATCTCTTTTTGATTTACTAGTGCAAATTCGAACTTGTGATTGTTGGCCTCTAGGTTAGTGCTTCCAATTTGGTATGTCATCCCTCAAATTGATAGATGAAGATATTGGATGCTAGGCTAGTTCTAACTATTGGTGTAATATGTGAGTGAAGTCTGAATGAGTTTGCTAAGTTGTTGTGACCTTGAACTGAGTTAGAAGTTTTGAAAAAAGAATTGAATTTGTTAGTGAAACTAGTTATTCTGGAATGGAATTGCAGGGAGATTAATTTTGTTTTAGGTCTATCCACAAGGTGGCTCTTGTTAGTGTTGTTAGATTGTGAAAAGACCAAGTACCATCATATGATAAACCAATTTGAATTGATTATTAGCATGGCTATTATGGTTATTTTGTAATCAGGTTTTTGCTGCACTAGATGCTTAGAATGATAGCTTGTGTTCGGGTATGTTTGTTGTGGGTATTGCATGAATGTGCATATGTCATGTTTGGTTTTTGAGTTATAATTGTATTGTTGGTGTTATATTTTTATTGTTTATGCAGGGTCGGAATACACACCTTGTGAGAGTGAACTAAGCATGGAAAAATGCATGGAGACATGGAAAGGGCATGACACATGGAGACACCATCAAGAATTGTGAAGAATATTGAACAAAAGTGGGATACCTTATGGATGAAAATGAAGTAGGATTAGGGTCTATGGATTAGGATTAGGTAGTTGACTTTGGTCAACTGTTTGACCAAAAAGTCAACAGTTGACCAAAAGTCAAAAGTAGGTCAAAAATTGTAAATTTTTGTGGACTTCTTGTACTTTAGATTTGTGATATGATTTGAATGCTTTTGTAATAAGAAAGGATTCCTTTTGAAATGAATTATGAAACTTGCATAATAAGTAACATGCTTTTCCCTCCAAAATTGCACTCTTGAATATTTTAATTCAAATTGAACCTTTATGGAATTTGAGCATGAATCTTGACTTGCCACTTACTACTTGAATGAGATATCATGCCATAAATGAAAAAAATTCAATGATGATCACTAAGTAGGCTTTATATAGAAAATGATCACTAAAAACCAATCTTGACAATGACCTAAAAAATCAACTGTCTCATAATGCATCCAAAGACCATGGTCTAAGAATTAGGCTTTCACAAGAGTTGATCCATAAAGAATGAATCAAACACCATTGTTGTGCCAAAATAGTCAAGACATATCGTAAGCTTGATCCGTCAGCTTTATATCTTAAGTAGCAAATGTTAGAATAATATTTGGTTTTACATATATACCTTGAGTTTTGATGATAACAATGTTGTATTTATGTGAGAATTTTTTTTGTACCATAATGGTTTGTTATTGTGTAGCTTTAACAACCAGTTCTGATTCTGAGTATATGACGTGCAACGTCATCAGTTTCGGAACAATTGTGTTCCAAATTCCGCTTATGCGTTAATCATGAGAAATTCTGAAAGATATCAAGTCAATGATACAATGTTCTTTATGCTTCTGTGCTGATTCACTCCTGAGAAGTTTCTGAAGAGACGCTAGGTTGTTGCTGCAACGTTCTCTCCACTTCTGCTTCTAGACGTGACTCTGATTATCAAGCTTTTGAAGAATTACAAGCTTCTGAAGTTTTATTACTTAGTTGAAGATTCTAAAGATATCAAGCCAGACATTTAGGTTATCAAGATTCTGGATGTAGATTCTAAAGACTCTAAATATACTGAAGATCTCAAGCCAGACTACTGACGATGTCAAGGCTCTGGCCGAAGACTCTGAAGTTTTTGAATCGAGCTTTATATTTCTTCATTTCATGCTTCATCAACTTTCATCAAAAGCCAATGAAATTAAAGATAAGATCAAATGGGTACATGATCAAATAGTACATAGTACAAATCAAATATTCTTTCCACTACCTGATATCATGAGCAAGGACAATATTATACATCACACCTGGGTACATGATCAAATAGTACATAGTACAAATCAAATATTCTTTCCACTACCTGATATCATGAGCAAGAACAGTATTATACATCACACCTGTCACTGAATTTGTGGGTGAAGGAGAGTACACAATATCACTCCTTTCACCATCCAATAGTGAACAACCGCTTTATTTGGTTTCCCCATTTTGCCCTCCAACAGTTTTCTTCTTATGTTATATAAGTAGGACTTGGAGACTTGAAGAAATAAAGAGAATTCTACTGAAGCGCTACAACTTTTGACAAGTATATTTTCTTTATGAAAAGCTATCAATTTTTGTACATAGTTTTTCTTTAAGTGTTTGTATTTCATTTGTGTAAAATCTGCTTGTGTAAAAGCGTCTTGTAAACACACAAACTTTTATTCAAACTGTTTGTTTGATTTTCCTTAAGGAGACTAGGATATAATTGGATCCTTAAGAAGACAAAGAAGGGTATTCTTTGTGATTATTGTAATCAGTTGATTATATTGGATGAAGTCCTTGTGTATAAGGTAAAATAACCTTGGCGGGTGGACTGGAGTAGCTTTGAGTTTCAAGTAAATCAGGATAAAAATAGTTGTGTTTTTATCTCTTTGTTGATTGACACTTGAGTGGTGTTCTTGAGTTGAGTAAAAACTTTTGTTTTTAAAACCCAATTCAACCCCTCCCCCCCATTTCTTGTGTTTTTCACACCTTCAATTGGTATCAGAGCTCCGATTCTGATTGTGATAAAAGATCTATCAACACTTCACCGTGTTTAGTACCGATCTAGTTAAGTGTGAAAAACTAACGCTGCCAACATTATTAACAACAATGAGAGAGATCACTACAGTGAAAAACCACCAATCTTTGACGGTGGATCTCACCTACGATCCAAACACATACTTAGGTGTTATCACCTCATTCGAGAGATAATAGATAGAGGATATGTGAAAATATGCAGAGTACCTACACTTGACAATATTGTTGACCCACTGACAAAGCCTCTTGCGCAACAGAAGCATGATGGCCATACTAGATCTATGGGCATTAGGGGTATGCCTGATTGGCTCTAGTGCTAGTGGGAGATTGTGTAAGCCCTAGAGGCTAATACTTTTGGTACTTGTATCGAATTATTTATTAATAATAAAAGGCTTTTTCTTTATTATGTTTGTTTAATAAAGTCCCTAGAATAGCTAGTCCGTTTAATGTATCAAGTGTGACTTAATCATGAGATCACATTAAACATAAGGACACTATTCTTAAAGTATTTATAGTCGAGCTTTATTGTGAAGTGGGATAACATTAAAGCATTAAGACTATTATGTATATAGACTGATGATCATATCTCATGGATCATGGATAAGGAGTTATCAAGTCTTAAACATAGGTATGAATATTAAGAGTAATATTTATACTGGATTGACCCGCTATGAGAATACTATATAGAATGTTATGCAAAGTGTCATAAGTTATTCTCATGGTGATAATGGTGTATACCACCCTTCGACCTGAAACCACTATGGACCCTAGATGTAGAGTCGAGTGCCTTATTGTTGATCAAACATTGTCCGTAACTGGATGACTATAAAGACAGTTGATGGGTACTCCACGAAGCATGCTGATGGACATGAGTGACCTAGATGGAATTTGCCTATCTTGCGTAATAGGATAAATGTCTATGGGCCTAATATTGAACTGGACAAGGATGACACGGTTTATGCCTTGTGTTCAATATAGACATAAGGGTAAAAGAGTAATTGTATACATAAGTATTATCACAAAAGGATTTGTCAGATCACATGACATTTTCGTGTCTTGGGTAGCAGTGATGTGTTGCTAGATACCGCTCACTATTTATTATGTTAAATACGTGATTTAATATAATTGCTAATGTCGCGAAAACCTACAGGGTCACACACAAAAGGACGGATTGATGAGAGATAGAGTAACTAAGAAACACCGTAAGGTACGGTGCATTTAAGTGAATTGTAGAACATCGTAAGGTACGGTGTACTTAAGTAGAATATGAAATATGGTAAGGTACCACACACTTAAGTGATTTTGGCATATTATAAGATATGGACCACATACACTTAAGTGGGCTTTTTAGCCTGCAACCCACACAAGTGGTTCTATAAATAGAACCCTTGTGTAGAAGCATTTGTGGAGTTGTAATTTCATTTCTCTCTCTCTCACTCAATGTCTTCATTCGTAGCAGCTAGCACTGAGATTGAAGAAATTCGTTCGTGTGGACTGAGTAGAGGCGTTGTCACCATTCAACGTTCGTGATCGCTCCCTAGATCTACATCAAAGGTTTCAATCGCCACAAGAGGTAACGATTATATCACTGATCATGCCCAATTCGTAAGGATCACTAAAGGAGAATTTTAAATTCCAATGCGTTTTGGATCGCTCTTCTCCTTCAATTCGACCATCCAGGTTTAAGCTGATTAAATAGGGGCAACTGTCGTACCCCAAAATTTATCCTCCCCTTTTCATTTTTCATCCAACCTTGGACCTAAGATCCATCTATATTCATTCATGCTTCATTCACATGCATTAGGTATCCATGTTAATACAAGCATCAATAGATTCAAAGTTGCTGGTTTTTGCAAATTAGGGTTTTTGTTTGAGTATTGAAGTGTGGTTAATCACATGGAATGCAAACTATAATTTCATGCCCTCTAGAGTCTTGATTCAAGAAGTTCATATCATGACATTCATTTATATATTCAAAACCCTGATCCCTGATGTTATGGCATGGAAATGGCATCATGTGATTCACCTATGCACAAAGCCCTAACTTCTTGGTTCATGTCATTTATGAATTGTTTGCTTTGGAAGCTCATTGTTGGTTTGTGACCTCAATGTGTGTGGCTTGCACCTTGGTCTTAGAATCAAGCCATGAGAACCCTAATCAAGTGCTTGTTCATGTGATTTGAAAACCCTAATTCATACATTGTGATATTTAGTCCTTGTAGCGTAGTACTTGATCCTTAGAGCATTAGATACCAAGCATTGTCATATTCATGGTTCCATTTGAACATGCATTTTTAATTAGAGGGGTCAATTTCATCACCTTTTTGCATCAGTTGACTTTTTGGTCAACCACTTGACCAAAGTCAACTTACCATGCTTTCATCCTTCAATCACCATGGTCTTGTTTGTGATTACCATCACCCACCTAAGATCCAAGTCCACATAATCCATGACCATTTCAACTTTGTTGATTTCGAATCTAGTTCATGTTCTAATCCATAATCCATGTCCATTTACAAACCATTTCCATTTAAGCTCCCATGAATAATTTTCAATTATTTGCATTCAATCATTGATTTTAATTCATTTCTACATTCCAATCACAAATACATTCATCATCCTTCTTTTCTTGACTATTTTCAAATTTTATCCATTTTTCTATTTTAGACCATTCTAAACCAATCTCATTCCAATTTCCATTCTTTTTCATTATGATCATATATTCATCATACCACCTTCATTCAAATCCAACTACAAAGACCATAAATCTTCAAATTTCAATCCATTGCATTACAAGTCCAATTCACATCTTCAAATCCAACTTCAAACATAAACCAAACAATTTCATTAATAAACCATTGATTACAATGTCCAAGCAGATTACAAATCAACCAATGCAATTTATTTTTCAACCATAAGCCAACCTTCAAAATTCAATACAATTCAATAATCCAATTTATTCTAATTTCCTATCATAATCCTATTTCCATTAACCAAGTACATGCATCAAATTACAATATGACATTATCCAAAATCACCAATCCAAAGCCAAATCCCAAGCAATCCATCGCATAATCCATCATTCAACCATAGGCCAAAAACCGAGTTTCCTGCATAATAAAACCCAATTCCATGACAATCCAAAATGACCTGTATAATTGAAGTAGAGAACCAATGTTAACACCATGCAAGTGGAAAAATCGAATTCTAACAAGCATTCCAATAACAGCTCACAACTTAACCACAAGTGAAAAAAATCGAAACTCTAATCAGCATTCATTTCACTGCAATTTCAAAACAGGATAAGTTCATTTCATTATAATTTCATTTCAATTGGAATCTCCAACTAACTATTTTCAGTTGTAACTAACAAGTGAATTTCCAGAAAATTACAAGACTTCCAAGACTTCCAAAACAGTATAAGGCCCAAACATTTTTGGCTTCATCACGCATACATCCTGACTTCCAAGACTTGTACCCCCCCCCCCCCCTTTCAATTAGCAGCTGCAATGATGGGCCTTAGCTTCATAGGCCCAACCGCATTTCTGTTGTTCCCTATCCATAGGCCCAACCTTCTAGTTGCACCCCATATTTGAGGCTTGTACCCCCCTTGTTTCATTCATTTTATTATTAATCATGATTAGTCATAATTTAAGTTATTAACTCTTGATTATTTCTCTAATTGTCAATGTTTAGATTAGTATATTCTTGAGATGTATATGATTTTGGTCATTAGATTAATTCATTGAATTATGATTAATGTGATTTAATTTGTTATTTAATCGATTAATTGAAATCTTTAGGAATTATAGGTTTAGGTAAATAAACTTAGTTTAATTCTTTTTATCATATATTCATGTCATGTTTTAATTAATTAATTGGTTTTAATTCTGATTATTAAATCAATTTGTACATAATGACCGTTTTGCCCTTAAGACTTAAAATCTTGATTTTTGTACATGTTCCCTTAGCTTAGGGTTTATTAGAATTGTCTGATTTTATTTAGTTGATTAATTCAATAGGTTTATTTTATACCTAGTTTCAACTATCATTTCAATCCCACTGATTAGTGCTGACCAAAGGTCACTTTGGTCAACCAAATCATTTGTATTGTCTTATAATCCCCCAAGCCTATTCAAGTGATCAAAAGATCCTTGATAACTTGATATGGCAAGTCCATTATGCTCATGCTATTAGATATGCTTAATCTTAGGAGCTCAAGACCTCAAGGTTCAAATGCAAGATAAAGACTTCAAAGTCGACATCAATCAAGCATAGCCAACAAAGTGGATTATTTCTCAAGCATAACAAAGGTATAAACACTTGGCAAGTGTGATTCAAATTATAAGCCATGAACCTTAAATAATAAGTAATGATGAGACGGAGTTTCTCCTACCCTTGTCTAGAGTGACTTTGCATACGGGACGTAGGCCCTAGTTATTCAAACCATTCATCCTTGTTCATAGACTTTAGCATAATTCAAATCAAATAATTGTCAAGTATTCTCAACACAAGAAAGAACATGGCATCATCAAGATCAATAATCAGAATCCCCTAACAACACTTGCCAATCATGATAAGGGTTACACGCTATGAGCCTTAAGTAATGAGTAATGATGAGACATAGTTTCTCTAACCCTTGTCTAGAGTGACTTTGCATACGGGACGTAGGCCCTATCTATTCAAAGAATTCGTCCTTGTTCATAGATTTTAGTGCAATTTGAATCATACAATTGACAAGTCTTCTTCAAGCAAGCATCAATCATTTAACATTTCAACAATAAAGCATCATTGCACATCAATCCTCCTTCAATAGTGATGCATTATTACTCTCTTCTTGGATTCAGTACTAGAATCTCTTCCTCGATGTCCATACATCTTTTGGAATTATCTTAAGGTTACATACCCAATTCTCAATCAATTGTTTCATGCATTGCCTATCAGTTCAAACTATGGTATACTTTGTTCTTTGCCCATAAGCTGCAGACCTTGGCGTTCAGCCCATGGAGTACAGACTCTGGCTTTGTTCCTTGCCTATAAGGTACAGACCTGAGCATCTCGCCCACACAATTCAGACTGTGGCATCCTTTAGTCTTTGCCTATAAGGTACAGACCTTGACATTCTTACCATATTGAGTTCAGACTCTAGCAACCCTTGATTATGCCCATACAGTTCAGACTATGGTATCTTTATTCTCTTCCTATAAGGTATAAACCTTGACACTCAACCTATAAAGTACAAACTCTGGCTTTGTTTCTTTCCCGTAAGGTGCAAACCTTGGCAACTTCTTTCATCTTATACAGTACAGACTCTGGCTTTATTTTTTGCTTATAAGGTACAAACCTTGGCATCCTTTCCCCATTGAGTTTAGACTCTGGCCACCGTGATTTTGTATATATAGTTACATACTTTGACATATTATTTTGCCTTACAGTTCAGACTTTGGCATTCACCATCTAGCCCATGGAGTTTGTACTCTGGTTACCTTTTTCATTGCCTTACGGTTCAGACTATGTCATCATACTCTTTTGCCCTCATTGAGTTCATACTCTAGAATTCAGATCATTCCTTTTCCTTATATATTTCATACTATGGCACATTTATACATCTTTCCCGTGGACTGTAGACTCTAACAACCTGTGATATTAATTTGAAGTTCAGACTTTGGCATCTTATTCCTTTTCCCTTATTGAGTGCAAACTCTGGAAATCTGTTTCTTGCCCTTATATTTAGTTTAGACTATGGCACATCTTTATGCTCATACCCCCATGTCATTCATCTATCTAGCCCTATGGAGTTCAGTCTGGCTATATCTTATTCTGCCTTGCAGGGTGCAGACCCTGGCAATATTTTTTCCTACCCCAGGGAGTCTCAAGCTCTGGCAGCATCTTTGGTTCATACCATGCCTTCATTAATACCATGTGGTTGATTACCATTATCGGTTAGTACCACATCCTTATTTTCTAAGCAATTTGCCTTGCCTCTTGGCTACCCAATCAATCTATCTTTCTTTGTTTTCATGGTTCCACGAACTACGAATGCTCTGACTTTCTCATTGCACAATGAGAATACGTAAGCACGAGAGTTCGAATCCTCTACGGGCATATTTATTTATTTTTCTCCATCCATCTCTATGATGCATTCATATTCTATCTTCATTCACTTCATGTGATATACTGCTATCTCTGAGCCAAATACACAATCTCTTTGACCTCCATCTTGTGTCACCTTGTGAACCAAGAGTTGTTTGTGCTATGAAACCGAAAACTTAATTCTCCTTGTTTTCGGCTATACCATATCAAGACAGACACTTTCGGCTAGTCCACATATTGGTCAACGCCAATTTTACTCATGAGTTCATATTTCTTCCCTTTTTGGAGTTCAAATCATATAATACTTTGGTTTAGACCATACCTTTATCACAATCTTTTTTCACTTCCTACCACTAGTTCTATGAACTACGAAGCTCTGAATTCCTTATTGCACTATAAGGATACGTAGGCATGAGGGCCTCAATCCTCACCGAGCACTTTATCTATCCTCTTCATTTCCCTTATTCTTTTATGAGTAACCTCAGATATAACACTCATTCGAGCTAGAACAATCAAAACGGTTCCCGTTGAGTATAACGGATGTTAAGGGTGTTAATACCTTTCCTTTGCATAACCGACTTCCTTACCCAATATATCTCTTTCCCCGGATTTTATCGATGTTTTCCCTTTCCTTCGGGAATAAAAAAAGTCTGATGACGACTCTGTTGTATGTTCGAACGTGTGATACGTTCGGGTATATTTCCGTTAGCTTCAGACATCATGTATCAATACTCTCAACAACTTCTTGACATTATTAAACTCGTGGTTTTTGTTAATTTAACAAGTCGATAAGTTAAAGGCTAAAGGGGGGAAATTATAGTGACAATTCGATCACTTGTTCAATTCAAAGAGTTCAATGGATATAAGGTCAAAAAAGCATTGTTATTCAGAGTGAGTTAATCATTGTGAATTTGGAATCTTCACAAGTTTAGTTAGTTCCTAAACATAAGGTACCTTTAATTTCTGTAAGTTCTCAGCCTAGTACTTTGGTCACAAACCCCAAGGGCCACCCATTGATGAATGGTGTTTTTAATTTGGCTAATCTTTAAATTGTATAACTACATATGACAAGAAGGTCGCTTGAAGCAATTGGACAAATTTATATGACGCAAGTTTCGTCTTACATAAACACTCTGCAAGCAAACAATATGTCATATGTGGGAAGACAAGCCTTTCTTCAAGTAAAAGGAACATAGAGTTTATAAACGAATGGTTTATTAACAACTAAGTTATAATGAGGTTATTTCCACATATCACAACTAATCTTATAACACGCCTGTCAAGATATGATCGACTAGTTTCAACCCCAATGGGTTTGGCAAAATAAGATCAGTTGGTAATTATATTGGTCAACAACAATGAGTTTCTAGTCCAATTTACCAATATAATGTGTCATAACTATCAAGAACCTTATAAGAACCAATATGGAGTTGATTCAAGCGTAGTCATGGAGAATCCTTCATCCTAGACTCAAATCCAAAAGGTTTCTAGAACACTCTAGAGAATATGGCGCTAACCAATTGTAATTGATGAAAATTTCTAAGACAAGAAAAATTGTTGGACTGCAACTTCATAATTGATACAATCAAGAGATACTTTAGAATACAACTTAAACCCATAAATTAAAGTGTGTATAGTAAGCCTTATCTTCAGTGGATGGACAAATTAATGCCTTATTCTAATGGAAAATCGACTATAAAGCATATCATAAGGTTTAATGTATAGCATGGTGAGGGAAGCCATAACGAATTTTATAAAATTGAGTTGCTTATTTTATTTTTTATAGGAATAACATATATATGTGGTATTACTTTCTTCCACCAAAATCAATACAAACCTGGGCAGACACAAACATGTGTTTTCATGACATATTTATGACTGCATATTAAAGTTACAATAGTTGATTTGATGATCTTGAAATGAAAAACTAATGAATTAACTACATACTTCATAAAAAGAATATTAAAGAAAGTTGGAAAATGTTTGGTCTAATTATGTGCATCTCCATCTAAAAGAGAAACTGATGTTGGACAAGTGACTTCAAACATAATAGGAGGGTGAATTATTTAGTTTGAAAAAAAAATTGTCCGATTATGAAAATTTGTATTATTGAGAATTTTGGATTAATTTTATCATCAAAAAGAGTTCGAGCTATGGAATAGAAAATATATAGAAATAAGAGAAAAAGATAAAGTGTAAATAAAATAAAACAATAGAGAGTAGAGAGATAAGGGAAAAAGAGCATCCACTATAGTTTTTTTTAAAGTTCGGTCTACCACTTGACTTGCTCATGTCTCCAAGAATATCTTTTTGAGAGTTTCCAATAAATGCGATGTGAGCTTTTCACAGATTACACTCACGAATCTTCTTACAATCAACCGAGATATTTTACACTTAGTAATCCCAAAACAAAAACAAAAAAAAGAGATTTTATATCGGGCTGAATAGAGCTTTTACACATGGCTAAGCTCAATAACCAAACAAAGATTTTACTTGGCTAATCTCAATAACCAACAAAGAGCTTTTCACATGATGAGCTTAGAACTAAACAAACAAAGACTTTCAATAATACTACAAAAGAGATGATTTCCTCTTTAGTAAATTACAGTTATTTCACATCATCAAATTCTCACAGATATATTTTACTCTCAAAGTACTAAGGAAATTTTATGAAAAAATATAAATAGATGAAGTAAGAGATAGTAGAAATGAGAAAGAATATTTATAGATTTAATTCAAGTGTGTAGAAAAAATGAAGAAAATCCCTCTATTTGTAGGAGAAATTTGTGGTTATAAAAGGAAAAAGATTCATGGTTCTTTTAATGATTTGATCGATTTAACACTGTGGTTATTTGATTAAGAGGTTCAAAATGGTGACAACCCTCTCAAAATGGAATCCTACAATGATTATGTGTCTGAATCAGTTAGGAGTATTTCTAATCGATTAAGAAGTCTTTTATATTGCTCTAATCGATTAGGCTAAGTCTCTAATTGGATATGCAATGTACAATTGTTTCATAAGTGATTAGGATCACTTTTGCTCAATTCCACATGCACCTTGTTCTTCCATAGATTTTAAGGTGTTTTAGCAGAATCAAAGAGATTTAAGAACATTTTTAGGCGAGTGTGTGAGTTGTTCTAGTAATTTGAGAATTAATCTTATATCTTTACAATACACTGGTCACTCAAATACGGACCAAGCGAGCTTTCACAATTTCTCTATTTCACAATTTTTAAAGCTTCAAGACCCTTTAATTGATTCAACACTTCATTTGAAACTTGATTCTTTTAATTGACGAGCCTTGATATAACTTTGACATATGCCATCATCAGGGACTTCATCGAACGTATTGATCTTAGAAAATTTTATGAAAAAATATAAATAAATGAAGAGATAGTAGAAATGAGAAATAATATTTATAGATTTAATTTCAAGTGTGTAGAAAAAATGAAGAAAATCCCTCTATTTGTAGGAGAAAATTGTGGTTATAAAAGGAAAAAGATTCATGGTTCTTTTAATGATTTGATCGATTTAACACTATGGTTATTTGATTAAGAGGTTCAAAATGGTGACAACCCTCTCAAAATGGAATCCTACAACGATTATGTGTCTGAATCAGTTAGGAGTATTTCTAATCGATTAAGAAGTCTTTTATATTGCTTTAATCGATTAGGCTAAGTCTCTAATTGGATATGCAATGTACAACTGTTTCATAAGTGATTAGGATCACTTTTGCTCAATTCCACATGCACCTAGTTCTTCCATAGATTTTAAGGTGTTTTAGCAAAATCAAAGAGATTTAAGAACATCTTTAGGCGAGTGTGTGAGTTGTCCTAGTAATTTGAGAATTAATCTTATACCTTTACAATACACTGGTCACTCAAATACGGACCAAACGAGTTTTCACAATTTCTCTATCTCACAATTTTTAAAGCTTCAAGACCCTTTAATTGATTCAACATTGATTCAACACTTCATCTGAAACTTGATTCTTTTAATTGACGAGGCTTGATATAACTTCTTTGACATATGCCATCATCAGGGACTTCATCGAACGTCGATTGATCTTAGATGTTGTCCTTATGAATTTGAGGTTTTACATTTTGATCTCTCATAAGCATATTGACATAATCATATAGACCATTGCTTCTTCTTGAAGGGTGAGAACTTCATCAAATGTCATTTGACATATAATTTTGTCATCATCAAAATCATCGTGAACATTTGACGGTTGCATATACTTATATCTATAACACATAAACTCTCGAAATGACAATCTTTTCATAATTTAAATAAATTGTTTTCATGGAAGTACACATAAAAAATGAATGTTTTTTTATTAAACAAATTATGTAATTTCTCATTGTCATAAATAAAAGTGTATCTCTATTTTTTACAAAGACTTAATATATTTTTAAAAAATGTAAGAATTTAAATTGTAAATACAAATAAAAAAATACATTCTAAATTAGGTATAATCTTCACATTAGTAAAGATATTTTGCTTTATTGAAACATTATTTTAAGTATATGAATATGAATCTATGATTGGCTATAATTACTTGACTATATAATATTTTTATAATTACCAAAAGTATCAAAATTAATCTCTTTATATTATTAGAATAATAAAGTAAAAAAAACAAAGTTTTGAGATGGAAGAACAATTTTGAGTGTGTTGGTTTGAAATTGAATTTAGGTGAGATCCTCCATTGTTTTGTTTCTTTCATAATACTCACAATCACACGTGATTTGTTCCTTTTGGCGTAAGTGAAAGGATGGGCCTACCAAACATATCCCACATAGTACCAATCTTGTTTTTCAAATCCAAATCATCAATCTGTGGGTCACTTTTACATGATTGCCTTCACCAACAAACTATAAAAGTATGCCAACAAAAAAATCACTCAATCTTTATTTATACTTTTATTAAATTAACTTTATTAATCTAGAATAACAGTATAGAAAGTAATATTTAAAATATAAAATTAAAAAAATAGTAATTATTTAAAAGTAAAAATAATATTTAATTTTAAAACAAATATTTTTCTTAAAACGAACATTGTAAAATAAAATAAAATGAGTATAATAGATTACGTTAAATTAATTAAGTTGATAGTTATATTAAGATATTAAATATTATTTATATATTTGAATCTAAAATATCTTACTTATTCATTTTTAAACATTTTTAAAAAGATAAAAAAATTAATTTATTAATTTTTTATTATCTTTTGTTAAAGTATTTCTATTTAATTATTTTTCTTTTTTCCTTTATAACTTTGACTATCAACATTGAGTTATTGGCGCTCCCTTTTATGTCCCACTATGTTATTATATTAAAATATTAATAAAAAGTTTTTCCCAATCCTATGCACGTTACAGGAATAGGAGGCTATTATCCCATTTTCAAATTTGAACTATTCCTTGATTCTTTTGGTAAAGTAAAACTATTCCTTAATTTTGTCTTTTTATAAGAAATAACAATAAATACTCTAAATTGATTTTAATATAATTGAGTTTGTTAGAATTAATTTAACATAATTAATTTTAATAGACTTAATTTGTGTTTGAATACGAAGAAGTGAGTTGAACAATTTTTTTTTTTAAAATAATCAAATTTTTTAAATATATTTCTAAAATAATTATTGTTTTAAAATATTTATCAATATAATCACTTTTCTAAAAACATTTAATATATGCGTAATTTGCATTGGCGCATACAATGAAACTATTGGGCATATGCGCCATTTGCATTGGCACATGCATGTCTATGTCATCACTAGGAGTGGTGCATGCATGTCCTATGTACTACATGCAATGGTGCATGCATAGTCCACTCAGTGAGGCACCAATGCATGTGGCTACTGCTCTTGCACTTCTTCTATAAATACAACATCACTCTCCCATAAATTTTCACACATCTTCTTACTATCTCCTTCCATTTTTCTTCATTCTCCTTCCATTTTTCTTTAAAATATGTTCATATATGTGTCCTTATATTCACAAGAGAAATGTCGATTTAATTTTTTCAGCAGTGCAACCTCCGATGAAGTCATACCAAACCCAAGAACAATGTTAATCCACCTAAATTCAACGACCAACCTTACACCATCATCATACCATATACACTCAACCACCAAACACCCAACCTCGCAACCAATCATGCCACACACTCAAACTCAAAACCAGAAAATAAACTCTTACCACCAACAACCATACACAACCACCACATTTGTCTATAGTCCAAATGATTCATACGATTTAATCTCATCCCACCATAGCCCCCCACTTATGAGCACCCAAACATCCCATCCCCATAACACCCAACCATTGTTTGACTTTCTTACACCACATGAACCATTGCTTCGTTTCCAAAACGATTTAATGTCCCAATTCAAGCAACCATGCCGTCCACAAACAACCCAACCACAAGGACTCAACTACGACAACATGGACACTGAACTCAATTACGGCAGCACCGTTGGCGGCAACACCCCAACCTATTGGGGAGAAATGATGACAAATTTGTCAAATACCATTGGACCTTCCACCAGACCTTCACACCAGCCACAATTGCATCATATCAACATTCAAAGATCCCAAATACCTCAGGAAAATCGTGGGAGACTTCGAAGGCAGGTTAATGCATCGGGATGTGGAAGAGGGGGGCGTTTCAATCGGGCGTGTGATTGACTTTCTTGTCAATTGTTGTGTATTTTAGCTTTATATCATAATATTATTAATTATTTTTTATTTACCTATTTATTTCAGTTTTATATAAGTATAACGTAAAAAAAATTAAAAAAATAATATTCAAAGCATGCGCCACATGCAATGGCGCATGCTCTTCATGTCATAAAGCATGCGTCAATTGCATTACATACGTCATTTCAATTGGCGCCTTAGTTCAATGGCAACATGCATGCGCCATTCAAACTGGCGCATGCTTTTAGAAGGCTGGTTATATTGGTAAATAATGGCGCATGCTTTTAGAAGACTGGTTATATTGGTAAATAACTTAAAATAATGGTTATTTTGGAAATATATTTGAAATTTTTGGTTATTTTTTTTAAACAAAATCAATAAATTACAGTGTGAAAATCAAGTTTAAACTCAGAAGCTACAAATTTTAGCTTCAAGTAGAATTAATTTTAGAGGCAAAATCAATTTTACTTTAGAAAAATCAAACATCTGAAAATCACTTCAGAATCAACTTTATACATCTAGAATTGCTTTTGGCATTTTCAAAGCCAAAACAAATATACACTTAACATACTTTCCACTCCAACATACATTCAATTAAATATATTATCCATACTACTAGAGTTTGACCTAACTCATTCTTACAAAATCGGCTTGTAAGGTGAGGGGTGTCACTCTATATAAACTCTTCCAATACTCTATCTCCAATCAATATGGGACTTAGGATCTTCCTAATACATCTTCTCACGTCCAACACTCTTTTTGGGCTTAGTGTGTAAATATAAATGGTGGGTGGCCCATGGTCCGATTGATAGACTCTGATACCATATTAGAGTTTGATCTAACTCATCCTTACGAGTATTCTTATATTAGGATCTTTCTTTATGAGCAACACACCTTGTGAGAGACACATCACATACTCACCCAAAACCTTAAGGTGATAGGTCTGTGGGTTCTCTCACTTATAAATGCTTAAGTCTCTATTTTTCTAATCAATGTGTGACTTCCCCACACTTTGTTTCTCAATATTTCCAACTCACAATTATTATTCTCAACACCCCTCATCAAGTGTGAGTCTATCCATAATGCCCCTCTCAAGTGGAAGTTCTTTCATCCACATGCATTTGTATCGTTGTTGACACTTTTCAACGGGACACGTCATACCTACCTCCATATAGGAAATACTTTTGATATAAGTGAGATGGTCATTCTCTCGAACCAAATTTTGATATCATATTAAAGTTTGACCTAACTCATCCTTACAAAATCGACTTGTAAGGTGAGGGATATCACTCTATATAAACTCTTTTAATGCTTGACCAATCACCATTTATATTAGATTTATCATCATTTAAGTATCAAAAGCATGTGAAATAATAATGTTGGTCTTATAGCAATTTAGGTCAATTTTTAGTAGTTTTCTGTCGTGTCTTGATTTGTAGGGGTTTTATTGTTTCTGAGCTATTTTATGCACTTGAGGTAGCGTTTCATGTATTTTTAGGTCTGAAGAGTCAAAAGGAAATTGATCATAGAAAAGTCTAGACGAAAATACATGAGAAAAAAAAAGAGAAAATGACCATCTTCTACCCATACACGTATGAGGGAACTCATTCACGTATGGCCACTCATCACCACGAGGCGCCATACGCGTAACAACAGGGGAAAGGAAAATATCAAGCTTCGCCCATATGCGTATGAGAAGGCTAATACGTGTATGGGGCCAACCACCCCAGACCCCCATGTGCAGGCCAAACCCTTACGCCTATGGGTCCATGCCGACCATACATTGTACCTTGGGTCATATGCGTATGAAGTAGTACAAAAATGTGTCATACACGTATCAGAAAGGGCAATACACGTATGACACAACCCAGATCTGAAAAGCCCGAAGTTTTTTACCTCTTTAGTCGAAAAACATGAATTTCCAAGGGTTTGACGATTTTTCATTGTAAGAACACGTTTCGAAGGCTGGAGAATTCAAATTTTCGTGGTGGATCAAGGCTTTCATGAACCCTGAGTGATTCAAGACTTAATTTGATCTCACAATCTGTAATGTCTACATCTTGTATTTTGTTTTTCTTTGATATTATAAGTAACTAAACCCCCTAATGCTATGGGGTATCCATGATTCAAATTTGTTAGATTATTCTGATTTAAACCTTGTGATAACAACAATTTTATAATATTTGATTTACTTTCAATTTGTTCTTAATGTTTTCTCTTTCATAAAAAATTGAGTTTGATTTACGGTTAATATTTAGGTTGGACCGCCATTGTTAACGCTCAATTGAGTGTATTTCATAATAGATATCACCTAGGACTAGGCATATCCTGTGAAAGCCGAAATATTCTTGATATTATAATACTTAATTTCATTTGTAATTCACTATGGACATAAGAGTTAATTTGAAGTCACTAAGGACTTAGGAGTAATACACCCTTAAGAACCGACAGTAAATATTATTAAATTAAGTTGTTTCAATGTCATGTTAGAATTGTTAAAGGATCAAATCATACACCCTACCTAGCATGTTCACTCATATTACTTTAAACTTTTCAACAACTTTGTTTATTTTTACTTGCTATTTTATTTTCTATTTCTAAAACAACAATCAAAAACCTCAAATCTTTTGTTTAACTGAATTAAAACACAAACTTTATATCGTCACACAGTCCTTGAGATTGATATTTGAGATTTCTCATTATTATTACATTGAAATATTAGTAAACTTGCTAATTTATCTGTTCTGTTTCCAAACAATATGGGACTTAGGATCTTCCTAATACATACATACGATACAAAATTCGACATTTCAAAAAATTAAATTATGGATACATTAATAGAAAATAAAAATTTATTTATAAAATATATTTATAGATAATTAAATTACTCAATTCATAATAAAATATTATAATAAAAATTTAAAAAGTAACAATTTGTGTTAGATTATAATAATAAAGAAATTAAAATACATAATATATATGTTAATAAATATTAGAAAATCACAAGTTTTACTTGAAACCAAAAAAATAGAAAAAAATACTACGAATACGGTACATGAACTAACTACAAGTGCATATTCGGTATATGTACTTCATCACTTTAGTAGTACATGTGCTTCTGAACTTACAAACACTCTACAATTTACTACCTGATCTTACAATCAGTTTATATTATTTTAAAAATCGACTTAGATCGGCCGATTGAACCAATCAAATTAAAAGTGGACAAGTATTCGGTTTAAACTGACTATTAGATCGATCATATAATCAAATTTGAGAGAATCGATTCGAACCAATCAAAACTGAAATGAATAAGTAAATTGGAAGTTTTAGAAATTTGAGGAAGTAATGTTTACTATTTTTTTCTAGTGACTTTTTAAATTTTGTTTGATAAAAAAGTAACAAAAATTCAAAAAATAAAATGGATTTTAAAAATTAAAATAATAATTAAGTATAAATTTCATCAATCAGATATTTGCTTTTGTTCACAAAGGAAAACTAAAAAAAACATTTAATAAACATGAAAAAAAATCGATTTATACTATGTTTGGATATCATAAAATGAACGAAGCGGAATGAGAATGAGTGGAATGGAAATGAATGAAGTGGAATGAAGATTCAATTCCAATGTTTGAGTATTTCAAAACGAAATAAAACAAAGTCTTCATTCTGCCCAGATCAGAAAGAAAGAAATATGATTGTAAGTGATAGAATAAAATAAAATCCATACAACTTCATTTCACTCCACTACGTCCAATTTAACTTATCCAAACAATAAAATATCACTTCATTTCATCATATTCCATCAATCAAAATATATCATAATTAGTATACCATATTTTTATATTTATAAGTGAAGTGGTTTTTTTAAGAACTTTTTAAATATTTAATCATTCAATTTAACTCATTTTAATACATATACAATTTTATTATCAAGGTCGAGTTATGTGACTAAATTATACGATTTTATGTGACTGGTCAAACAATTCAACCAATAAATTTTTTGGTTTGACCATGAATTCCTTGACCATATGACCTTACCAGATCCATATCCGAGCTGGTTTTTGCAATATAAGTCTATTAGACTTCTTATATTTTATTTATTTTATTTTAAAAAATATAATTAAAAAATCTTGATAAAATTAAATATTTTTAAGTAGTTGCCAAACTAAATAACTCAATTTATAGTTACTCGAAAATCAAGCAATAAAACGTATTCAAGAATGACTAACTTTTTTGTGCACAGAAGGACTAACACCCAAAACTAAATCTTATAACATCTCTAACAAATATTAGTGCAAACACAGTTGCACTTGGTTGAGAGAAAGAGAAAGAGATGATTGCGAATTGAGATATGAACGTGTATTATTGAATTGAGTTGAATTGAAACTAACCTGATTGTTTCCAATCTTGCAACTTGAGCATATACTTCTGAGTAGTCAAGACCTCTTCTTTAAAAAAATCCTCTTGCTACAAGTTTGGCCTTATGCTTAGCAATTGAGCCATCAAGATTGTGCTTCAGCTTATAGACCCATTTAACCTTATTTTCTTTGGTGTTACCTGGTAATTTGACAAGTTTACATGTATGATTCCTTTCTATAGCTGCCAATTATTTAACCATTGCATTCTTCCATCCTTCATGCTACAAGGCTTCGTCATGGTTGATAGGTTCTGCATCATATAATAATGCAAAGTGAATAAGATCTCCATCATTTATGACTTCATTATCCGTAATGAATTTACAATCTTGTAATCTTGTGGGAGGCATCCTTGTCCTTTGAGGCCTTTGATTCATTTCAGGGACATTTTTAATTAGGTAACCTGGTGGAGCACCACTAAGTATACTTTTTCTTCTTCCAATCCTGAGTTTAATAAAGGTTTGTTACTTGTACCATTTGATGTCTAGTTCCATGCCTCATTTTTATAATGATGTCTCTACTAATTATGGTGTTCTAATTTGTTGGATTGAATAGTTTATAAGCTCCAGTCTTGTGGTAACCGCCAAAAATCATAATCTCACTTTTGTCATCTAGCTTTTTCCTTCTAGCATCAACACATGTTTTCAACAAACTGATCCAAATACTTTAAGGTGATTCATTGATGGTTTCTTGCCACTCCACACTTCTTCTTCTTCTATAACCTTGTTCTTCATACTCCTTGTTGGATATCTGTTCAACATATAAGCAACAATTGTGATTGTTTCTCCCCACAAAGAGTTAAGCATGCTCTTTTGCTTCATCATACATTTGGTCATATCTATGATTATTTTATTCCTTCTCTAAGATATACCATTGTGTTGAGGGGTATATGGAGTTGTTACTTCATGATCAATTCTATGTTGTGCATAAAATTCTTCAAATGTCTTGGAAGTATTCTCTCTTCCACCATCTCTTCTGAGAACTTTGATCTTCTTCTCACTCTAACTTTCAACAAGCGCCTTAAATCTTTTGAAAATTTCAAATACTTCATTTTTATGTTTGATCAGATACACCCAAAGCTTTCTGCTATGCTCATCCATAAAGGAAATAAGGTATTTGTTTCCACTAATGATATGATCTTCAAAAGGACCACAAACATCTGAGTTCACTACCTCAAGAATGCATGCTTGTTAACCTCATATTCAAATAGGACATGAAATCATTCTTGGAATGCTTTCCCATCAAGCAACCTTCACACAATTTCTCAAGCATTGATAGTTTAGGAATACCAAACACCATTTCTCGTGTCACAAGTTAATTAAGGGGTCTGAAATTTAGATGACAAAATATCATATGCCATAACTAACTTTTATTGTCTTCACCCTGTTCGTTGTCGATTTTTGGCGAACAACCTCTGGTTTTCCAATACTTGTCGAATTGAGTTACTTGCAGGATCAACCACACAAATCCTAGGACATGTGCAAATCTAAATAACTTTGTAAATCTCTAGAACAACTTTTGTATCTTTGATTATATTCACTAAGTCTTTCGTGTCGAAAGATATTGATAACAAATGCTTAAATAAAAGTAAACTTAACAAGATTAAGATAAAATGGCGGAATATGACTGACAAAGTATAAAGTGTCGAAAAGGAAATGCAGAAGGATAAATGACTGGTAAATATAAAGGAAAACTGGTAAAGAACTTTGAATTTTATAAGATAAAACTTTGAAAGAATTGGTGTTTGTTTACACGTACATGTTCCAAATATGACTCTTTTCTCTCACACAGGTACTTTGAGTATTTGCAGGAAATTTGTACAAGTTTTCACACACCTTTTTCTGATAACAACTATCCTATTTATATACAAACAAAATAACTGTTACTAACGAACAAATCCTAAAACTGTGACACTTGGCTTTCTTCCTTTCGCCAGATGCTTCCACGTGTCTTCTGCCAAACGTCACAACTCTTTTAAATTTAAAATTTCACTTTATGTCAAAATGACGTCTCTCTCCAGACTTTGTCGAATTGTCGAAATACTGTAACATCATCCATGCCTGTCAAAGACGTCTTTCCATCTGCAAATATCTTGTCGAAATGTTGAACCATCATTTTATCGAAGTGTCGAACAACACTCATCAACTAAATTGTTAATCTCATGACGTCATTTGTCGAAAGAATCATTCTGCATACTAAATCTCATGGCGTCAAAAACGCATGTATACAAGTTGCCCCCCAGCAAAGATGTTTTGACTGTTTTGGAGAAACAGTCATTTGTTGTCAACCAGTGTTTTGATGCCATGTCATTTAATTTCATTATTCCCAAGTTTTTGTAATCTCAATTTCCAATACAGATTTCATCATTACACTTTCTCCAAAATGTCACGTCTAGCCCACGTTCAGAGTCTACCTCCATCATTTCCTAACATCATGGTTTCTTTTCAACTTCCACCTCTTCAACATCACCATGAAAATCGACCACGTGTCCCACTACCATCATTAACATTTTAAAGCGTTTTTCATCATCTTCCTCCTATAAATACCCATAAACCTTTTTTCCTCTGAACTCTTTTAACGCTTCAGAATTCCTTTTCTTCATACCCATTTCTTAAACCTTCATATTTCCTGAGAAAAATCCTTTGTTCTTCCTAACAATGGCTCCTAACAAGCTTTCAAGCAGTAAGCATTCCAAGAAGAAACAAGATCCAGCCCTTTCCCCTGCACATGATTTGAAGGTAGCAATGACTATTGGAAATCAACAGTACGTTCCTGAACCTCCAAATGAGAAAGAAAAAGAATGCATCTACAAGTCCCAGGTATTGATTCCTGTTCTTATTTCTGGGAACTGTCACGCTATGTTAGGTCCCCTTCCAAATCCAGAGATTAAACCAGAACGTTTAAGAGAATTTTTTCCAACTTATTTTCATACCAAACCCATAGGCGCTGGAGTGAAACCTCAACCTAAAGAGAAAATTGTAGAACAAAATGACCCATCAAGTTCGACGGATGCTGGAGAGTTGAACTTGACCTATTTGAATTACAACAGGATATTTAGAACTTGCCCATGGTCGAAGGATCCTTCAGATTACTTATCTTGGCTAGATAAAGTTGAAAGGATAAAAGGGGATTTTTGGAAAGAAATAGGCATTTTCGACCTTATTCAGTTGTCGAGAGTAGGACCTAATGTCTGCCCTAATATGCTTTTGGCTTCCCTCTACTTCTGGGACAGCACATATAACACCTTTCATCTTCCTTGTGGGATGGTTACGCCTACCCTTTTCGACACAGCAGCCATCGTTGGCCTTCACCCCAATGGTATAGATTTCGACCCCACTATCCTGAACGAAGATACCATCGCTTTCGAAACTAGCCTCGCCCCATACTCTTTATTTACGTCCTATTATCATGACAAGAGCACCACTGAAGTTTCAGATGTCGAACACATAGCTTTTCTAACTCTGTGGTTATCCAAATATGTGTTTTGCTCTCGT
Source organism: Lathyrus oleraceus (assembly GCF_024323335.1). Taxonomy (NCBI): domain Eukaryota; kingdom Viridiplantae; phylum Streptophyta; class Magnoliopsida; order Fabales; family Fabaceae; genus Lathyrus; species Lathyrus oleraceus. The sequence continues at coordinate 2,649,477 of NC_066580.1, forward strand.
TCCCTCCAGGTTGCTAAGAGGTTCATCACCATGGCCAATCAACTTCACGCAGGCACCAAACTATGCTTGAGTGAAATGATTTTGGCGAACCTTTACGAATCTCTGAGTGAGAGCGTACATCTTTTGAAAACTATCAAAACCCAAGGTAAAATCAATTTATCAGGACCTTTTTGGCTTTTACAACTGTGGCTCAATGCCACATTTGAAGCTTCTCTCCCTGTAGAGCCAGAGGTAGATGAAGAATAAGTGAAAAGCAGGATTGTCGAATGGCCAAGGTTGGTGCAACTAACGCCAACTGATGAAGGGATTAGCCTTCGACAATCTTTCAAAAGCTATGTCATGATGTTTGCCAAGAGGTATCAATTTACTTCAACCATGGCACGTTTTGCTGATAGAAAAATTGGACCTAAATGGTTTACCCAACAACTGCCTTTGGAAATGCAGAAGGATGAAAATATATTTATGAATGTTTAGGAATCATTTTTAACCCCTAGGCTCCTTTGTTCTTATCGTAACGCCACTAAAACCCAAATCGCTTTGATAGTTTATCAGCCCAACCTTGTTTCTAGACAGTTTGGTCTGATCCAGATAAAACCTCGACCTATATTCCCCAAGAAAGGATCCATCATCTTTTACAACTCCCTTCATACTGAAGATGAGGGCAAAGAACTGTCGAAGAAACTGACTGATGACTCTCTCGACATCCGGCCAGTGATCTTTCGACCACCATTCCTACGTACTCCTGAGTTCGATGAGTGGTGGAAGGCTTATTACACTACCAGATTTTTTGACGTAGCTGCCTTTGCTACACATTTAACAAATGCTTCGCTTTTGTGCAGGATCGGATGAAAAAAGGTATTCAAAGACACATTAGAGAAATACAGAAATTTTCAAAATATTTCGAAACTGTGTATAGACCTGATGATCTTAGTCGAACCATACACGAAGCAGTAATAGAATTAACACGTAAATTGACGGAGAAGTTTGAAAAATTGTCATTGCCTTCAAACGTTCGACCAGAGGCGCGCTATGACCTGGCTTTCAGTTGTCATCCACCAAAATTTCCTCCTTTGCCAACTGCTGAATTTGGCGTGGCTTTTAGCCCTCCATTTCGAGATTGGTTCGTTTGTGGGGACTTTATGAAAATTCTTCGTCAACAGTACCAAAAACCTGCTGAGTGTATGGTTCCGACTAAGTATCATCTGGGCGAATGCCAAGGACACCTTCATATTAGAATAGAACACGTTCGCGTGGAAGATTCCTTTCTTGAAGGTGTTCATAGAAAACATGATTTTTCCTTTTGTTATTCTAACTATATTATCATGTGTCTCTTATATCTGTTTCTGAATCTTCTTTCTTTCCTTAGCCGTGAGGATTCCTGCCAAGAAAACTTCTGTCAAAGCGTCACCAAGTGCTGCTAAGAAACATTCGACAAAGGTACAACCCTTTTCTCTTCTCATTTATTCTTTTCCTTTTAAGAAACTAACTGGCCTTGGTCTGCATGACTAGGTAAGTCGAAAACCCCCAACAGTCCAAAAGAGAAAGAGTGAAAAGGAGAAAGAAGAGGATAAAGTTCCTAATGAAGAATCTGGTGACGAATCTCCATAGCTAATCCCCCCTCCTCAAAAGAAGAAGAAAATCATGAAGGTCTCTTCCCAGAGATCCATTGTTAAATCCACTAGGAAGGATTCTACAAATACTCCCACTGCTAACCCTCAGTCGAAGGATACAGAGAGTGGGAAATCTAGCTTTAACACTGAGATTCCTAAGGTAAGTCTTAATTTCGACTGTATTATTCGTCTTTTTTTTTGCCTCTCTTTCTTCTAAACTTAGAGTTATTTTGTAGAAACAAGTGGCTGTCGAAAGAACACCTGAGAAAATTCTGGAGGAAACAGTCCAAGAAGAAGATATCCCCACAAGTGATCATGACAGGCAGACTGTAATAGATTTCGACGCCACAATGGGTGAAGCTTCTGAAGACGAATCTCCTCCTCATCCAAGATTTGGTGCTGCAGCTCATAGTGATGATACTGACATGGAAGCTAGAGTCGAAAATGATCATGAAGACGAAACTGCCCAAGATGGGGGAGACCAGTCGAAACAAATGGAGGTTGAGCAAACTTTAGAGCGAAACACTCCATCTGCTCTTGACCAGACCCCAGAAAGTGGCAAATCAACTGGTTCGACTAGTTTCTCTCGTGAGGAGCTTGAAAATCTCAAAGTGCAGAGACCCTTAGAGTATCTGAAGGCTATGCTTAGTACTCGTTTTAATTTTCAAGATTCTTCACAGAGCAGTTCAACTACTTCTGGGGCCACTTCTGAAGCACCATCTCTTGGCAACATGTTGACCAAGATTAAGACGAAAATCCTTGATGTCGATTTGTTCAAAGTCTTGGAAGAAAACGCCCTTGCCCATATTGACCTCAAGAAAATTTTGAAGCAAGTCAATGTCTTGGAAACTTCTGCTGAGGTTGCCAGTTTTGTGATGGAGCTAACGACCCTTATTGACTTGGCAACTGCAGACCTTCATCGTCAAAGAGATCTTACCCAGCAAATCTTCTCAAAATCTTAAGCTCAAACTGCTGAATGGAACGTTGTTGCAACTTCAACTGACAAAGTTTCAAAGCTACAGCAGCTTTCCGAAACTTACATCAAATAGCAGCACTTCAAGAGAAGATCTCTCAAGAGAAAAAACGCAAGGCATCTATACAACAACCTAAGCAGACTGAGATTGACGACGAACTGAAGGCGGGTATTCGACATGCAGAAAAGGGCCAGCAACTTAGTCAAGAGATTGAGACTCTCTCTACTCACAAAAGTCTTTGTGACCATCGACTCTAGTTTCAGAGGAAGAAATTCGCCACGTTGAAAGAAACTTTTGCTAATCTCAATCTGTAGTCGAATTAATTTTAACAATTCTCAGCCCTTTGAGGCTTTCTTGTAATAACTTTAGTGCCATTTTTATTTGGCAAAGCTTATCACAATTATGTTTACAATTATTCTATTATTATTTTTACTTCCTGCAATATTGGCTTATATTTTTTCAAATACTTGCCATTTATCTTTAGGATTCTCTCATCTTTCTCTATTTCTTCGATCTCATATGCGCCATTTGAAAATATTTTCAAAATCTGGAAAGGTCCTTCCCACTTAGGAGACCATTTTCCCATTAACTTATCTTTTCGATCCATAGAAAGGATTACTTTCCAAACAAGATCACCAATTGAGAAGGTCTTGAATTTTACTTTCTTGTTGTAAAACTTTTCGACTCTTTCTTTTTGTCTCTTTATTAGATCTAGCGCACGCAGCCTTTCTTCGTCTAGATCAACTAACTCGTCCATCATCATACTCCAATATATATCTGATGGAATCTCATGATGCCTTTGCACTCTAACTGACTGCAAATATATTTCAACTGGTAAAACTGCATCATGTCCATAAGCCAACTTGAATGGAGTTGAATTCGTTGCTTCTTTTGGAGACATTCGATAAGCCCACAAAACTTGATCTAAAGTTTTGTGCCAGTTTCTAGGTTTTTTCCCTACGTGCTTCTTGATCAAATTTATCACCACCTTGTTGGTTGCTTCCACTTGTCCATTGGCTTGAGCATAGTAAGGTGTCGAAGTAAGGAGTTTAAATCCTATTTCTTGTGCAAACTTCTGCATATTCTTACCAGTGAACACAGATCCTTGATCTGTTGTTATTGTTTCAGGTATCCCAAATCTGTAAATTATGTACTTTTGGATAAAGTCTATGACTGCTTCCTGATCCACATTTACCAATGGTATAGCTTCAATCCACTTAGTGAAATAGTCTATCCCAACCAGAATGTACCTTTGCCCTTTTGACGAGGCTGGTCGAATTTCACCGATCAAGTCCAAAACCCAACCTCTAAATGGCCAATGCTTTATAATTGAATGCAACTCACTTGCAGGAACATGGGGTATGCCCGCATGTACTTGACATTCCTGACAACCTTTTGCAAACTCGACACAGTCCTTCAGCATTGTTGGCCAATACATTCCTTGTCGAAATAATAACCATTTCATTTTATGACCTGCTTGGGGTGCGCCACACGCTCCACTGTGCATGTTCGACAACGCTATGTAGGCTTCATCTTCACCTAAGCATTTCAACAAGACTCCTTCTGCAGTCTTTTTGAACAATTCGTTTCCAAAAAGTACATAACTTAAAGCTCTGTATTTTATCTTTCTTTCTGCTTTCTGATTTGGGTCTTGTAGATAATTCTTGATAGGCTTTCTCCAATCTACAATTCCTGAATCATCTATATTGAATATCTCGAAATTTTCTTCATCACCGTATCCTAATCTTATTGACTCCAAATCTGATGGAGACAACTTGGTGGATGCGACTCTTCCTCTGACTTCGATAGCCTCTTCTAACTTTTCCTTCGACACTTTGTATCCAGACGCTATTTGAGCAAGATCATTCGCCTCTTGATTCTCCAGCCTGGGGATGTGCCTTAAGGCCACATTGTCGAATTCCTTGAGAAGTCTATTGGCTATTACAAAGTACATGATTAAATTCTCCTTCACACATTTATATTCTTTAGTCAACTGCTTTATCACCAGCTCAGAGTCGCCCATTATTTCGACTCTCGTTTCCCCCAATTTCAATAAGATTTCAAGTCCAGCAATCAAAGCTTCATATTCTGCTTCATTATTTGAACACAGACTTTCAACTTTGTACTTTAATTTTGTTGGAATTTTGTCAGGAGAAATAATCAACATCCCAATGCCAGTTCCATTTTTATGACTGGAGCCGTCGAAATACAGTTTCCATGGTTCTAGTTCGACATATTCTACATCTTCATCTATAGAATGGTCAGCTATAAAATCAGCAACCACTTGTCCTTTCACAGCCTTTAAAGGTAGATATTTCAAGGAGTATTCTGTTAATGCTAAAGCCCATTTTCACATTCGACTATGTAAAATAGATTTAGATAACATATATTTTATTACGTCGAAATGGGAGGAAATGTATACATCAACAGGTTTTATATAATGCTTTAATTTTATACAAGAGAAATATACACATAAACATAGTTTTTCTATAATACTATATCTAGTTTCAGCATCATTCAAGACTCTACTGAGATAATAAATGGCCCTTTCGACGCCATTCTCATCTTCTTGAAACAACATACTTCCTAATGTTTTGTCTGACGCCGAAATGTACAATCTCATACTTCTTTTTCTACAAGGAGACATTAGGATCGGGGGACTAGCCAGGTACTCCTTGATTCTGTCAAAGGCAGCTTGCTGTTCTTGCCCCCACGCAAAGTCTTCCTTCTTTAGTCGAAGTAGAGGAGAGAAAGCTTGCGTTTTTCTGCTAAGGTTGGAGATAAATCTTCTGAGAAAGTTGATTTTCCCTAGCAGAGACTGCAGCCCCTTTTTCGTTGATGGCGCTTTCGCCTCCATTATGGCTTTGGCTTTGTTCTCATTTATTTCGATCCCCTTCTTGTGGACCACAAAACCTAAGAAATCACCCGCCTGCACACCTGTAAGACCCCAATTTTGGGCCCTAAGATCCCTCATGGCCCATATCATTCATATCATAACCTCAAGGATCATTGCATGCCTTTGCTTTCCTCTTAGTGGATAGATTGCCTTGTGGGTTTGTTTCTTGATCACCAAGCATACTTTGCATTTGTATATTTTTGCTTTCATATGTTTATTATTCAAAAAGTACAAAAATATTGTCAGTCTAACCTTTTTGCTTGCAGTTAAAGTAATCATCAGCAATTAGGTCAAAATCAGTCATTGATCAGTCAAAGCAATGGATGGTGGCCATTCTTGCAGAATTTGGGCACCATAATCAATAATCAAGAGTTCATATATCTTGGGACATCATTTGAAGTCAAGGTCTCAAAGAATTAGGGTTTGGAATTCATCAGAAGTGGTCCAGTCACTCAAAACCCTAGAAAAGTCAAACTTGGTCAACAGTTGATTTAACCAATGATTTGATGGATAGAATTGATTTGAAGAAGCTCATTCATGCTTGTATAAGTCTCATCTATCATGTTCAACCTCATCATGGAAGAAAATCAAGTCAAATCAGAAATTTTCCAGAAATAGCAAGTGGACCTGTAATTTCAACTGCCAAAAATGGAAACTTCTTGATCCTCAACTTACATCATGATACAAGCTTCAAATGAATTTTTGCCCAACATGAAAGTTGAAGATCTTGTCTTCCCATTTTCAAAAAGTCCAAGAACTCACAAATCCCATGTGTGGTTGTCAAGATATGATCAAATCATTTTCACCAATTTTTGAACTTCAACAAGCCATATCTCTCAAACCATAAGGCCAAATTTGGTGGGGTTTTTTCCTACAAACCACATTTTTCATCCTCTTTCCAAAAATATAAATTTCATGACCTAAAACCTTGCCAATCAAAATGGCATTTTTGGACCTTTTTCATTTAAATTCAAAGTTTGACCAAACTTTGACTTTTGACTTCTTTGACTTTTTCTTGATTTGGCCAATTTGGAAATGTTGTAAATCATATTTGTGGTTTGCTCCAAGCTTAAAATCATCATCATATCACCATTTTACCCTCATTTTGGCCTAAAGTACAAATGTGGCAATTTTTGCAAATGGCTTAAAAGAACAAAGCAAGGTACAACATTTCTGGTACAGACCACAAACAGCATTGGTAGTGGTCATTTGCAGCATGCTCAGGCCCAACTCGAGCCAGCTTGCACCCTCCATGTTCCACATTCTTCCACTTAGCAAAAATGCAAATGAGTGCATTAACGCTAAACCAATTTACAACATGGATTAAGGACCTAAAACAGATCACATATAAGCCTTCATTTTCTGAATCCAACCCTAGTTTTTGACAGCCACCAAACAGAAAAACACATATTCTCTTTCTTGCATTTTTGCATTTGAACATTTTTCTGCAAAACCCTTGAAGAAACTCGAGCAAGCTTGTGATCCTTCCTCATCTAGACATTAGTTGAGAGCATTTTGCACCCTCAAAATCTTGCTGGAAACCCCATTTCGTGCTCTGGTTTTTCTCAAGGAACAGTCATGGCAAATCGTGATTCAGTCCAACTCCACGCATCCTTGAGCTAGAAAAGCTTCATCATCCATCAATACAAAGCACAAGCATCATCTGTTTACACCTGAACCACTCAACACGACCCTGTTTCACATTTTCTTCAAATCCAAGTAAAAATCTCGATCTCTTCATTCTCTATATTATGCTATGTTTTGGCTAGTTTGTTTTGTGCTGATCTTAATGAACTTTAAATGACTTAAAATGGTCGAGTATGCTGTAAGATATCTTGGTTTGAAATATGTTGTGTGAATGCGTTTTTTATCGATTTGCTTTGCTGGAATTGATTTCATGAAAACCCTTGCCATATTCTTGTTGCCTGATGTTTAATGATGATGCTAGCATGTTTGATTTTGTTTTCTGGGCTCATGAAATTTTGAGATGCATAATGATGAATTTATGTTGCTGCTGCAACCTTGCCCTGCCCAGATTTTCATGTTTATGTTTGTTTATTGCTGATTGATATGGCCTGTACCAATACCATTTTGTTTGTTTGGTGATCGAATTTTGTTGTGATGATGATGAACATGAGTTGCCATGCTGCTATTGCTGAACCTTACTGCAGTTTAGAAAACCCTCATGAATTGCATTTGGTATGTTGTTGTTAGGTTGCTGTATGGACTTTACTTAAATGCCGTGCTGTTGTGTTAATTTTACTTGAAGCTGGTTTTATGAACATGAACTTGATGCTGTTAATGCCCTGCTGTTACGCTTAAACCATGAACCTACCGTGCCCAAAATTCCCTTAGTTATGTTGGTTTTGCTGTTTGATGATGATGTTTCATGGCCCTGATTATTGGTTGATTGCTGTGTTCATGTGCTGTTGATTTTGATGATGAACTGGGATGATGATTACTTGCTGCAGTCTAGGAAACCATGCCCATGACTTTTCCTGTTTGTGTTTGTTTTGTTGTTCATGTCATGAATAACAATGCTACCACCTTAATGTTTGCATGATGATTGCATGATGATTGTTGTATGCTTGGTCTAGTTTTGTTCATGATGCTGATTGTTTGAATATGACATGCTGCTGTTTTGCAAAACTTTCTTGTCCAGAGTTTCCAGGAGTAATGTTTGCTTGGTTATTGGTTGATGTTGCTTGCCATACCATTGTGTGTTTTTATTCGAACTTGTTGGATGTTGGTGAACCATGAAAGTTGATGATGGAGACGCATACTGCTGTGTAAAACCTATCATTTCCAGATTTTTCCCATGATCATGCTTGTGTATTGCTGAATGATGTTGCTATACCAATACAATGTTGTTTGTGTGGTTTGGTCGAGTCATTTTGTTTTGATGATTGGTGACAACATGAATGTACCCTGCTATTAAACCCTAAGGCTGCTCATAAAATCCATTCGATTATGTTGTATGCTGTTGTTTGGTTGCAGTAGGAACATTACCATTGCCATGTTAGTGTTTGTTTTGCTTGGTTTGATGATGTTGAACATTGGATGATGAATATACTTTGCTGCTGTTTTGAACTTGCTCATAAAATTCACATGCTGTTGTTTGTTGAATTTGGTCATGGATGCTGGTTTGTTGTATGATCATTGCTACATGTTGCTGTTGGTTTTGATTGATTGATGAAGCTGAACATGATACCAATGCTATGCTGTTGTTTGTTTTGTTTCATGATGATGATAACATTGAGCAATGCTTTGGCTGCTGTTAGAAACCCTAAGGGTTTATGTGAAAACCCAGAAATTTTGTTCATTGGCCAGCTTTACTGTTTTATTGGCTGAGAGCCAATCAAAACATTTCGTTTTGCCTTGCCAAAACGCTGCAGTTTTGATTAATGAGCCCAGAATTACTAGACTGCCATCGTTGACCACATGCTGACCTTGTTGCCATGCTATCTTGTTCATGTTCATTCCATTATTTCATCAAACTTCAACAATTTATTTTTAATTCATTTCAACTCCAAAAATCCTGAAATTTTTTGCATGATGATCACAAAGATGTCTAGTATTTTATTGTGAATTTTAATTAATTTTTCAGTGGCTGGATTTTAAATGATAATTGTTTTCCCAACATGTATGCCAAAATGATACATTGAGCCATTTCAATTGTGAAATTCTCATGTTGCATTCAATGAGCTTGAAATTTTTTGTGGTGAAACTAGACACATTGACCTTCATTTCCATATAAAGTTTGTGCATTTCTCATTTGTGGATTGAGAGTTATGATTTTTTGAAGTTATGTGTTGCATTTGGTGCTATATGAATGATATGCATTTTCCCAATTTTTGTTCACATGCTTCCTCTTATCCAATTGACCTCAAATTTTGCATGAATGATCTATCACATGTCTAGTTTGTGTATGAATTTTCTTGGAATTAATCATGCTGTTTTCCATTTGATTGAGAATTTTCTTCCATACTTGGTCCTTTGTTGACTTTTTGTGCTATGCATTGCCAAATCTTTTGTGAAATTCTCATATCTTATTGTATGACCATGAAATTTCATATGTGATAACTAGACATCTCAAGCTTTGCATTGGTGTTAATCTCATTCATTTCTCTTCTGTTTTCAAATTGATATGATTTTTTGAAGTTGACCCATGCTTGTTGACTTTCACCATGCTTACTTGAATTTGGTTTGACTTCATGATTTTACTTGACTGCCTTCCTCTCATCCAAATGCCATGAAATTTTACATGTATACCATGTTAGATGTTAGGATTGAGTGTGATTTATTTCATGATTTTTGAGATTGTTTGGGTTGACTTTTGAATGAAGTCTTTGCTGTTGATTTTTGTATGCTTTTCTTGCCATGCTTTGCATCCTTTTGCATATGAAATGACCATGATGCATGATATAATTATGAATCCAATTGAGAATGCTTCTTGAATGTTTAGACTTGGTTTGGGTTGACTTTTCCTTGCTGCCTTGACTTTTTCTTTCACCTTTGACCCTAGGCTAGTCCTAGTGGTCTTCTAAGCTTATGTTGAGTTCATCTGTTTCAGGTTAAGCACCAATGCCTTGAGGATCATTCAAATTTGTTTGAGTTGAATTGTTTATCATGTGCTAACCTTTGTTTTGTAGGTGACTCATATGCTTGAGTCTTTGTGCTTTGCACAATTGGTCCCTCTGTGGTTGACTATTGGGTTATTTCCCTTTTGATTTTGACTGTTGATCTGTTTACTAATTGGTCTGACTTTTGCAGGTACTTTAGTTGCTTAAGTTCTCTGAACTTGCTTGCTTTGCTTTTTAGCATTTGCTTTGAGGTATAAATACTTCTTCTTCATGTAGTCTGGAGACCCGGTCTGTTATTTGACCGGGCAAACTGTCTGAAGTCCTCCTTAAGAGGCAATGCCTGTGTTTGTTTAAATTTGTCCCAAGCAGGAAAAGTCCTTCAAGTAAGGCAATTGGTGGAAGGTAGGGATAAGCAATCTATCCCCCACTATTCAGTGTGTCCTCTCTTTGCTCCCAGTACCTGGCTGAAGCATTGAGATAAATACCCAAGATCTAATCGAGTCAATAATGTGGAGAGAGCTCCATCTTTCTGAGCTCCCACACTTTCTTTGATGCTCTCTCTGATTTGAGATAGAAGCAATGAGGCACACCCCTCATCTCCTTTTCATCTGCTTCACCTTAGCCTCTCAATGGCAAGGTTAAGAGCGACATTCACCTATTACAGTGGACTTTCAAAGTCAAACCCTCTTGTGTGAGCCCCCATTGTTTGGCTATAGAGTGTGCTGTTTGATATTCATTGCTTGATTGATTGCTTCATGTGCACTTGTTTGCCTGTATGTTATGCATTCATCATCATCAATTGCCATTAGTACATGATCATCTCATTTGTTTTGTGATGTTATCATTGTTGTTTGCCCATTGAGGACAATTGTAAGTCCATTGCTTTGGCATTTGCTCCTATGATATGGAAGGATAGAGTGTAAGACCTCATTGGTCACTCATATCTTCTGTTGCTTTGTTTGTAGGTGAGGATACAGTTATAAGTCCCTGTAAGCTGGCATCTGTTATCCTGTGATCATAATTTGATCTGTTTGATTTGTATGTGAGGTTGCAGTTATAAGTCCCTGTAAGTTGGCATCTGCTTTCCTGTGATCATAGTTTGTTTTATCTGTTTGTATGAGAGGTTGCAATTATAAGTCCCTGTAAGTTGGCATTTGCATTCCTGTGATCATATTGTTGCTTTTGTTCTTGTATGTGAGGATCCATTGTAAGTCCCTGTAACGTGGCATTGGTATTCCTATGAGCATATTTGTGGAGTTAACCTAGGTCCAGACAGATTGGCAGTTGACTTCCACATTTCTAATCTTTGTTTTCTTTTGAGGAGATTAGTGTAAGTCCATTGAGTGGCTTCTGATATCCCGTTTTGTTTTAGGAGATTGGTATAAGACCATTGATTGGCATCCGGTATCCGTCTTTCTTACTTTGTTTGTGTGTTATTGCTTATTTCTATTCCAAAGGACACACTTGAATCATCTCCCATATGATTTCAAGAAGTGAACCTTCTAAGAAGTTTTACTATCCATCCTCATCCATTCATCATTCATTATGTCCTAAACCTTTTCACACTTTGATTTCAAACTTGACATAAGTGTTGTGCAAACATCTTCATGTTTTCAAACTAAAAACCTGGACCCAAGTCCTTGACTTTTTTTCAAAACTCCATTTCATAATACTTCTTTGAATCAATCTTAATCATACTTTGACTTCACTTTCATAAACACAATCAATTAACTTCACTCATTCACTTGTTTTGGCTTTGTCCATTAATCTTTTCATGCATTAGCCATAGGCTTCAATTATCTTTGTGGTTGATGTAAATCTTGCCTATCCTTAGTGAGTCGACAGTAAGACTTCCGTACTTCAAACAGGGCTAACCCCTCTAGTACGTCGAAGCTATCCTCGCATGGTGGATGTTGTTTTTGGTCGAGTGTTCTCCCATTGATAATGAAAAGCCTCAGTGCTTGTGTTTAAAACTGAATCCACCAACTTTTGGAAATCTTTTAGCCGAACTACGGCGTTCTGATCCTTACCTTTGATGGAAGGTACGTAGGCAACGGGTTCATCCGTTCGAACCCAATAACCCAATAAAAAATGTATATTCTTTTCTCATCATCCCAATCATGTTTGCACAATATTTTTGTCATAACAAATAACAATTTAGCATAACAAGTGTGAAAAGGGCTCCCTAGGAGTACCTAGGACGTAGTGGGTGCCTAACACCTTCCCATTGCGTAATTTACCCCTTACCCAGAATCTCTGATCTTTTTATTAGTTTTCTACGTGTAAAACTTCTTAGGCTTTTGTTCGCTTTTTAGCCAGTCCTTTGGATAAATAAAAGTGCGGTGGCGACTCGAAAATTTCAATGTATCTCTTAGCTTATGGTTTAATCGATAGATCATATAGCGACGAATACACCGCTACAGAAAAGTGGCGACTCTGCTGGGGATAATCTCACCAGAATCCTTGGTGGTATTGCCTACTTTTCACCCTTGTTGTGCTATATTATTATTGTTTATTTGACATATTTTTGTACAATTTGGGATCACTGTATTGATTGTAATGTGTGAATTGCTTGATATACATTTGCTGTTTGCTTTGGTGATCTGTGAGATGAGTTCTATACCCGAACTCGAGTGCACTCTAGGATAGGAGAATGGCATAGTCTTGTCGATTGGTGTGGAGTATTCCTTAGCCAGTTGACTTGCGAGCCCATTCACTTGGTGGAGGTCATGTTGAACTAATAATGTCACACAAGTTATTTGTGGATAGGCATTATTCTTTCAATCATGTTCCGCAGAAGCCAAGGACCTTAGTTTACCAAACCCATCTTGGCCTATTTTTAGGACCGTAGTGCGGAGGTCGTTCAGATGTCAGTTCTGATACGATTGTTACGCGATACTACACTCATAAGAGTTTCTCTTGAGAATATTCTTGGAATACGAGTATTCGTTCCTCCGATAATATTCGAGAGATGGAACGATGATTATGGGAACCTCTGATAGAACATGTCTGGCAGGTTTAAACCCTAGTACACTCCCTTTGGGCGGTTTTTAACCGAGACTCCATGCTCGTGACTCTCAACAAACCCGTGATTCGTGGTTGAGTCGTTCAAGCATTGTTAATATCAATGGATCCCGGATCAGGTGTAAAACCTAAAATCCACCAAAGCGGCTGGTTGATATTAAGAATGTTTGAACCGGTTCATGTACCGTTAATATCAATGGAACTTGGGTGTCGATAAGGTGAAAACCTAAATCCACCAAAATGGATGATTGATATTAGGGATACATAGAGCTTTCCCACGACCTTTGTTTGGTGTGCTTTGCTTGATCCTTGAGTGTGTTTGTTGCATTCATGCATTCACGCATTCATCCTCATTCATGTCATCAAAAAAGAGAAAATTTTCAAGGGACTTAAAGGGTTATTTGCAAAATTTTCAGACATGGAAAGACCAAAGAGGCATACAAAGAAGTACAGCTTTAAGCAGCCCGATGTAAAAGAGTTAAGGAATCTGACATCATATGTATTAGATCCCTTGGGTTTCAAGGCTCGATATGGGAAGCTTCTGCCGTTGCTGACTACTCAAGTGGATGAGGGATTGATGAGCACTCTGGCTCAGTTCTATGATCCGCTCTATCATTGCTTCTTATTTCCGGACTTCCAGCTATTGCCGACTTTGGAAGAATACTCTCACCTTATTGGGATTCCTATTCTGGATCAAGTGCCGTTCAGTGGCTTAGAGAGTATTCCATCTGCTCGAGAGATTTCTAGCCTGTTGCATATAGATGAAGATCTGATTAGGGCTAATCTTACTACCAAAGGCGGAATTCAGGGTTTTCCTTCCGAGTTCCTCATTGCCCAAGCTACCTTTTATGGGAAGGCCATGAGTGAGGATGCCTTTGAGGCTCTGTTTGTTCTGCTCATCTATGGATTGGTGCTGTTTCCCAACTTCGACAAGTTCGTCGACATGAACGCCATTAGGATCTTTTCAGTCCTTAATCCGGTTCCGACCTTGTTGGGTGATGCATATGTCTCCATGCATCTGAGGAATATGAAGAATGGAGGAGTCATTGTCTGCTGTTTACCCCTGCTGTACAAGTGGTTTATTTCGCACTTGCCGCAGACAGTTGCTTTCAAGGAGAATAAGGGATGTCTACGGTGGTCTCAGAGACTCATGTCTCTCACCAATGATGATATCACCTGGTATGATCGCGTGTATGATACCGTTCAGATCATTGATTCTTGTGGTGAATTCCCTAATGTGCCTCTTCTTGGTACATGTGGTGGGATTACCTACAATCCTACGCTTGCACGTCGTCAGCTTGGGTTCCCCCTAAAGGATAAACCCCATAACATTCTGTTAGAAGGTGTATTCTTTCAGGAGGGTAAAGATCCCCAAGGCCTGAAAGCCAGATTTGTCCGCGCTTGGCGCAACATTCGCATAAAGAGTAGGAATGAATTGGGTCCAAAGAACTGCATTGCTTTGGAGCCATACACCTCTTGGGTCAGACAGAGGGCTGCTACCTATCTGATGCCATATGATCATCCGAGACCTACACTGTTGGATGTGGCTGGGCCTTCAACCCTCCCTACCCAACGTGTAGAGGAGTTGAGAGAAGAAGACCTTTCGCGTGCCTGGATCCGCGAGAGAGAGGAATTGCTGCAGCAGCTCAAGGAGAAGGATGCTATGATTGAATTTCTCGAGCACCGAGTGATCGATGATCCAAACGACACTTGGACTTCTCTGCTTCCTCAGTCTTCCAAATTCTGGAAGAGGAAGTATGATCGACTTGCAAAGGAGAAAACTGATATGGAAGCCGCCTATGAGAGAGAGATCAAGAAGTTGTGCACTTCTCGTCTTCCAGCATCCCGAGCTAATAGGGATCCATAGGATGTCATTTACCTTTTCTCTTTGTAATAATCGAATCAAAAATGCTGTATTTCTTTGTTTTGATATATTTTGAATGAAATATTTTCCATGAGCAATTAAAATGTTTAAATATTCAAAATATTGCAAATAATATCCTAAGGGTTCCTTGAAAACAAAGCATTTGCACAAGCATTTCATGCATCATTCTTGCATAAACAGGTACCCTTTGTTTCTGGTCTTCCGGTTCTAACCTTTGCTCTTCATTTATTTTGAGACAAGCTGACTCACCGGTATTATACAAGGGTCAACTCTGCAAGGATTATGGAGCAATTGGAACAAGAGAACCAGAGTCTGAGGGATGAAGTCGCCAGACTTGGCGCATTGATGGAGCAACTTCTTGCTGCCCAGAATCAGCCTGCTCCTCAACCAGCAACTCCGGTTCAGCGGACGGTTATATCAGAGATAGCTACTTCAGCAGCGCCTGTTAGTGCCCAGCAGCCAAATGCCATGCCTCCCGGTTTTCCTTGGGGGATGCCTCCGGGCTTCATGCCTGATCTGCCAGCTCCTACATTCGCTCAAATGCCGGCATCTAGCCCGGTCCCTATACCTGTTCCTCCTGTCGTGCATACCATGCCTAGGGTAGACGACACCATCTATCACTCTGAAGCTTCTGAGGGCTCAGATGTTCACGAGAAAATGGATGCAATGAACGACCAATTCCTCGAGCTGAGAAAGGAATTGAGAACTCTTAGAGGCAAAGATCTCTTCGGCAAGTCAGCAGCCGAACTTTGTCTAGTTCCCGGTGTAAAGATACCAGTTAAATTCAAGGTCCCAGACTTTGAAAAGTATAAAGGGAACACTTGTCCTTTGGCACACCTGGTCATGTATGCCAGGAAGATGTCCACGCAGACCGACAACGATCAACTCTTGATCCACTACTTCCAAGACAGTTTATCTGGTGCTGCCCTCCGTTGGTACATGAGCTTGGACAGCGTCAACATCCGGTCTTTCAATGATCTTGGCGAAGCTTTCGTCAAGCAATATAAATACAATGTTGACATGGCGCCTGACAGAGATCAACTCAGGTCTATGTCACAAAAGGACAAAGAATCGTTCAAGGAGTACGCCCAGAGATGGCGTGAGCTGGCAGCTCAAATCACTCCACCATTAGAAGAGAAGGAGATGACCAAGATCTTTCTGAAGACTCTTGGGTCATTTTACTATGAGAGAATGGTGGCCAGCGCTCCCTCTGATTTCACCGAGATGGTGAACATGGGGATGCGTCTTGAAGAAGGTGTCCGCGAGGGACGGTTAGCCAAAGATGATGGTTCTTCCTCTAAACGATATGGAGCGTTTAAGAGGAAAGAAGGTGAAGCACATGCCGTGCAATCTCAGCCGAAGCATAGAAGACCCTCTGTTCAGAGGAAGCCTGCACGACATTCTGGTCATCAGCACCAGGTGGCCCACGTAGCGCCTGTTTTCAAGGATAACACTCCTCAGCGTCAGCAATATCAACCTCAACAGTATCAGCATCAACAACAATATCAGCAACCACAGTATCAACAACAAGCTCGTCCGCAGCAACAGGCTTACCAGCCTCGTGGGAGTACGAGTAATCAAGCAAACATGGGCTATGAAAGGAAGAAAATCAGCTTTGATCCGATTCCTATGACGTATACGGAGTTATATCCCTCTCTAATAGAGCGGAAGTTGGTTACTCCGAGAGATCCTCCGGCTATACCGGCCAACCCTCAGTGGTGGTACAAGCCTGACCAGCACTGTGTCTATCACTCTGGCGCTCCGGGCCATGACATTGAAAATTGCCTCCAGCTGAAGACTAAGGTTCAAAACCTTATGAGAAGCGGAATTCTGAGTTTTGAAGACTCAAACCCGAACGTCACCAGGAACCCATTGCCTTCGCATGGGAAGCCTGTGAACATGATCCAGGAGGACCTTGGGAAATACAAGGTGAAGTACATCAGCCATATCCGGCAGTCATTGGTTGGATTACATAAGATGCTGTGTCAGCACAGCTATTTGGAGCATAACCATAACCAGTGCCGCGTCTGCTCGGTCAATCGTTTGGGTTGTGATCAGGTTCGCAAGGAATTACAAATGATGTTGAATGAAGGTACCATTGAGATTCTCCAGAATCGAAATGTTGATACAGTTGAACCTGAGGTGAGTGTCATCTCCCCGGTGTTCAAATTGCCTGAGCCCGTTGTTATTCGCTACAATAGCAACAAGCCTAAGGCTTCACCTTCTTTGGTTATTAAACCAGCCGGCCCTGTGCCCTATTCTTCTGATAAAGCTGTACCTTTCAGATATAGTCCTGTTGCTGTCCAGGATGGGGTCGAGGTACCTTTGCCGTCTACTTCCGTGACCACTATCGCTGATGTTAGTGGGTTGACCCGAAGCGGTCGTGTGTTTTCTGCCCCTGCCAAAGCTCCTGCTGTTTCTTCTGAATCTGTCGAGCGCCCTGTAGGGAATGCTGTGAATGTTCAGAACCCGGCACTTGATGTTGCCAAACCCTCCTCGTCTGTACAAAAGACTCCTGTTTCTTCTGTTGGCCCGAGTGGCATTGTTGATGAAGAATCTGATGAGATGCTGAGGCTCATCAGAAAGAGTGAGTACAATATTGTAGACCAGCTTCTACACACGCCCTCCAAGATTTCCATTCTTTCTTTGTTGCTGAATTCAGAGCCTCATAGGGAGTCTCTGCAGAAAGTCCTGGACCTGGCATATGTCGATCACGACGTCACCTTGGAACAATTTGATAGCATTGTTGCAAACATTACCGCTTGCAACACTCTGAGCTTTTGTGACGCTGATCTCCCTGAGGAGGGAAGAGACCACAACATGGCTTTACACATCTCTATGAATTGTAAATCTGATGCAATGTCCAATGTGTTGGTGGACACTGGATCGTCCCTTAATGTATTGCCAAAATCCACACTCTCTCGTCTGTCATATCAAGGTCCTCCTATGAGGCAGAGTGGGGTTGTTGTAAAAGCTTTTGATGGGTCGCGCAAGACCGTGATTGGGGAAGTTGATCTCCCGATCAAGATTGGACCAAGTGATTTCCAGATCACTTTTCAAGTAATGGATATTCACCCATCATACAGCTGTCTCTTGGGCAGACCATGGATTCACGAGGCTGGCGCCGTGACATCCACCCTACACCAAAAGCTGAAGTTTGTGAAAAATAAGAAATTGGTTGTAGTAGGGGGAGAAAAGGCTCTCCTGGTCAGTAATCTGTCTTCCTTCTC
The DNA here is from genome assembly GCF_024323335.1 of Lathyrus oleraceus. NCBI lineage: Eukaryota > Viridiplantae > Streptophyta > Magnoliopsida > Fabales > Fabaceae > Lathyrus > Lathyrus oleraceus. The sequence goes on from NC_066580.1 coordinate 2,667,679, forward strand.
GTACATTGATGCAGAGGATGAAGTTGGAACTCAGTTTCAAGCTTTATCTATTGATAAACCAATCGAGAAGAAGTCTCCTTCATTCACTTCCTACCGTGATGCAAAGCTGGCCATTGAATGTGGTGCAGTTGCTGGATTAGGGAAAGTGCTTGAACTTGAAGATAACCGATCCCGGGCTGGCATTGGCTATGGTTCTGGGGCATGCAACGAGCAAGGTTTGTTCACGAGTGGAGGATTCATCCATGCTGATCAACCTGCAGAAGAGGAAGCTGCTGCTATCATTGAAGAAGAAGATGCAGAAGACTTGAACAATTTTGTTATTCCTGGTGGTGTCTGCCACAATTGGGTCGCTGTGGATGTTCCTACAGTTGTCCATAGATCAGAGTAAATTGTTCACTTTTGTTTAAAACCCTTCTCCCATGCCAAAAGGAGAAGTGATGACATTGTTGGCAAAGCATATATACAATGATGTTTTCATTCAATTTTTGCATTGTCAAAACATTTGTTTTTTCCTTTGTTTTCACTTTTTGCTTTTCTTTTATGAAATCAGTGATCACAAAAAACCATAAAAACAAAATAAAAGCTGTAAAAGCAACATTTTTCATCTGCATAATGATTTGCTTGTTTAAATGCTGAATTTTTCTTAACCAAAATCATTATGCAGGTTGATTCTAAAACCCATTGAACATAATGATCCAACGCCATCTCCCAATTTTGAATTCCCTGTATTTGAGGCAGAAGAAGATGACGTTGAAGAGATCCCTGATGAGATCACCCGTCTCCTTGAGCACGAAGAGAAGATCATTCAGCCGCATCTCGAAGACTTGGAAACAGTCAACTTGGGATCTGAAGATTGTGAGCGCCTGGTGAAGATTGGGGCACTTCTTGAAGGGTCTGTTAAGGAAGATTTGATCAGCTTGCTACGAGAATATTCAGATATCTTTGCTTGGTCCTATGAAGATATGCCGGGTTTAGATACAGATATTGTGCAACATTTCCTGCCTTTGAAGCCTGAGTGCGTGCCTGTGAAGCAGAAGCTCAGAAGAACTCATCCAGATATGGCAGTGAAGATCAAAGAGGAAGTTCAGAAGCAAATTGATGCGGGGTTTCTGGTGACTTCGACATATCCTCAATGGGTGGCCAATATTGTGCCTGTTCCTAAGAAGGACGGAAAAGTCCGTATGTGCGTCGATTACAGAGATTTGAATAAAGCTAGCCCAAAAGATGATTTTCCTCTACCACACATTGACATGTTGGTAGACAATACAGCTAAATTCAAAGTCTTTTCCTTTATGGACGGATTTTCCGGATATAATCAAATCAAGATGGCACCAGAGGATATGGAGAAGACAACATTCATCACACCTTGGGGAACATTCTGTTATCGAGTGATGCCCTTCGGTTTGAAGAACGCCGGAGCCACGTATCAACGAGCTATGACTACCTTGTTTCATGACATGATGCACAAGGAGATAGAAGTCTATGTTGATGATATGATTGCTAAGTCCCGAACGGAAGTTGAGCATATTGAGCATTTGTTGAAGCTTTTTCAACGTTTGAGGAAATTCCAGCTTCGTCTGAATCCGAACAAATGTACTTTTGGAGTCCGTTCCGGCAAGTTGTTGGGTTTTGTGGTAAGTGAAAGAGGTATTGAGGTTGATCCTGCAAAGGTCAAAGCAATACAAGAGATGCCCGCACCCAAAACTGAGAAGCAAGTCCGAGGTTTTCTTGGCCGCTTGAACTACATTTCCAGATTTATATCCCACATGACTGCCACATGTGCGCCGATATTCAAGCTCCTCCGGAAAGATCAGTCTCATGATTGGACCGAGGATTGCCAGAAAGCTTTCGACAGTATCAAAGATTATCTGTCTGAACCTCCGATTTGTCTCCGCCTGTGGAAGGAAGACCTCTGATTATGTACTTAACAGTTCTTGAAGACTCGATGGGTTGTGTACTCGGTCAACAAGATGAATCAGGGAAGAAGGAGTTTGCTATTTACTACCTCAGTAAGAAGTTTACTGATTGTGAGTCTCGGTACTCTATGCTTGAGAAGACGTGCTGTGCTTTAGCTTGGGCAGCTAAGCGTTTGCGCCAGTACATGATAAATCATACAACTTGGTTGATATCCAGAATGGATCCAATTAAGTATATCTTCGAGAAGCCTGCTTTAACTGGGAGGATTGCCCGTTGGCAGATGCTGTTGTCTGAGTATGATATTGAGTATCGAGCTCAGAAAGCTATCAAAGGTAGTATCTTGGCTGACCATCTAGCGCACCAGCCGATTGAAGATCATCAGTCTGTTCAGTATGACTTCCCTGACGAGGAAATTCTGTATTTGAAGATGAAAGACTGCGATGAGCCTACACTTGATGAAGGTCCAGAACCTGGTTCCAGATGGACGATGGTGTTTGATGGCGCTGTTAATCAATATGGAAATGGAATTGGGGCAGTAATTGTTAATCCCCAGGGATCGCACATTCCATTTACAGCAAGGCTAACCTTCAAATGCACGAATAATATGGCGGAGTATGAAGCCTGTATTATGGGACTTAAAGAATGCATTGATTTGAGAATCAAATATCTTGATGTCTATGGTGATTCAGCTTTGGTTGTCAATCAGATCAAGGGTGAATGGGAGACAAATCAGCCCGGTCTCATCCCGTACAGAGATTATGCAAGGAGAATTTCAACTTTCTTCACAGAAGTTGAATTTTATCATATTCCTCGAGAGGATAATCGGATGGCAGATGCCCTTGCTACACTTGCTTCCATGATTGTTGTCAGATGGTGGAATGATGTCCCCAATATTACTGTGATGCGCTTGGACAGACCCGCTCACATATTTGCAATCGAAGAAGTAAAAGATGACAAGCCTTGGTACTTTGATATCAAGAATTTCCTCCAGAACCAGGTCTACCCGCCTGGGGCATCTGTGAAAGATAGGAAAACTTTGAGAAGGTTGTCAGGCAGTTTCTACCTCAGTGGTGAAGTGCTGTATAAGAGAAATTTTGATATGGTTTTGCTCAGATGCGTGGATAGACACGAAGCAAACCTGTTGATGACTGAGGTCCATGAGGGTTCATTTGGTACTCATTCCAATGGACATGCCATGGCTAAGAAGATGTTGAGAGCAGGCTACTATTGGCTGACAATGGAGTCTGACTGCTGCAAGTATGTGAAGAAATGTCACAAGTGTCAAATTTATGCGGATAAGATTCATATTCCTCCGACACTCCTGAATGTAATTTCATCACCATGGCCTTTCTCTATGTGGGGAATCGACATGATCGGCATGATTGAGCCGAAAGCGTCTAACGGACATCGGTTTATTCTCGTAGCAATTGATTACTTCACCAAATGGGTTGAAGCCGCTTCGTACGCGAATGTAACCAGGCAGGTGGTTGTGAAGTTTATCAAGAATCAGTTGATTTGCCGTTATGGTGTACCAGAAAGGATCATTACTGATAATGGATCTAATCTGAATAACAAGATGATGGATGAGTTGTGCGCTGAATTCAAGATTGCACACCATAATTCCTCTCCTTACAGACCTAAGATGAATGGGGCTGTTGAAGCTGCTAACAAGAATATCAAGAGAATTATACAGAAGATGACTGTCACGTACAAAGATTGGCATGAGATGCTGCCATTTGCTTTGCATGGATATCGTACGTCTGTACGCACTTCAACAGGGGCAACCCCTTTCTCTCTTGTTTATGGCATGGAAGTCGTTCTCCCAGTAGAGGTGGAGATCCCATCAATGCGAGTCTTGATGGAAGCCAAGTTGACTGATGCTGAATGGATTCAGAGTCGTTATGACCAACTGAATTTGATCGAAGAGAAACGATTAACTGCCATGTGCCATGGTCAGTTGTATCAGCAGAGAATGAAGAAAGCATTCGACAAGAAGGTCAAGCCTCGTGTGTTCCGAGAAGGTGACCTTGTGCTCAAGAAAGTTTTGTCTTTCGCGCCCGATTCCAGGGGCAAGTGGACTCCAAACTACGAGGGTCCATATGTTGTTAAGAGAGCCTTTTCAGGCGGTGCTTTGATGCTTACAACAATGGATGGGGAGGATTTCACTCGTCCTGTGAATTCAGATGCAGTTAAGAGATACTTTGCCTAAAAAAAAATAAAAAAAAAAAAAAAAAAAAAAAAAGTATATGCAAATAAAAAATAAAAAATAAAAAAAAAAAAATGAAAAAAAACAGAATAGCTCGCTAAGTTGAAAACCCGAAAGGGCGGCTTAGGCAAAAATGAGCGTCTCGATGGAGAACCCGCAATGGTAATCCAGGCAAAAATTAGAGACTTGAAAAAAAAGAATATATTTGCATCCCGCTAGATTGAGTACCTCACCCTGGGGCAATCTAGGCAAAAATTAGGGACTTGGCAAGTAACTGCATCCTGACAAGACTTTCTGGTTCATCAGTCGTCATTTCGTCAGAAGACTCTCGATTCGTCGTCAACTGAAGCTTCGGATACATCGAGATTCAAATTGGTAGAGAAAGGATCATTATGTTCAATGTAGCCCTCTTCCAATATATATCACTGATTTCAAATTTGTACAGATCTATGGAGTCTTGCCATTTGCAGACTACCATTCCATCAAATCAATTTGAGCTTTTTATCCAATTATTTGCACTCTTATTTGTTTCAATTCAACAAATGTTTTGCATGTTTTAAATTGATAAAATGTCATTGTTTTAAACAAATCAATTTTTCAAAATTTTTGTTTTAAACAAAGTGAGCATTCACAAGATTGAAAGGATACTCAAGAATGTCTCAGTGCTCTCCCGAGGGTGGCATGATTCCCAACAGGTAAGACATTGGTTCATATTCCTGGTTTGGTGGTATCTTCTTTCTTCAGATCTTTGTTGAGACTGTTCCTCAGACAAAGTTGTTGTTGGGGTTGTTCCCCAGTATAATCGCAAGCGGAGTGTTGTTGAAGACTTCGTTTTCTCTAGCAGCAGTTCCCCTAGCATGGGTGTTTTCTTGAGAAGTTTCGGCGGTTGATGGTTTGTCATCTTGGTGCCCCGTCACTTTCTCCAGTGGGTCGTACGCCCCAGACTTTATTTGTCTCCTCAGCGCAGTCATGAGTATAACTGATTGATCGATACTCCCCTCGGAGTCGCGAGTAAAGCTGTTATTAATATCCCCACCAGGGTTGCAAGTGGAGTTGTTACCGCTTTTCCCCCATGCAGTGTTGCCGGCGGAACTGTCTGTTTCCTCAGCATGATCTCTTTCTTTTTGAAGACTCGGTAAGTCAGTGGTTTGATACCCGGTACTTTACCTTCTCCCCGGCGAAGTCGTCTGCGGAATTATTGCTATCTCTCCATCAGAGTTATTCTCTCCAGCAGAGCAGGATTTATTTTCCTGAGCAGTTTTGATTTGGGTTGACATCCCAGTATTACAATCATCTTTTCCTCAGCTTAGCCTGCAGAATGTTTGTTGTGGCATGTTTGCCTGTTGAATACTCCTTCAATCCCCGATATGGTCGGATGATGGCTCTTGCCTCCAATGAACGGATTTGATTTCCTGACTGTTTGTGATCCCCAGTAGAGTGGCTTATATTGCAGAATCTACTTGCTGTGATCAGTTTTGCTGTGTATATTCTCCCAAGTGGAGCGGTTCGTTGCAGAATCTGCTGGTTTGATCTGTCCTCCCTCAGTGGTTTGTTCCCAAGAGAGTAGCCGACAGTTTTCCCCAGTAGAGTTGCTTATGCAGTTAGATTCTATCTGGATGATATCATTCTCCCTTAGTGGGTTTTCCCCCAGCGGAGTTATGTGGACTTGCTTCTACAGCAGTTTGTGCTTGTGTAACGCACCCTTTGTTTCTCAGTTGACACTGGGATCCCCTGCAGATATACTTTGAGATTTCTCTTGTTCCCCTACAGATTCGTCTTGGTGGCTGTTTTGCCCGTTGTGACTTTCTGTACCCTGATTGGGTTGTTTCCTGATATTTCTGATTCTCTGCTTTTTCAGCAGTACCTGCAGATCTTTGCTTTACAGCATGTAGATCTCCGCAGATTGGCTCTCCAGCTGGTTTTCCCCTGGAAGTATAATACCGGACGTTCAGTTCCTGAACCTGTTTGTGTTAGAATTGTCTGTTTTGTCAGCATTCATCAAACATAAATCACGCATATTCATGCATATTCATAAACATTCAGATATTCATGTTGCATTTCTTGCCATATATCTTTTGTTTGTCGTGTCTCCTGCTATGGTGATATAGATCTCTTTACAGATCTCCCCAAGCAGATGTCGGGTGTTATAAAATCTCTCCATATAGAGTCAACCCCATAAGCAGAAAATGTTTGTCTTCCCTTCTGCAGTTCCCCACTGAGATATATCCTCGTGGATGACGGTTTCTTCCGTTTCCTCCCGACACATATATTGGGATGGATTTTCCTATTTGAGCTATATCCTCATTAGGACGTGTCTTTATTCAGTCTGTCTTTTCGGATCATTCCCGAATTGGCTATTGGTCAGATATCTTGTATTTCCCAGTGGGTGGTTCCCCAGCGGAATGTTTTTTGGGCCTCTGCCTACAAACCAGCAGTTGTAAGTCCTACTTTTCCTGGCTTTCTTAACAGAATTTGTGGTTATACACCTTTTATTCTCCAGCCAGAGTTTTTGGTCTTCTACCTACTACCCGGTAGTTGTAAATCCTATGTTCCTGCTCTTCAGCAGTGGGTGGTTTGTTATAAACCCTATTTTGGTTTCCCGTGCGGATTTGTGATTTGTTCTATCCCCATGCGGAGTTTTTGGCCTTCTACCCCGTATTCGGTAGACGTAAACCCTAATTTTGTGGTTATCTTCATCTAGTTCTTGATGTTGATTTTCCTTTGCTTGGATAAGTTGCTCAGATCAGCACTTATATCCTCAGCAAGTCTTTTGTGGATAATTGCCGTATGCTAGCAATTTTATCCCCAGCGGGTCTTTTCACCATATGCTAGTGATTTGTTCCCTGGATCATTGATTCTTTATCAATGCATCCCCAGCTATTTCTTTTGTCGATAATTGCCGGATGCTTGCAATTTATCCTCAGCAGATCACCTTTCATTTACCCTTCTGTTGGTAATGTCTGTTGCTCCTTTTGATTGGCCATCGTTATATACCTATTCTGGTATCTCGATGCCTTTCTTTTCGGATTTTTATCCTTAAACAACCCAGTAACCGGTTCAGGATAATCTTCCATGCGAGTATATTATTCACGGTCTGCCGGTAATGAATAATATATCTCATGCGCTCTTTAGTTGGAATCCTTTGTTGATTTTCCCCAACTGAGCAAGATTCGTATTCTTTGTGGAATCGAATATCCATCCTTTAACCAGTTTGCGTTTTGGATGATGAGTGTTTTGGAACACACACCAATTCACGCTTTTTTGTCCATCCTTTAAACAAGTCTGCTGTTCTAGCTTTCTTTCGGATGATGAGTGTCTTGGAACACAAACCAATTCACGTCTTCGGATTTTATCCTTAAACAACCCAGTAACCGGTTCAGGATGATCTTCCATGCGAGTATATTATTCACGGTCTGCCGGTAATGAATAATATGTCTCATGCGCTCTTTAGTTGGAATCCTTTGTTGATATTCCCCAGCTGAGCAAGATTCGCATTCTTTGTAGAATCGAATGTCCATCCTTTAAACAAGTCTGCTGTTCTAGCTTTCTTTCGGATGATGAGTGTTTTGGAACACACACCAATTCACGTTTTTGCCCATCCTTTAACCAGTTTGCGTTTTGGATGATGAGTGTCTTGGAACACACACCAATTCACGTCTTTTTATCCATCCTTTAACCAGTTTGCGTTTTGGATGATGAGTGTTTTGGAACACACACCAATTCACGCTTTTTTGTCCATCCTTTAAACAAGTCTGCTGTTCTAGCTTTCTTTCGGATGATGAGTGTTTTGGAACACACACCGATTCACGCTTTTTTGTCCATCCTTTAAACAAGTTTGCTTTCGCTTTCTTTCGGATGATGAGTGTCTTGGAACACAAACCAATTCACGTCTTCGGATTTTATCCTTAAACAACCCAGTAACCGGTTCAGGATAATTTTCCTTTCGAGTATATTATTCACGGTCTGCCGGTAATGAATAATATGTCTCATTTGAGTATTCTATCCACGTTCTGACGGTAATGGATATTATATCTCGTTCACTCTTGAGTCGATCTTTTGATTGTTTTCCCCTCAGAGTAAGATTCATTTTCCTTGTGAAATTGAATGTCCATCCTATAAACAAGTTTGCTTTTTCTAGCTCTCTTCAGGATGATGAGTGTTTTGGAAGTGGAATCCAATTCACGCTTTGGTCGGTCACCTATTATATACCCAGTAACCGGTATCCTTGGTGTTCCTTCCTGAGTTTGTTACCCGTATGCCTGGTAACATCTCATTTTCTTTGTTGCCTTCCCCAGTGGAACTTTTTGTTGCTTCTCCCCAGGAGTCAGCTTGTGTCTCTCCAATGGATTTATTTTCCTTTGGAATTCTTTTCCCCAGTGTGAGTCCTTCACTCCCCAGTGAGTTCTCCTGTCTGTTTTCTATTCTTCTAATCAGAGTCGTGTTTTGTTCACGTTATGTCAGTTTTGTTTTTCCCCAGTTTGGAGTCGTATCTTGTTCACACATTTCTTTTTCTTTTATTATCCCCATAGAGTCTTGTTAGAGTCTCTGTTCCTGGTGAGTGTATTACTCCGATGGATCGTCTTTTCTTCTGTGTGAATCATGTTCCCCACAGAATTTGTGTCCTTTGCATGCATACATCTGCATCCTCATCCAAGAAGAAACAAGATCCAGCCCTTTCCCCTGCACATGATTTGAAGGTAGCAATGACTATTGGAAATCAACAGTACGTTCCTGAACCTCCAAATGAGAAAGAAAAAGAATGCATCTACAAGTCCCAGGTATTGATTCCTGTTCTTATTTCTGGGAACTGTCACGCTATGTTAGGTCCCCTTCCAAATCCAGAGATTAAACCAGAACGTTTAAGAGAATTTTTTCCAACTTATTTTCATACCAAACCCATAGGCGCTGGAGTGAAACCTCAACCTAAAGAGAAAATTGTAGAACAAAATGACCCATCAAGTTCGACGGATGCTGGAGAGTTGAACTTGACCTATTTGAATTACAACAGGATATTTAGAACTTGCCCATGGTCGAAGGATCCTTCAGATTACTTATCTTGGCTAGATAAAGTTGAAAGGATAAAAGGGGATTTTTGGAAAGAAATAGGCATTTTCGACCTTATTCAGTTGTCGAGAGTAGGACCTAATGTCTGCCCTAATATGCTTTTGGCTTCCCTCTACTTCTGGGACAGCACATATAACACCTTTCATCTTCCTTGTGGGATGGTTACGCCTACCCTTTTCGACACAGCAGCCATCGTTGGCCTTCACCCCAATGGTATAGATTTCGACCCCACTATCCTGAACGAAGATACCATCGCTTTCGAAACTAGCCTCGCCCCATACTCTTTATTTACGTCCTATTATCATGACAAGAGCACCACTGAAGTTTCAGATGTCGAACACATAGCTTTTCTAACTCTGTGGTTATCCAAATATGTGTTTTGCTCTCGTTCCCTCCAGGTTGCTAAGAGGTTCATCACCATGGCCAATCAACTTCACGCAGGCACCAAACTATGCTTGAGTGAAATGATTTTGGCGAACCTTTACGAATCTCTGAGTGAGAGCGTACATCTTTTGAAAACTATCAAAACCCAAGGTAAAATCAATTTATCAGGACCTTTTTGGCTTTTACAACTGTGGCTCAATGCCACATTTGAAGCTTCTCTCCCTGTAGAGCCAGAGGTAGATGAAGAATAAGTGAAAAGCAGGATTGTCGAATGGCCAAGGTTGGTGCAACTAACGCCAACTGATGAAGGGATTAGCCTTCGACAATCTTTCAAAAGCTATGTCATGATGTTTGCCAAGAGGTATCAATTTACTTCAACCATGGCACGTTTTGCTGATAGAAAAATTGGACCTAAATGGTTTACCCAACAACTGCCTTTGGAAATGCAGAAGGATGAAAATATATTTATGAATGTTTAGGAATCATTTTTAACCCCTAGGCTCCTTTGTTCTTATCGTAACGCCACTAAAACCCAAATCGCTTTGATAGTTTATCAGCCCAACCTTGTTTCTAGACAGTTTGGTCTGATCCAGATAAAACCTCGACCTATATTCCCCAAGAAAGGATCCATCATCTTTTACAACTCCCTTCATACTGAAGATGAGGGCAAAGAACTGTCGAAGAAACTGACTGATGACTCTCTCGACATCCGGCCAGTGATCTTTCGACCACCATTCCTACGTACTCCTGAGTTCGATGAGTGGTGGAAGGCTTATTACACTACCAGATTTTTTGACGTAGCTGCCTTTGCTACACATTTAACAAATGCTTCGCTTTTGTGCAGGATCGGATGAAAAAAGGTATTCAAAGACACATTAGAGAAATACAGAAATTTTCAAAATATTTCGAAACTGTGTATAGACCTGATGATCTTAGTCGAACCATACACGAAGCAGTAATAGAATTAACACGTAAATTGACGGAGAAGTTTGAAAAATTGTCATTGCCTTCAAACGTTCGACCAGAGGCGCGCTATGACCTGGCTTTCAGTTGTCATCCACCAAAATTTCCTCCTTTGCCAACTGCTGAATTTGGCGTGGCTTTTAGCCCTCCATTTCGAGATTGGTTCGTTTGTGGGGACTTTATGAAAATTCTTCGTCAACAGTACCAAAAACCTGCTGAGTGTATGGTTCCGACTAAGTATCATCTGGGCGAATGCCAAGGACACCTTCATATTAGAATAGAACACGTTCGCGTGGAAGATTCCTTTCTTGAAGGTGTTCATAGAAAACATGATTTTTCCTTTTGTTATTCTAACTATATTATCATGTGTCTCTTATATCTGTTTCTGAATCTTCTTTCTTTCCTTAGCCGTGAGGATTCCTGCCAAGAAAACTTCTGTCAAAGCGTCACCAAGTGCTGCTAAGAAACATTCGACAAAGGTACAACCCTTTTCTCTTCTCATTTATTCTTTTCCTTTTAAGAAACTAACTGGCCTTGGTCTGCATGACTAGGTAAGTCGAAAACCCCCAACAGTCCAAAAGAGAAAGAGTGAAAAGGAGAAAGAAGAGGATAAAGTTCCTAATGAAGAATCTGGTGACGAATCTCCATAGCTAATCCCCCCTCCTCAAAAGAAGAAGAAAATCATGAAGGTCTCTTCCCAGAGATCCATTGTTAAATCCACTAGGAAGGATTCTACAAATACTCCCACTGCTAACCCTCAGTCGAAGGATACAGAGAGTGGGAAATCTAGCTTTAACACTGAGATTCCTAAGGTAAGTCTTAATTTCGACTGTATTATTCGTCTTTTTTTTTGCCTCTCTTTCTTCTAAACTTAGAGTTATTTTGTAGAAACAAGTGGCTGTCGAAAGAACACCTGAGAAAATTCTGGAGGAAACAGTCCAAGAAGAAGATATCCCCACAAGTGATCATGACAGGCAGACTGTAATAGATTTCGACGCCACAATGGGTGAAGCTTCTGAAGACGAATCTCCTCCTCATCCAAGATTTGGTGCTGCAGCTCATAGTGATGATACTGACATGGAAGCTAGAGTCGAAAATGATCATGAAGACGAAACTGCCCAAGATGGGGGAGACCAGTCGAAACAAATGGAGGTTGAGCAAACTTTAGAGCGAAACACTCCATCTGCTCTTGACCAGACCCCAGAAAGTGGCAAATCAACTGGTTCGACTAGTTTCTCTCGTGAGGAGCTTGAAAATCTCAAAGTGCAGAGACCCTTAGAGTATCTGAAGGCTATGCTTAGTACTCGTTTTAATTTTCAAGATTCTTCACAGAGCAGTTCAACTACTTCTGGGGCCACTTCTGAAGCACCATCTCTTGGCAACATGTTGACCAAGATTAAGACGAAAATCCTTGATGTCGATTTGTTCAAAGTCTTGGAAGAAAACGCCCTTGCCCATATTGACCTCAAGAAAATTTTGAAGCAAGTCAATGTCTTGGAAACTTCTGCTGAGGTTGCCAGTTTTGTGATGGAGCTAACGACCCTTATTGACTTGGCAACTGCAGACCTTCATCGTCAAAGAGATCTTACCCAGCAAATCTTCTCAAAATCTTAAGCTCAAACTGCTGAATGGAACGTTGTTGCAACTTCAACTGACAAAGTTTCAAAGCTACAGCAGCTTTCCGAAACTTACATCAAATAGCAGCACTTCAAGAGAAGATCTCTCAAGAGAAAAAACGCAAGGCATCTATACAACAACCTAAGCAGACTGAGATTGACGACGAACTGAAGGCGGGTATTCGACATGCAGAAAAGGGCCAGCAACTTAGTCAAGAGATTGAGACTCTCTCTACTCACAAAAGTCTTTGTGACCATCGACTCTAGTTTCAGAGGAAGAAATTCGCCACGTTGAAAGAAACTTTTGCTAATCTCAATCTGTAGTCGAATTAATTTTAACAATTCTCAGCCCTTTGAGGCTTTCTTGTAATAACTTTAGTGCCATTTTTATTTGGCAAAGCTTATCACAATTATGTTTACAATTATTCTATTATTATTTTTACTTCCTGCAATATTGGCTTATATTTTTTCAAATACTTGCCATTTATCTTTAGGATTCTCTCATCTTTCTCTATTTCTTCGATCTCATATGCGCCATTTGAAAATATTTTCAAAATCTGGAAAGGTCCTTCCCACTTAGGAGACCATTTTCCCATTAACTTATCTTTTCGATCCATAGAAAGGATTACTTTCCAAACAAGATCACCAATTGAGAAGGTCTTGAATTTTACTTTCTTGTTGTAAAACTTTTCGACTCTTTCTTTTTGTCTCTTTATTAGATCTAGCGCACGCAGCCTTTCTTCGTCTAGATCAACTAACTCGTCCATCATCATACTCCAATATATATCTGATGGAATCTCATGATGCCTTTGCACTCTAACTGACTGCAAATATATTTCAACTGGTAAAACTGCATCATGTCCATAAGCCAACTTGAATGGAGTTGAATTCGTTGCTTCTTTTGGAGACATTCGATAAGCCCACAAAACTTGATCTAAAGTTTTGTGCCAGTTTCTAGGTTTTTTCCCTACGTGCTTCTTGATCAAATTTATCACCACCTTGTTGGTTGCTTCCACTTGTCCATTGGCTTGAGCATAGTAAGGTGTCGAAGTAAGGAGTTTAAATCCTATTTCTTGTGCAAACTTCTGCATATTCTTACCAGTGAACACAGATCCTTGATCTGTTGTTATTGTTTCAGGTATCCCAAATCTGTAAATTATGTACTTTTGGATAAAGTCTATGACTGCTTCCTGATCCACATTTACCAATGGTATAGCTTCAATCCACTTAGTGAAATAGTCTATCCCAACCAGAATGTACCTTTGCCCTTTTGACGAGGCTGGTCGAATTTCACCGATCAAGTCCAAAACCCAACCTCTAAATGGCCAATGCTTTATAATTGAATGCAACTCACTTGCAGGAACATGGGGTATGCCCGCATGTACTTGACATTCCTGACAACCTTTTGCAAACTCGACACAGTCCTTCAGCATTGTTGGCCAATACATTCCTTGTCGAAATAATAACCATTTCATTTTATGACCTGCTTGGGGTGCGCCACACGCTCCACTGTGCATGTTCGACAACGCTATGTAGGCTTCATCTTCACCTAAGCATTTCAACAAGACTCCTTCTGCAGTCTTTTTGAACAATTCGTTTCCAAAAAGTACATAACTTAAAGCTCTGTATTTTATCTTTCTTTCTGCTTTCTGATTTGGGTCTTGTAGATAATTCTTGATAGGCTTTCTCCAATCTACAATTCCTGAATCATCTATATTGAATATCTCGAAATTTTCTTCATCACCGTATCCTAATCTTATTGACTCCAAATCTGATGGAGACAACTTGGTGGATGCGACTCTTCCTCTGACTTCGATAGCCTCTTCTAACTTTTCCTTCGACACTTTGTATCCAGACGCTATTTGAGCAAGATCATTCGCCTCTTGATTCTCCAGCCTGGGGATGTGCCTTAAGGCCACATTGTCGAATTCCTTGAGAAGTCTATTGGCTATTACAAAGTACATGATTAAATTCTCCTTCACACATTTATATTCTTTAGTCAACTGCTTTATCACCAGCTCAGAGTCGCCCATTATTTCGACTCTCGTTTCCCCCAATTTCAATAAGATTTCAAGTCCAGCAATCAAAGCTTCATATTCTGCTTCATTATTTGAACACAGACTTTCAACTTTGTACTTTAATTTTGTTGGAATTTTGTCAGGAGAAATAATCAACATCCCAATGCCAGTTCCATTTTTATGACTGGAGCCGTCGAAATACAGTTTCCATGGTTCTAGTTCGACATATTCTACATCTTCATCTATAGAATGGTCAGCTATAAAATCAGCAACCACTTGTCCTTTCACAGCCTTTAAAGGTAGATATTTCAAGGAGTATTCTGTTAATGCTAAAGCCCATTTTCACATTCGACTATGTAAAATAGATTTAGATAACATATATTTTATTACGTCGAAATGGGAGGAAATGTATACATCAACAGGTTTTATATAATGCTTTAATTTTATACAAGAGAAATATACACATAAACATAGTTTTTCTATAATACTATATCTAGTTTCAGCATCATTCAAGACTCTACTGAGATAATAAATGGCCCTTTCGACGCCATTCTCATCTTCTTGAAACAACATACTTCCTAATGTTTTGTCTGACGCCGAAATGTACAATCTCATACTTCTTTTTCTACAAGGAGACATTAGGATCGGGGGACTAGCCAGGTACTCCTTGATTCTGTCAAAGGCAGCTTGCTGTTCTTGCCCCCACGCAAAGTCTTCCTTCTTTAGTCGAAGTAGAGGAGAGAAAGCTTGCGTTTTTCTGCTAAGGTTGGAGATAAATCTTCTGAGAAAGTTGATTTTCCCTAGCAGAGACTGCAGCCCCTTTTTCGTTGATGGCGCTTTCGCCTCCATTATGGCTTTGGCTTTGTTCTCATTTATTTCGATCCCCTTCTTGTGGACCACAAAACCTAAGAAATCACCCGCCTGCACACCTGTAAGACCCCAATTTTGGGCCCTAAGATCCCTCATGGCCCATATCATTCATATCATAACCTCAAGGATCATTGCATGCCTTTGCTTTCCTCTTAGTGGATAGATTGCCTTGTGGGTTTGTTTCTTGATCACCAAGCATACTTTGCATTTGTATATTTTTGCTTTCATATGTTTATTATTCAAAAAGTACAAAAATATTGTCAGTCTAACCTTTTTGCTTGCAGTTAAAGTAATCATCAGCAATTAGGTCAAAATCAGTCATTGATCAGTCAAAGCAATGGATGGTGGCCATTCTTGCAGAATTTGGGCACCATAATCAATAATCAAGAGTTCATATATCTTGGGACATCATTTGAAGTCAAGGTCTCAAAGAATTAGGGTTTGGAATTCATCAGAAGTGGTCCAGTCACTCAAAACCCTAGAAAAGTCAAACTTGGTCAACAGTTGATTTAACCAATGATTTGATGGATAGAATTGATTTGAAGAAGCTCATTCATGCTTGTATAAGTCTCATCTATCATGTTCAACCTCATCATGGAAGAAAATCAAGTCAAATCAGAAATTTTCCAGAAATAGCAAGTGGACCTGTAATTTCAACTGCCAAAAATGGAAACTTCTTGATCCTCAACTTACATCATGATACAAGCTTCAAATGAATTTTTGCCCAACATGAAAGTTGAAGATCTTGTCTTCCCATTTTCAAAAAGTCCAAGAACTCACAAATCCCATGTGTGGTTGTCAAGATATGATCAAATCATTTTCACCAATTTTTGAACTTCAACAAGCCATATCTCTCAAACCATAAGGCCAAATTTGGTGGGGTTTTTTCCTACAAACCACATTTTTCATCCTCTTTCCAAAAATATAAATTTCATGACCTAAAACCTTGCCAATCAAAATGGCATTTTTGGACCTTTTTCATTTAAATTCAAAGTTTGACCAAACTTTGACTTTTGACTTCTTTGACTTTTTCTTGATTTGGCCAATTTGGAAATGTTGTAAATCATATTTGTGGTTTGCTCCAAGCTTAAAATCATCATCATATCACCATTTTACCCTCATTTTGGCCTAAAGTACAAATGTGGCAATTTTTGCAAATGGCTTAAAAGAACAAAGCAAGGTACAACATTTCTGGTACAGACCACAAACAGCATTGGTAGTGGTCATTTGCAGCATGCTCAGGCCCAACTCGAGCCAGCTTGCACCCTCCATGTTCCACATTCTTCCACTTAGCAAAAATGCAAATGAGTGCATTAACGCTAAACCAATTTACAACATGGATTAAGGACCTAAAACAGATCACATATAAGCCTTCATTTTCTGAATCCAACCCTAGTTTTTGACAGCCACCAAACAGAAAAACACATATTCTCTTTCTTGCATTTTTGCATTTGAACATTTTTCTGCAAAACAATTGAAGAAACTCGAGCAAGCTTGTGATCCTTCCTCATCTAGACATTAGTTGAGAGCATTTTGCACCCTCAAAATCTTGCTGGAAACCCCATTTCGTGCTCTGGTTTTTCTCAAGGAACAGTCATGGCAAATCGTGATTCAGTCCAACTCCACGCATCCTTGAGCTAGAAAAGCTTCATCATCCATCAATACAAAGCACGAGCATCATCTGTTTACACCTGAACCACTCAACACGACCCTGTTTCACATTTTCTTCAAATCCAAGTAAAAATCTCGATCTCTTCATTCTCTATATTATGCTATGTTTTGGCTAGTTTGTTTTGTGCTGATCTTAATGAACTTTAAATGACTTAAAATGGTCGAGTATGCTGTAAGATATCTTGGTTTGAAATATGTTGTGTGAATGCGTTTTTTATCGATTTGCTTTGCTGGAATTGATTTCATGAAAACCCTTGCCATATTCTTGTTGCCTGATGTTTAATGATGATGCTAGCATGTTTGATTTTGTTTTCTGGGCTCATGAAATTTTGAGATGCATAATGATGAATTTATGCTGCTGCTGCAACCTTGCCCTGCCCAGATTTTCATGTTTATGTTTGTTTATTGCTGATTGATATGGCCTGTACCAATACCATTTTGTTTGTTTGGTGATCGAATTTTGTTGTGATGATGATGAACATGAGTTGCCATGCTGCTATTGCTGAACCTTACTGCAGTTTAGAAAACCCTCATGAATTGCATTTGGTATGTTGTTGTTAGGTTGCTGTATGGACTTTACTTAAATGCCGTGCTGTTGTGTTAATTTTACTTGAAGCTGGTTTTATGAACATGAACTTGATGCTGTTAATGCCCTGCTGTTACGCTTAAACCATGAACCTACCGTGCCCAAAATTCCCTTAGTTATGTTGGTTTTGCTGTTTGATGATGATGTTTCATGGCCCTGATTATTGGTTGATTGCTGTGTTCATGTGCTGTTGATTTTGATGATGAACTGGGATGATGATTACTTGCTGCAGTCTAGGAAACCATGCCCATGACTTTTCCTGTTTGTGTTTGTTTTGTTGTTCATGTCATGAATAACAATGCTACCACCTTAATGTTTGCATGATGATTGCATGATGATTGTTGTATGCTTGGTCTAGTTTTGTTCATGATGCTGATTGTTTGAATATGACATGCTGCTGTTTTGCAAAACTTTCTTGTCCAGAGTTTCCAGGAGTAATGTTTGCTTGGTTATTGGTTGATGTTGCTTGCCATACCATTGTGTGTTTTTATTCGAACTTGTTGGATGTTGGTGAACCATGAAAGTTGATGATGGAGACGCATACTGCTGTGTAAAACCTATCATTTCCAGATTTTTCCCATGATCATGCTTGTGTATTGCTGAATGATGTTGCTATACCAATACAATGTTGTTTGTGTGGTTTGGTCGAGTCATTTTGTTTTGATGATTGGTGACAACATGAATGTACCCTGCTATTAAACCCTAAGGCTGCTCATAAAATCCATTCGATTATGTTGTATGCTGTTGTTTGGTTGCAGTAGGAACATTACCATTGCCATGTTAGTGTTTGTTTTGCTTGGTTTGATGATGTTGAACATTGGATGATGAATATACTTTGCTGCTGTTTTGAACTTGCTCATAAAATTCACATGCTGTTGTTTGTTGAATTTGGTCATGGATGCTGGTTTGTTGTATGATCATTGCTACATGTTGCTGTTGGTTTTGATTGATTGATGAAGCTGAACATGATACCAATGCTATGCTGTTGTTTGTTTTGTTTCATGATGATGATAACATTGAGCAATGCTTTGGCTGCTGTTAGAAACCCTAAGGGTTTATGTGAAAACCCAGAAATTTTGTTCATTGGCCAGCTTTACTGTTTTATTGGCTGAGAGCCAATCAAAACATTTCGTTTTGCCTTGCCAAAACGCTGCAGTTTTGATTAATGAGCCCAGAATTACTAGACTGCCATCGTTGACCACATGCTGACCTTGTTGCCATGCTATCTTGTTCATGTTCATTCCATTATTTCATCAAACTTCAACAATTTATTTTTAATTCATTTCAACTCCAAAAATCCTGAAATTTTTTGCATGATGATCACAAAGATGTCTAGTATTTTATTGTGAATTTTAATTAATTTTTCAGTGGCTGGATTTTAAATGATAATTGTTTTCCCAACATGTATGCCAAAATGATACATTGAGCCATTTCAATTGTGAAATTCTCATGTTGCATCCAATGAGCTTGAAATTTTTTGTGGTGAAACTAGACACATTGACCTTCATTTCCATATAAAGTTTGTGCATTTCTCATTTGTGGATTGAGAGTTATGATGTTTTGAAGTTATGTGTTGCATTTGGTGCTATATGAATGATATGCATTTTCCCAATTTTTGTTCACATGCTTCCTCTTATCCAATTGACCTCAAATTTTGCATGAATGATCTATCACATGTCTAGTTTGTGTATGAATTTTCTTGGAATTAATCATGCTGTTTTCCATTTGATTGAGAATTTTCTTCCATACTTGGTCCTTTGTTGACTTTTTGTGCTATGCATTGCCAAATCTTTTGTGAAATTCTCATATCTTATTGTATGACCATGAAATTTCATATGTGATAACTAGACATCTCAAGCTTTGCATTGGTGTTAATCTCATTCATTTCTCTTCTGTTTTCAAATTGATATGATTTTTTGAAGTTGACCCATGCTTGTTGACTTTCACCATGCTTACTTGAATTTGGTTTGACTTCATGATTTTACTTGACTGCCTTCCTCTCATCCAAATGCCATGAAATTTTACATGTATACCATGTTAGATGTTAGGATTGAGTGTGATTTATTTCATGATTTTTGAGATTGTTTGGGTTGACTTTTGAATGAAGTCTTTGCTGTTGATTTTTGTATGCTTTTCTTGCCATGCTTTGCATCCTTTTGCATATGAAATGACCATGATGCATGATATAATTATGAATCCAATTGAGAATGCTTCTTGAATGTTTAGACTTGGTTTGGGTTGACTTTTCCTTGCTGCCTTGACTTTTTCTTTCACCTTTGACCCTAGGCTAGTCCTAGTGGTCTTCTAAGCTTATGTTGAGTTCATCTGTTTCAGGTTAAGCACCAATGCCTTGAGGATCATTCAAATTTGTTTGAGTTGAATTGTTTATCATGTGCTAACCTTTGTTTTGTAGGTGACTCATATGCTTGAGTCTTTGTGCTTTGCACAATTGGTCCCTCTGTGGTTGACTATTGGGTTATTTCCCTTTTGATTTTGACTGTTGATCTGTTTACTAATTGGTCTGACTTTTGCAGGTACTTTAGTTGCTTAAGTTCTCTGAACTTGCTTGCTTTGCTTTTTAGCATTTGCTTTGAGGTATAAATACTTCTTCTTCATGTAGTCTGGAGACCCGGTCTGTTATTTGACCGGGCAAACTGTCTGAAGTCCTCCTTAAGAGGCAATGCCTGTGTTTGTTTAAATTTGTCCCAAGCAGGAAAAGTCCTTCAAGTAAGGCAATTGGTGGAAGGTAGGGATAAGCAATCTATCCCCCACTATTCAGTGTGTCCTCTCTTTGCTCCCAGTACCTGGCTGAAGCATTGAGATAAATACCCAAGATCTAATCGAGTCAATAATGTGGAGAGAGCTCCATCTTTCTGAGCTCCCACACTTTCTTTGATGCTCTCTCTGATTTGAGATAGAAGCAATGAGGCACACCCCTCATCTCCTTTTCATCTGCTTCACCTTAGCCTCTCAATGGCAAGGTTAAGAGCGACATTCACCTATTACAGTGGACTTTCAAAGTCAAACCCTCTTGTGTGAGCCCCCATTGTTTGGCTATAGAGTGTGCTGTTTGATATTCATTGCTTGATTGATTGCTTCATGTGCACTTGTTTGCCTGTATGTTATGCATTCATCATCATCAATTGCCATTAGTACATGATCATCTCATTTGTTTTGTGATGTTATCATTGTTGTTTGCCCATTGAGGACAATTGTAAGTCCATTGCTTTGGCATTTGCTCCTATGATATGGAAGGATAGAGTGTAAGACCTCATTGGTCACTCATATCTTCTGTTGCTTTGTTTGTAGGTGAGGATACAGTTATAAGTCCCTGTAAGCTGGCATCTGTTATCCTGTGATCATAATTTGATCTGTTTGATTTGTATGTGAGGTTGCAGTTATAAGTCCCTGTAAGTTGGCATCTGCTTTCCTGTGATCATAGTTTGTTTTATCTGTTTGTATGAGAGGTTGCAATTATAAGTCCCTGTAAGTTGGCATTTGCATTCCTGTGATCATATTGTTGCTTTTGTTCTTGTATGTGAGGATCCATTGTAAGTCCCTGTAACGTGGCATTGGTATTCCTATGAGCATATTTGTGGAGTTAACCTAGGTCCAGACAGATTGGCAGTTGACTTCCACATTTCTAATCTTTGTTTTCTTTTGAGGAGATTAGTGTAAGTCCATTGAGTGGCTTCTGATATCCCGTTTTGTTTTAGGAGATTGGTATAAGACCATTGATTGGCATCCGGTATCCGTCTTTCTTACTTTGTTTGTGTGTTATTGCTTATTTCTATTCCAAAGGACACACTTGAATCATCTCCCATATGATTTCAAGAAGTGAACCTTCTAAGAAGTTTTACTATCCATCCTCATCCATTCATCATTCATTATGTCCTAAACCTTTTCACACTTTGATTTCAAACTTGACATAAGTGTTGTGCAAACATCTTCATGTTTTCAAACTAAAAACCTGGACCCAAGTCCTTGACTTTTTTTCAAAACTCCATTTCATAATACTTCTTTGAATCAATCTTAATCATACTTTGACTTCACTTTCATAAACACAATCAATTAACTTCACTCATTCACTTGTTTTGGCTTTGTCCATTAATCTTTTCATGCATTAGCCATAGGCTTCAATTATCTTTGTGGTTGATGTAAATCTTGCCTACCCTTAGTGAGTCGACAGTAAGACTTCCGTACTTCAAACAGGGCTAACCCCTCTAGTACGTCGAAGCTATCCTCGCATGGTGGATGTTGTTTTTGGTCGAGTGTTCTCCCATTGATAATGAAAAGCCTCAGTGTTTGTGTTTAAAACTGAATCCACCAACTTTTGGAAATCTTTTAGCCGAACTACGGCGTTCTGATCCTTACCTTTGATGGAATGTACGTAGGCAACGGGTTCATCCGTTCGAACCCAATAACCCAATAAAAAATGTATATTCTTTTCTCATCATCCCAATCATGTTTGCACAATATTTTTGTCATAACAAATAACAATTTAGCATAACAAGTGTGAAAAGGGCTCCCTAGGAGTACCTAGGACGTAGTGGGTGCCTAACACCTTCCCATTGCGTAATTTACCCCTTACCCAGAATCTCTGATCTTTTTATTAGTTTTCTACGTGTAAAACTTCTTAGGCTTTTGTTCGCTTTTTAGCCAGTCCTTTGGATAAATAAAAGTGCGGTGGCGACTCGAAAATTTCAATGTATCTCTTAGCTTATGGTTTAATCGATAGATCATATAGCGACGAATACACCGCTACAACACCAAAAGCATATTTTAGTGGGTTCATTTTCAAACCAAACTTCCTCATCCTTTCAAAGGATTGTCGAAGATGATCAATATGACTTTTTCCTGAAACAAACTTAATCACAATATCGTCAATGTACACTTGCATGAAAGTTTCAATAAAGTCATGAAAGATGAAATTCATAGCCCGTTGATAAGTTGCTCCAGCTTTCTTTAAACCAAAAGGCATTACTACCTATTCGTACGTTCCTATTGCTCCAGGACAACGGAAAGCTGTTTTAGGAACATCTTCTTCAGCGATAAAGATTTGATTATAGCCAGAGTATCCGTCTAACATACTTAAATACTCATGGCCTGCTACAGAATCTATAAGCATTTCTGCTACTGGCATGGGATATTCATCCTTTGGGGTAGCCGAATTTAAGTCTCGAAAATCAATGCATACCCTAAGTTTTCCATTTTTCTTAATTACAAGAACGATATTTGCAATCCATTCGACATACCTGGTTGTGTGGATGAACTTGCACTTTAGAAGTCTTTCGACCTCTTCTTTTATTTTTGACAGAATCTCTGGTGCGAAGCGTCGTGGAGTCTGCTTTATTGGTTTTTTTCCTTCCATTATCGGCAGTTGCAATTCGACCACCTTTCTGTCTAGCCCAGGCATCTCGTCGTAATCCCATGCGAAGCAATCTTTGAATTCCTTCAGCAACTGGACTATTTCGACCTTGAACTAGGGGTCCATTTTTGCGCTTATGTAGGTTGGTCTACTTTCTGCCCCCACTCCTAAATTTACTTCTTCTAATGGATCTTGTGCCACCATCTTCACGTTAGTTGACACTGGATCTTTTTCGAATCCTAGAGGTTCGTCATCATAAATGGCGTCAAGCTTCTAGTGTTGCCATTCGCCCATTTGGTTGCTATCATAATCTTCTGCAACGTCCCTTTGGGGACATTGTTCGTTGGAATTTTCTTTGTTGGCTTCGACAGCCATATATTTTACTTCAGCCTCAAGGGCCTCTTTGAGTTTGTTTTCGGCTATGTAAGCCATAATTTTTTCGAGCGCTGCTTATTTACTCGTCATCGTCAAATTCGCTTCCCCATCCTGTTGGCGCTATATGAGTAGTTCCCCACATGTAAGATTCGCCAATTACTTCTTTGTCCCACTGGAAACCATGTGTGGGATGAAGGTACATGGAGTAGTAGGCGTTGTCTGTTGCCTTTAAGTCGAATTCGGTTGGGCTGCACGGAGGTATGTGAGCCAGGTTCTTGTCGAAACTTTGACTGTTGACATTGTTTATCTCTGTCATGAAATAGCTTTGATCCGCCTCAATGTTTTCGACGATCCCGTCTGGCCTCCATATGGCTATTCGCTGATGCATTGAAGAAGGTACGGCTCCTACGCCATGAATCCACTCCCTTCCCAGCAGTAGGTTGTAGTTCGCCCTTGAAGCAATGACCATGAACATCGTTGGCCTTGTTATGGTTCCAACAGTCAAATTCACCTGGACGAAAGCACCATGTTGTGAGGTTTTGCGTCTGAATCATCCTTCCCAATCCTCTTTAGCATAAAATGGGGCATCAAATTTACTGCTGCTCCCCCATCCACCAGTATCTTGTTTACACCAACATTTTCCACCTTTTTGTTTTATGAATAAAGGCTTCAAATGTGCTTTCATGGAATCATCTGGCCTTTCGAAGAAAGCATTTTGCTCTTCGACGCACCCATTGTTCATGACGTAGTAGCAGACGGGCCTGTGTGCCATTGTTTCTTCTTCCATCTCGTCTTCGACCTCTATTACTCTATCATAATCTCTGGGAAGGACAGAAACCACATTGCAGACCACGTTAAAGGACGCTTCTGAGGTAGATTCGAAGTCATCAGTTATTTCGTCGTCTTCCTGGAGCTTCTCTTTCGACGATACTGGTTCGATAATGCTGCCAGGATTGATCTGGTGGGCAGCCTCTTTTCTGCTTGCTATTTGAGGAGTGTTTCTAGATTCTGCTTTGTCCTTGCTGTCAGCATTTTTCCCATTCACGCTTTTTTCTGCAGTCTCTTTTTCTTCCCTTGGAATCTTCTCCATTGGGATCTTGACATAGGGTTTTTTCCTTTATAGTTTTCTGAAGGATATGGTCTTGGCTTGTGCTTTTCCATTTCCTTCTTGCCTTCCATCGAAGCGCCTCTTTGAACCTCAAATTTTCTCCACTTTTTCTGCCCTTGGGCATCTCTAATGGGTTGAACCCACTTGTCATCCATTGCTTTGTTAGATGGTTTGTAAGTGTTTTGGTATCTTTCTCCATGCCTCCATTGGTGATGATCACTTCTCCTTGGGTCATATCTTGTTGTCCCCCAATTCTCTTTCCTCTTGGCTTTATCCACTGCTTCCAGATTGGTTGTTGCCTTCCTGTCGAAGATTGCACTGCAGCATGGGCATAACATTACTTTGGTCCTCATCTTTTGGCACCTCTTGATGAATTCTATTAGATTTTCCTCCTCTTTAGGATACGCCAGCCTTTGGTACTCCTTTCGACGACGATCTTCACCCACTTCAGCTTGGTCTCCCTGAGTTACTTCCACCATGTTTATCCCAACATTTCGTTCGTCAGCAATGCTTAAGTCGTTCATTTTCTTGATGAGTCTTTCTTCTTCGACTTCGACACCTCTTGGTATCTGATCAAACTCCTTTTTTGGGCAGCAACACTAAGATATGTTCCTGGGACCATGTTTGCAACAGCATTTGTTCCAATTTCTTTTGGGGTCCTCCATTACGCAGGATTCCACTGGTCATAGGCTTCGTAGGACCATTCACAACTTCTGTTTTGATTCTTGTGACCTCTTTGCTGAAAGGTCCCATGGTGTTGATGCAGTTTGCGACATCACGTGTCTTTGTTTGATCAGGATCAAGGCCTTCAGTAGCCTTGTTTTCAATAATGAGGTCTTTAGTAACCTTATTTTTCATCTTATGGAGATTCTCAATTACCTCAACTGTTTTTTCATTGTTGTCTGAAGGAACATCTCCCCAACCGCTTGGTTGGATTGTGTTGATGTCGATCTGAGAGCTTGTCGGCGCATTGTATTTCACAAGATAATCATACTTCCCACTTGGTTGTCCTAAGCAGTCCAAATTCTCTTCTTGTCGAATCAAACCGTCTTCGGCAGCATTGTCACTGTCCTTTTTGTCGAAACCTTCAGTAGTTTCCATCTTTTTCTGGTCGTCAAAGCCTTCAGTAACTTCAACTTTATTCTGGTTTGCGAGATCATCAGTAATCTCCACCATGTTGATATTTGTGTCGAATTCTCCAACAGCTTCCACCATTTCGAGATTGCCATCAGGTGCAATTTCGACCTCCACCATGTTCACAATGGACGGTTCAGCGTAATGGGCTTCGACTGGCTGCATGGGATTCGAATCAATCCTCATCTGTTGTTTTGGCTTATCACCAAACTTCAGCCTTCCGTCACGGATAACATTTTGAACGAGATCCCTGAAAAGGAAACAGCGAGATATTTTATGGCCCAGAAAATTATGGTATTTACAAAAACCTCTCTTTTTCTGTTGTTCCATAGGCGGTTCTTCAGCGCCTGGTGGTTTTATTAATTGACCATCTTTAACCAACAAATCGAAAATTTCGTCACATTTGGTGATGTCGAATGTATAAGTTCTTTTGGGGAACTTATCATTGGTTTCGACTGGGTTTCCGTTCGACGGAGTTGTACTTTACACAAATAAGGTGGGCCTTGTTTTAGTTCTGCTAAGTCAATCTCTTGTTCGTCGAAGTTACTTGGTTCGTTTTCGTCGTACTCATCATCTTGGCGAACCCCTACGTAGGCCACCCTTTCTTTTTTATTCTTATTTGCTTTGAATTTTTCATCCCTTAACCTTTCGACCTGTCGCACCCTATCTGCTAATTGTGCCATATCCCTCAAATACTGGGTATCTAGTTTCTTCCTTATAGAATAATCTAGTCCTCCTACGACCATTTCGACTAACTCATGTTCTGGCACCGGAGTGAAACATCTAGCCTTTAGCAATCTGAACCTATTTAAGTAATCATCTATTGGTTCTGAGTGTTTTCTCTTAACACTGGCTAATTCTTTCAGACTTATTTTTGTTTGTCCCATGTAAAATTGTTCATGGAACAACCTTTCTAATTGGGTCCACGTATATACTGAGTTTGCAGGCAAAGATGTAAACCAAGTGAACGCGTTTTTCGTCAAGGAACTAGGGAAATATTTTATTTTCAAATTTTCATTACGGGTTATTGCCCCCGCTTCGATCAAATAACGTGCCACGTGTTCTATGGTGGATTCACTAGTGTCCCCTGAGAACTTGGTGAACTTAGGAACTTTCCACCTTGGTGGGAGTTCTTCTTGCAGAATATATTCCGACAGTGGGGAAGCGTAACTAGGCCTTTGCAATCCCATGTTCACCCCATTTTGTGCCATTATCGTTTCAACCATGGTTGCTAAATTGTTTTCGCCAGGCAGGTTATTATACCGGATTCGCTGTTGCAACACAACATCCGCGTCTTGGCCTTTCTGGATTACTATCCTTCTAGGTTCTTGTAGAATAGGGGTTTCGACACGAGGCTGTTCGACTACATCCTCTTGGTTTCTAATGTTTGTTTAAGGGTTGTCTAACGATATTTGGTTTATCGTAGGCTCTTCCTGGACCTCTACCGTTGGGTTCTGAACCACTTGTTCTTTGTGTCGAGTTTGAGGGACCCCAAAAAAGTCAGCAATACGCGTCATTTGCGCTGCCAACAATTGGTTTGTTTGGGTGGTGTTTTGTATTAGAGGATTGAACACCGCCCCCATTTGTTGTGTCAACATTTGGACCATATCATGATTACTCTCGTCCATTTGTTGTCTAATTGCTTGCGCCGAATTATTTGTTATCGCTGGCATGTAAAGTGGTTGTTGGTTTAGTCTATTCATGTTTCCGCCATATCCTGACCCTTGTAAAGGTGAAGACATATTGGCCATAGAATCAGAATATACTACTGGGGAATTGTGTAAATTTGCCATTACCGAAGTTGGCATTCCAAATGGTTGTTCCCTACCAGGCAGAGGCATGGTGAAATTCGTCACAAAAGGCCTAGAAGTGTTTCCCATAGGAGGAGGCGTCCCAACAGGCATTTGTTGCACCCTAATGGACGAACTAGGCGCATTTTACGAAATTGAAACCGCTGGTATTGACCCTGTTGACGAAGGCACAACCTCTGACATAGGGACTGATCCCACATTTCCTCCTGTCGGAGGGATAGGGTTGGATACTGGGATGGCTTCACTTGGATTGGGATTATTTGGATTATTTGGCTGACTCGCCATTTTTCTTACTCTTGTTCTCTTAGGTCTTTCTACGTCAGATACAGCTAATTTACCACTTCTTAGTCTCATGCAACGAAGAAAAAACCTTGACTAACGCTTATCTAAGTTTTAGATTTTTGCACGGTCCCACTGGGCGTTCCAATTTGTTCGCTGTCGATTTTTGGCGAACAACCTGTGGTTTTCGAATACTTGTCAAATTGAGTTACTTGCAGGATCAACCATACAAATCCTAGGACATGTGCAAATCTAAATAACTTTGTAAATCTCTAGAACAACTTTTGTATCTTTGATTATATTCACTAAGTCTTTCGTGTTGAAAGATATTGATAACAAATGCTTAAATAAAAGTAAACTTAACAAGATTAAGATAAAACGGCGGAATATGACTGACAAAGTATAAAGTGTCGAAAAGGAAATGCAGAAGGATAAATGACTGGTAAATATAAAGGAAAACTGGTAAAGAACTTTGAATTTTATAAGATAAAACTTTGAAAGAATTGGTGTTTGTTTACACGTACATGTTCCAAATATGACTCTTTTCTCTCACACAGGTACTTTGAGTATTTGCAGGAATTTTGTACAAGTTTTCACACACCTTTTTCTGATAACAACTATCCTATTTATATACAAACAAAATAACTGTTACTAATGAACAAATCCTAAAACTGTGACACTTGGATTTCTTCCTTTCGCCAGATGCTTCCACGCGTCTTCTGCCAAACGTCACAACTCTTTTAAATTTAAAATTTCACTTTATGTCGAAATGACGTCTCTCTCCAGACTTTGTTGAATTGTCGAAATACTGTAACATCATCCATGCCTGTCAAAGACGTCTTTCCATCTGCAAATATCTTGTCGAAATGTCGAACCATCATTTTGTCGAAGTGTCGAACAACATTCATCAACTAAATTGTTAATCTCATGACGTCATTTGTCGAAAGAATCATTCTGCATACTAAATCTCATGGCGTCAAAAACGCATGTATACACACCCATAACTTGTAGTCATTGAACTTCTGTTGAGCTTATCAAAGCCTTGAAGGTCATATTCTTTGACAAAGGAGACCTCACGACTAGTTTATTGGTTGGATCAGAATGTTCAAGGGCCCCATTCTTCATTATTAATAAGAATCCTTTCTTAATAAGAAGACTAATAGGCAAATTACACTTCGTGCATGACACATATAGTACATATTAAGTTATTAATGACTTACTATTGCTTATTGTAATCACCATGGTGCTTACTCCTTCTGCCTATAATGTTCTGCTCTCAACAAGTCTGATCTTGCTTCTTTTTTACTCATTGAATTTGACCAGCCATGACCTATGACATATCATCTGAATTGAGCATCATGTGTCCAAGAACCAAATCCTTGAGTCAACACCTTTATCTGAAATGACAACCATCAATACCATAGTTTCATATCCATTTGAATCATCATGTGTTATCTTTTCCTCGTCATCATCTTTATATTTAGAAGCTTATTTTACTTTTTATACAAAAAAAACCTTGGCCATGTGACCCAATTTCTCATAATTGAAACATTTCATAGGTTTCTTATCAACCTTTTCTTTATGATGAGAAGTCCATTCATTTTTAGAAAGTTCAGGCTTGTCATCATATTTCTGCTTTTAAGCATGAGGCCACAAACCCTTCTTTGAATTATTTTTAAACTTGTCTTTGAACCCACCATTCCCACCGTGCTTCTTCCAAGTATGAGCTTGCAAATCCTGGATGATTTCTTAAACTCTTAATCTTTCAACAATACACATCTCATGTGCTTCCAACGAGCCTACTAGATCCTCTAACTTCATTGTTGATAAGGCATTGGATTCTTGAATGACCATGATAACATGATCAAAACGAGAGGTTAAGGGGTTCTCATCACCTTTTTAATGATCATCATATCCATCATGGTCTCACCACAACCTTTCATAAAATGAACAAGGTTTTGTACCTTGGACACATATGTCGCAACCTTCTCTGTTTCTCCCATATGCAGTAATTCATACTACTTACGTAACGACTGTAACTTCACACTTTTTACCTTCTCACATCCTTTGCAGTATCTGACAAGAATATCCCATACCTCTTTTGCAGACTCAACATGAGTTATTTGATCAATACTTGCACCATTAATTGAAGATTGGATGCAATACGACGTCTTACAATCCTTTTTCTTGGAATCTTTATGAAGATTGCGCCGAGCTTCCGTTGCATTCACTACAAGCTCAGAGACGCCATTAGTAACTACCTCAAAAGTTTCTTAAAAGCCAAAAAGATATCTCATATACCTGCTCCAATGGTCCCAATTCTTTCCATCAAGAACAGGAAGAGGATATGGAATTTAATTACTTCTATTCATCGTTAAAAAAGCTACAAGTCACTGCCCTAGAGTTGCAAAAAAAATCCACGAACCAAAGAGCTTTGGACACCAATTTGTTAATACAAATACAGTTACACTTGGTTGAGAGAAAGAGAAAGAAATAGTTAAGAGTTGAGATATGATAGTGTATTATTGAATTGAGTTGAATTAGAACTATCAACTATGAACATATATACTCTAAGTAGTTTACTTGTGTGTGAAGTAACAAATTAATAACAACCAACTAACTAATTCTAACTTCTACAACAAACATAATTAGATTATATCACAACAATAAACATATAAAAAATTATCTCTAATCAACAATAAATAGCACCCTATATGAGAATGGTGAAGATTATACAACCTTAGAGAATGACAATGATAGCAATTGATCAGTGAATCAATCACGCAATTATGATCCATGAGTAGTGACTAAAATTATTCATAAGTAGTCATTAAAATTATGATTTCTCTTCAAATATTTTCTCCCCCTTAAATTATATATTAATTTAAAAATAAATAAATAATTATTTTAACTTATAAGTCATTTTACATTTATGTGACATTAATAATTTTTTTATATTATATACTCTATTATTTATTACTATCCTTTTTCTATTAATTTTAAATTTTTTTACTATGTAATTAAATGACAACATAAAACCACACATAATTTTTCTTTTTTATATTAAATTAATAATATTTTTTAAACAATATAAAATAATTAAAATAAGTGTATGCCCAAACTAGTTTGTTCACCGCACAAACAAATACAATTTATCATAAGTATATGCTACACTTGTCTCTAAAGATAGGATTATTTCAAATAAATTATAAGAATTAAAAAAAAATCGTTAACATTAAATTTGTTTACAACTTTTTTGTTGGTATAAATAGATATTTTAGGTTTTGGGATACACATTTCTACTCGGCATGAGCCACTAAAATACTCAATAATATAATATAAAGAATATATTATTTTAAAAAAAATGGACAACAAGTTGCGTTGTTACCCTTTTATGGCAAAACTAATAATCTTAAAATTATATTCACCGCATTAAAAGACACAACATTGATGTGCATGAGCCTTTAAACTCTTTGCAAAAGATCCATTGTTTCTTGTAGGAAGCCAAAAGTGTTAAATGCAAACGATATGAAAACATGTTAATTTTCCAAACACACTTTCTCATATTTGGACAATTTACTTGAGATGACTTTGATTATTTTCTATTATACAGTAAAATCTCTAGTCCTCAGTCCCACAAGAAGGGATACCACAATCAAGTCCACACGTGCATGTCTCCATCCTACCCACACGTGCACTGGAATACCAATCGGCCTAAATGCATGTCTCCATCCTACCCACACGTGCACTGGAATACCAATCGGCCTAAATGTCGATATTTGTCTTGTGAGTTAGTCAAGAAATTCACAAGTAGATCTTTCTTCATAGATACTCTCGTTCGCTGGATATATTAAACAATACTTTCTAACAAAGTCATGCCAATATCTGAATTCTAAAAGCTACTTACAATAAACTATGTCTTCACTAAAGGTATATTCAAGCATGCCTTATGACAAACATGACAAACCTCATCAACAAAAATAATGGAATCATATGGCGATATCTAAGGATTGTATGATACTCTATTTGTGATATATGTTGACCTAACCCGACAATAGAAATAACTAATGGAAAATTATGAGCATGTGCAGCTTGCAAAAAACTAAAGACTATTTTCTATCACATGATCATATCAAAATTCACTTCCATATCCTAAACACTTTTACTAAAAAGGGTACTCGCCAAAACATATTGGACTTTATGAGGGACAATGTCATTGCTAGTAAAACTACGCGAAGGTTAAAATATGGGATCGTACCACCAAAACCATCATGAACTCTGCTAAAATTATATTTAATATCATACATCTCATTGTCTCTCAATATAAGATCATGTAACACCCAAATTTGGCCCCTAAAAGCCCCAAAAGCGTACGAGGCAAACCTCTAGTGTCTAGTACAAATCCAATCCCCCAGCTTTGACAGGTAAAGAATTTATCCTGCATTGAAGGTCCTGAAAGAAAGGACCTCCACCAACCGCAACGTGTTCAACCCCCTTCACAACTCTTTATTAAACCAAATAGTTACTTCCTCCATGTGAATCGACCAACACTTTCTTAGGAAAAAATAATTGGCAATGCCCATACAATATCAAAGTAGAAAAAACTGACTTTGTGGATATCTTAATCATGGAAGAAGATGAATTAACTCAACAACCATGCCAACTCTTTTCATGGTCAACCCCTTAATAAAACCTCCATTTTGACAAACAACACCTCCATATAATTTCATCCCCACCACTAAACTTCTAATATCCAAAGGGAGTAATCCTTAACGAAGTTTACTTCCATCACACGAAGGCCAAAAGATAAACATTTATGAATATTCAATTCAAGGCCTAATTCTAGCCTTACCACCCGAATAATGTCAATGGTTTATCCACCTCATATGAATCTCGTATGAGAGTGTAACACAAGAGCAAAATGGAACGATCATAAAGGTCCACTTTGTTGCACTATAGTGACTGACATAATATGTTCATCCCCACAGTACAAACTTGCCTCCCGACCATAAAAAAACTCAACACATAAAGAAATAGATGGACAACCCGCCTTCACCTCACATAGTGTGGTAGATAGGTCAACCATATTAAAAACATTATAAGAATCTACCACGAGAATTGAAAAAAAAACCATATCCATGTCGCTTGCTCAACACCCTATTGGCACTGTGCAAAATGGACTCAGAACAACCTGATTCTCCAATGACAAGATGAAAGTAATTGAGGTTTTGTGCCACATATTTACAAACCCCTTTCACATAAACCTTTGATACCATACACCTCCAAATAAAACCTACAACAATTGGGCGCATCCCACCACCAGGATTCAATAACAACATCAAGGCTACGAAAGCTACAAACTCTGTCAAACTCATAAGGCGTGCTCCTCATATCCATAAGTTGATAAATAGAGTGATTACACATAAAATATCTCTTGCCACAATATAAACTTATCTACACATAATGTCTAATATGTGTTGGGCTCTTGCAAACTAACGCTACCACATGATGTTCCTTTGGGGAACAATTTAGATTCTTGAGAATGATGTCAAACTCAGCCACTAGGGGAGCTTCAAAGAATAATGTGGTCGGAATAAGGGGAGGTAACATGTACATGTGTTTAACATCCAAAACCTTCATTGTATATCCATTATAAGGGGCCACTTCAGATGATCCAAACAATTTCATGGTTGTTGTGAAATTTTTATCCATAACCTTGTAGAAACATTTTCTCATGTTAGCGCTCATCTTTGTATCATCATTTTTAATATAAACTCCAACATAACCTAAATATTCTTGCCCGGACATACCCAAAACATTACCAACAAACTTGGCAAGACCATATTTGTCTCTCCAAATAGCCAAATACCTCAAAATATGATGTTATTTCAAGGACTTTTGATTATCATACCTATAATCTCGTATATTATGAGGCTTTACCACCCACAAAGTGCAACAAAGATGAAGTAACAACTGAAACCCAAACACATAAAGATCTTTCAATGCTTGAGAGAAAGTAAGATGACAACTAAGAAGTATAATACTCACAATGAGGATATGTGTTTTGAAGACACTTTCTAGCAATCATGCATCTATAACAAACCTCTTATTTGCGTCGATGGTCTCAGTGTCCATTGTAGATGGTTTTAAAATACCTACAATGTGTCTCTGACCTCCCATGTCCCATGAGAAATACGAACCAGACCATCATAATTATGACATTCTCGACTCATGGCAGGAATACTCGTACACCTTCCACACTTCCATTAAAGGCTATTTAATTATACTAAATTTTTATAATAATAATAATAAGCAATACAAAAATAAATATTAAATATTATTACAAGATTTATTATTTTCAATATGTAGATTTATAGAGAAATTATTGGCAAAATTAATAACATGATCAAAAAATTATTAATATTTATAAAACTAATAATAATTAAATTAAAATAATAAATTTAAAGTCTTAAACAATGTGAGACTCAATGCAGACGTCTCACTCGCCACCCTTGGGCCTACCATGCAATCAATATAAAATAAATTAAAAAAACCCAACAATACTAAACCTAGTTTTAAAATAAAAAAATATACAATAAATCCAAAAATAAAAAATAAATTTCAAAATATAATAATATATTAAAAAAGAAGGTGTGGGTGTGTGAGCTTGATTTGTAAGAGAAGAAAAAAAGTAACTAGTTCGTGTGAATCATATTTGTAAGGAAATCAAGAATACTAGGAAAGTAGAGAAAAAATACTCATTCAAAAATCGTCACATTATTTTTGTCAAGTGGAATGATGCTTGAAGTGAATTCTTTCATCCACATCATTGGACCAATCAAGGAGATGTTATCTCTCATTACCTCTTTGTTTTATGTATGGGCAAGCTCTCTTATCTAATTATGCAGTATATAGATGAGGGAAGGTGTAATACATTATGTATGGGGAGACATGTTCCACTGGTTTCATATTTAATGTTTGTAGATGATTCTTTGTTAATGAAAAAGCTAATGAAATGTGTTATGGAAACCCTTCATATTTTTCACAACATGTCTAGTCAATAGGTTAGTAAAGAGAAAACTAGTGTGATATTTTCAAAGAATGTTCCTAGAAGTAGGAGAAATAAGTTAACTCAGCTATCAAACCTCCGTGCAACTTCTCATATTGGGAAGTACCTTGGTGTGCCTCTTAGTGGAAAAGTGCTTAAAAGGGTAGATTATCAGTATATTATGGAGCAAATTTCATAAAAACTTACGAACTAGAAAATAAAGCATTTATCCCTTGCAGGATGAGTGACAATAGTGAAAAGTGTTATGGAGGTCATTCTGATTCATCTTAATGTTGACAAATATGCTTCCTAAGGCTTGTATAGATGAAATCCATTGTTTACAGTGAAACTTCATTTGAGGAGATACATATGAGAAACGGAGATATCATGCGGTGAAGTGGAAAACAATTACTAAATATAAAGAGTTATGAGGGCTTGGATTGAGAAGACTTGACATCATGAATAAATATTATATTCCAAAACTTGGTTGGAATATCCATAAAAATTTATAATATCTTTGGTGCAAGATGTTGCGTAATAAATATGATTAATAATAGCCTACATGATACTATTAATCATCGAAGCATTAATTCTTGTCATTGGAAATCAATCATGAAGTTGGCGCATGATTTGTTCTCATCGGGTAGTTGGATTATGGGAAATGGTAGAAACATTGATGTTAGGAAGGATAGTTGGGTGGAACCCAGATTGCGTATTATTGATTATGGTTTGCCCATTCCGAAAGATTTAGTTGGAGCGAGTCTTTGTGAGCTGGTAAATTCTAATGGTGATTGGAATTGGCAGATAATATAGAGTTGGTTGCCTCGTGAATCAATGCAAAGAATAACAACTTATCTTCCTCCTCAAATGTCATATGGAAATGATAAATATATGGCAGTTAGAATGATTGTAGAAGGATTTTCTGTTGAATTGTAATTCCTTGTGTTGAACCACCTATGCCTATTTTTATAGTGTTAGCTATTTTGAGCTTTTATAGTTTTGGGTTTTGGCTTGAGGTCTAAGTTAACCTAAATCTATAAATAGAGGGAGTAACCCTTATTTTCATATAGAGGTGAATAGAGTATTCATAACATTGTATTCACAGTATTTTGCAGTTGCAAAGTGAATAACAAGTTTTCCACAGTTTGTGGGCAGAGAGAAACTCTGCAGAATTTAATTCTTCTTCTCCTTCATCGTTCTATACACTCTTTATTTCTCCATTGTTCCTTTCTTTTCGTTGTTATTGTGTGGGTAATTACAATCTTGTTCATCAAGATGGATTGAAATTCTCCATAGGTTTTAGGTGATTTCCAACATCTGGTATCAAGAGCTCTGGTTTAATCGATTCGTGGGAAGAAAATCACCATGGCAATGAATAATCCAAACAGGCATTTTCCAGCAAATCTTCCGATTCTCAAGAACAACAATTATGAGAATTGGTGCAAGAAGATAAAGGTTGTGTTCTGTTATCAAGATCTTTGGGATCTTGTGAAGGAAGGAGTGGCAACGCTTGCAGAA
Source organism: Lathyrus oleraceus (assembly GCF_024323335.1). NCBI lineage: Eukaryota > Viridiplantae > Streptophyta > Magnoliopsida > Fabales > Fabaceae > Lathyrus > Lathyrus oleraceus. Next base: position 2,703,615 of record NC_066580.1, read on the forward strand.
GTCGTGACAGATCAAGAAAAGGCTGCACATAAAGAATTGAAGAAGAAAGATTATAAAGCTCTCTTTATAATCCATCAATATGTTGATGCAGATAACTTTGAAAAGGTTAGTGATGTAGAGCCAGCGAAAGAAGCATGGGAAATTCTGGAGAAATCGTTTGGAGACACGAAGAAGGTGAAAGAGGTGAGGTTACAAACTCACAAAAGAACGTATGAATTGCTTCAGATGGAAGAGAATGAAAGCATAACTGATTTATTCACCAAGGTTACGAAACTGGTGAATTAAATCAAGGTATGTGGAGAAGTGTTGACATCAAGATCTGTTGTTTGAAAGATCTTGAGGTCGTTGGCTCCAAAGTTCGACCATGTAGTAGTAGCCATAGAAGAGTCGAAATATTTGTCAAAATTGACAAAGGAAGAGCTTCAAGGGACGCTTGAATCTCATGAACAAAGAATGGCTGAAAGAGCTGCAGGAAAGTCGAAGAGTGATATAGCTTTGCAGGCTCAATCAGTAAAAGAAAGAAAAGGCAAAGGAAGCTGGAATATCAACAAAGGAAGAAGAGGCTACAACAATTCAACTGGTCGGAATCAGCAAGAAGTAAACTGGTCGAATCAGAGAAAACCCTGGAACCAAGGAAACCAAAGAGGTGGTGCTACAGTTAGGTGAAGATGTGGTGGTCAAAAGCCAGACAAGAGTCACATTTAGTGTTACAATTGTCAAAGGTATGGTCACTATTCTAGTGATTGTCCAAAAAAGAATAAGAATCAAGAAACTTATGCAAAGCTGGCAAAACATGAAGAAGAAGAGACGTTGTTGATGGTTACAACAAGAGATAAAGAACATGAAGAAGAAGAGACGTTGTCGATGGTTACAACAAGAGATGAAGTCACATTCAGGATGCTCATCACACATGTCTGGAAGAAAAGATTGATTTGTCAACATAAAGCCCTCAATGAAGAACATGGTGAAATTTGCAAATGACAACACTCTAGTAGCTGAAGGTGTTGGTGATGTTCTGATTATGAGGAAAGATGGTAAGAGGTCAGTAATTATTAATGTGTTGTACATACCAGGCATGAAGAGTAATTTGTTCAGCATAGGACAGTTGGTCGAAAAGAACTACAAGGTGTCGATCAAAGACAAGATGATGAGAGTTCTCGACTCAAATGGAAGGTTGATCTTGAAGGCTCCAATGTCTCAGAATAGAACCTTCAAGATTGAACTAAATGTGATGGAGCATAAGTGCCTTGCAACAGCAGCCAACAGAGATGAATGGATATGGCATTACAGACTTGACCATCTCAATTTCAAAGACATCAGAGATTTGAAGAGAACAAATATGGTTTCAGGATTACCAGAAATCGACATTCCAAATGAAGTGTGTGAAGAATGTGCGCAGGCAAAGTAGCATAAGAACAACTTCAGTAAGGATGCAGGAAGCAGGTCGAAGGCAATTCTTGAAGTCATATACTCTGATGTATGTGGTCCTCTCCAGGTGTATTCGATTGGAGGTAACAAATACTTTGTTACATTCATAGATGATTTCAGTCGAAAATTGTGGTCTTACCTAATCGCGAAGAAAAGTGAAGTGATCGAGGTATTTTCCAAGTTTAAATCTATGGTCGAAAGACAGAGCGGTTGAAAGATCAAGAGTTTGAGAACTGATGGTGGTGGAGAATATGTGTCGAAAGACTTCGATGCATTATGTGTGAAAGAAGGGATTATGCATGAGGTGGTGCCATCCTACACTCCACAGCAGAATGGAGTCACAGAAAGGAAGAATATAACCATTATGAATATGGTTAGATGTATGTTGAAAGGTGTCATACCCCAAAATTTGCCCGTTGGCATTACCAAGCATTTTCCAAGACCCTCTGACTTGTTCTGCAAGGCACTGATATCAAATGGACAAAAGCCCACTCATAACAGGCCCAACCCACAGGCGGCCCAAAACAGCTTGCTCGCTAGGCGAGCAGCTCCTTCGCCTAGCGAGCATTTCATCATGCCACTCGCCCAGCGAAGCGTCAGATCCAGGAAAAGGCCCAGACCTAGTTTGCTCGCTAGGCGAGCAATTCCTTCGCCTAGCGAAGCTTGCGAAGTTTGAGATTTTTGGACCTCATTTTAAGCCCATTAGGTCACCACTACCTCTACTATAAATACCTGCTCCTCTGCCACGAAAAAGACAGACACACAGAGACGGACGAAGACGGACGGAAACACGCATCCAGAGGGAGGAACACAGAAACCCTGCTGATCCAAAGAGTTCAGAAGGCGGAAACCCTGAAGGCCGCTTACCCGCTCCGAAGCTACCACCACCCAGCTCAATCCGGCTCGCCAATTCAAGGCTGCAACTCGATTTGCAAACAGGTTTGCATCATTATCATCGCTTTAGTTTCTTAATTGGCATATGATATCACTTTAGGGTATTAATTTACACATGATTATCACTTGGCATTCTTATTTTGCATGTGGTACCGCATTAGTGTCTTAATTTGCATGTGACATTGTTTTGTACTCTCTTTTGGCATATGGTACCACTTCATGTTCTTAATTAGTGGAGGATATCATGATTGAATTCATAAACATTTTGAAGCTTTGCATGAGAATTTAAATGTGCTTGAACATTGTGAAACTGAACCATATAATTATGTGTTTGAGGCCATAGGCCATGCTGCTGATTGAGGTCATAATTTCAAACCCGTGGCCGCTCGCTAGCTCATCGCTAGGCGAGCCCGCAGCGAGCCTTCGCTGAGCCTTCGCTAGGCGAAGCAGAAGCGAACAGGACAGGGGCTGCTTTGTCCCTTTGTCGCCCGTTTTATACTTACCTAATCATGACTCTGCATCATTTGGCTTAAATTCCTGGCTGTTATATTTATCTTATGGTGCAATTTCCAATTATATTTTATCTCGATGCTTTAATCCGTGTGTTCATGGTGTAAAGGCTAGCATACTTCCGAAGAAATAGCCGGCTAGGTACTCCGCTTTATGCATGGGAAGCTTTCATGGAGATGGATTCTGAATTGTTTCACTTTAATGTGAAGATTCATATTGATTGCCTAATTAATTTTAATGTAGTGATCCTTAATGTGTTGATTTTAATGTATCGATTTAAGGCGGTATCACCATAATTACCTAATGAACTTAAAACATGGACTTTAAATAAATGATATCGGACCTCTCTCTATTACCCCACGATTACAATATTACGGTCATGTCCCGCGAATATGGGGATATCCTTAGCAAAGACCCTTCGGTAAAATCATCATAGTCCCTCGGATGTTGCCTTCGAAAATACGATTTTGTCCCTCGATGACCCTTCGGTGTAGCCTACGGTTAAATGATGATAGTCCCTTCGAATGCTAAGGTATCCTTACAACTGTTGCCTTCAATGACCTATCGATGACCCTACGATGACCCTTCTACATCCCCAGGATAAAACTACTTACTTCTCAATAGTAAGGACAGTTTTACCCTCATAAGGATGGGAAATGCCCGGAAAGACCTCGGGCAGGTGTAACCTTAATTGCTCATTCATAATAAAAAATACTTTTCCCACCTCACACCTTTCAAACATCTTTTTTTAGAAAATCACCACTTAGCATACATCCGTACTAGGATCATTGCCGAGTTATATTTTTCTAAACTACTTTCAAAAAACTATACGAGATAACCACTTTGTATACATTCATGCAAGAATCATTACAAAGTTAAATTCTCGTTTTCAAAACATTTTTCATACATTTCTCAACCACTTTTTTCAAACAAGGAAAACATAAATGATTGAGCAATTAAGAGCCCATGGATAACCATGGATACAAAGGGTGCTAATACCTTCCCTTTGTATAAAGTACCTCCCGAACCTAAGAATCTAAATTGAGGTCTTTCCTGTTCTTTTCCGCCTTTCCTTATGGGATAAAAGAAAAGTCGGTGGCGACTCTTGCTAACCGCGACATTGCGATTACAAATCCAATAAGGTCCAGTTCACCGTATGACAGAACTGGCGACTCTGCTGGGGACAATAAAGAGAGGTCCACCTTAAAAAATCATTTATCTTTGAATTTGTTCTTTCGTTTTAAGGGATTGTTTGAGTGAAAGATCCTACACCCGGATCTAGTGTACCTTAGGTAAGTAGCAATAGATCATCGCGACTATCCGGCGTATACTGGAATGGTCAAAATGATGGCTACGGTTAATGTGACACTTTGGTTGTCCTGATGTTCCTCATGTTCACTTGAGGAAAAATTTGGCTTCCGCGTGGTGTCATTAAAGCATTAACCAGACCTTTAGAACCCTAATTGACTCATCCTAGCCATTAGAAAGTAGTGAGATAACTGGCTTCGGTTCCGACTGAAGTTGGTTGATACTCGATACTACACTCTTTGAGATTGGACTTTAGGGAAGCTTCGGTCAACCACTTGGTGTTGCACTGAAGTGGACCTAAAGAAAGGTCGATGATCTGAGATCCTTCTAGAACCCGGTTACTATTCTAGGACAGGTTGAACTAACCAAACTTCAGTGGGGAGGGTACTTACCTATGGAACTCATGCAAGCCTTAAAACCTCGGAATGATGGTTGTGTGACATGTCTGTGCTTGCATAACAGCATAACATCATAACATCATAACATCATAACATCATCATAGCATCATAGCATCATCATATTAACCATTTCAAGGACTTAGGAATTTAGCTTTGCTCTTTGAACAGGTTATGGCTTCCAGGAAGACTATCCGGATCAATCTTGTAGCAATCTCTCCTCAACTCAAGGATTTGGTGTCAGAACTCCCCGATCATGCTCAGTTCAACAAGAAACATGGTCATCTTCTCAACTTAGTTACCACTGGTTTCAAAGAAGATATGATGAGAGTCCTATTCCAGTTCTTCGATCCTAAACATCATTGCTTCACTTTCCCAGATTATCAGTTGGTACCCACATTAGAAGAATTCTCCCAGCTGCTTGGGATACCTATCCTGGATCAAATACCTTTCAGTGGTCTGGAAAAGATTCCGAAATCTGAAGAAGTGGCCGCAGCTTTACACATGACAAAGTCCGACATTGAAACTAATTGGGTAACAAGAAGTGGAATTAAAGGTTTACTTGCCAAATTTCTGATAAGTAAGGCCCGAGAATTCCTAAAAGTTATGAATGTCCATGCTTTTGAAGATGTTCTAGCATTGCTAATCTATGGTTTGGTGCTATTCCCTAATCCGGACCAATTCATAGATGTGAATGCTATTAAGATATTCCTCACTCATAACCCTGTGCCTACCTTGCTTGGAGATGTCTTGCATTCCCTTCACACTCGTACTATGAAGAAGCAAGGGACTCTCATGTGCTGCGTACCTTTGTTGTCTAGGTGGTTTATTTCGCACCTTCCTCAATCAATCTTGAAGAATGATCAAAATCTGAAATGGTCCCAAAGGATAATGGCACTCTCCCATTTAGACATCCGTTGGTGTTCTAACCTCAGAGAAAATGTTATCATCATCGACCGTTGTGGAGAATTCCCTAATGTACCCCTCATGGGGATAAGAGGAGGTATTACTTATAATCCTACCTTAGCCCTACGTCAGTTTGGGTATGCTCGAAGGGATGGTCCGCATGAAATGATTGTTCAAGGTATAGTGTTTGACTATGACAATGACTCTCAAGGTCTCCGCCAAAGGTTTGTACGAGCTTGGGGCATGGTGAAAAGAAGCAATTTAGGAAAGAAAAATTCTATTCCTATGGAGCCTTATCTCAGATGGGTACGCGCCAGAGCTCGCGAACTTGTCATGCCATATCTTGCAGTCGGACCATTGACTGTTGAATCAGAGGCCGAAGGAGCTACTTCCCAGATCATTCCCTATCCAGATATGCCTACTGATGTTGAGGAATTGAAAAGATCCTGGACCCAGTTGAGAGAAGAGAGAGATACTTTCGAAGCTCAGTTCAATGCAGAAAGGAAGAAAGTGTTAGAGCTCACCAGTCAGCTTAATGAGGAACGAAGACTCAATGCATATCTTCGCCCGAAAAGAAGTCGCCCCTGGGAGACTTGAGCTTTGTATTTTTACTATTATTCCTTTTGTAATGAACGTTGAAAAAAAAAGTAGCAATAAAACATTTCCCTCTTGTTGGGGATTTATGCAGAGTTAAATTCCAAAAGTCCTTGAAAACATTTCATACATTGCATCGCATAACATAACATTGCATAACAGGTGTTCTAAAAGACCATATTCTCACGGTCTGCCTCTTAAACAGAAAAATGGATCTCGAACAGACTGTCAAAGATCTCCAGACTCAGAATGCTCAATTCAAGGAGATGATGCTAAGCTTATCCAAGGGGCAGGAGGAACTGAAGGCTCTTTTGGCCGAAAAGAAGAAGGATAAGAAGGCTGTGAGCTTCATTAACCCAGGCAGAAGGCGTAAAGGACAGGCTACGGGAATCAAATTTGGAATCCCGAATGGTCCAGAAGAGGGGGCGGAAAGTGATTCAGAGGAGGAGAATGTTGATTTCTCTAACCCTGAGGATGATGATGAGGAGTATGAAAATGAACAGTACTCTCCAAGAGATGATAAGTACAAACTGCTGGAAGAACGCATGCTAGCCATGGAGGGTCAGAAGACACCTGGTCTGGATTTCGAAAGTCTGGGTCTGGTCTCCGATGTGACCATCCCCCGCAAATTCAAAATCCCCACTTTCAATAAGTACGATGGTGCGTCTTGTCCTCAGATGCATCTAAGGGCTTATGTGAGAAAGATCCAGCCGCATACCGCTGATAAGAAACTGTGGATCCATTTCTTCCAAGAGAGTCTATCTGGCACTCAGTTGGAATGGTATTATCAGCTCGAGAGCTCTGACATCCGCACCTGGACTGATCTAGCAACGGCTTTCTACAAGCAGTACCAGTACAATTCTGAATTAGCACCTACTCGGCTACAGTTGCAGAATATGGCCATGGGATCTAAAGAAAGCTTCAAAGAGTATGCTCAGAAATGGAGAGATTTGGCCGGCAGGGTCAAACCCCCTATGACTGACCGAGAATTAGTAGACCTGTTCATGGGTACCCTGACTGGCCCATTCTACAGCCACCTACTGGGGAGTTCTTCATCAGGTTTCACTGAACTTATACTGACAGGTGAACGGGTAGAGAGCGACATTCGAAGTGGAAAATTACAGGCAGCTACTTCTACAAGCAGTAAAAAGTCCTACCATGGGAAGAATGAATCGAATGCTGTGTATGGTCAAAAGAATCATAATAAGAAAATCGGTGACCATGCCATTGGAGCAGTGACGATCGCAGCCCCGCCAGCTCAAAACTTCCAGCAAAGACAAGACAGACCAAGAAGGCAGTTTACCAAGCTCAATATGACTTTAGCACAAGCACTACAAAGTATGCTAAAGGTAAACTTAATCACTCTCAGAGGTCCTCCTACAAATGTCAACACTGCTTCGCCTCGTTACAATCCCAATGCCAGGTGTGCATATCACTCCGATAGCCCCGGGCATGATACAAATGATTGTTGGCTGTTGAAGAATAAAATTCAGGACATGATCGACGCTGGGGAAATTGAGTTCGAGCCTCCGGAGATTCCTAATGTCATCAATGCACCTATGCCTAATCATGACAAGGCTGTTAATGCTCTCAATGACGATTCTCTCATCACTACTGTAGCGGACTTAACATCTCCTCTCCCGATCATAAAGAGGAATTTATTGCAAGCTGGTTTATTTCCAGGTTGTACTGAAGATTGCAATCTCTGCACACTTTGGCCCGAGGACTGCTTGAAATTGAAAAATGGCATTCAACGGCTGATGGACGACCGTATAATTCTCTTTGAAAGGGTTTCTAAAACGGAAAACCCTATTGAAGAAATATCTATGATTGCAAGGTCCAAAGTTCCGGTTAAGATTACCGCTCCCAGGGTACCTGTGAAGATCATTGATGAGCCCAAGGTAGCTCCCCTGATCATTACTGCACCTGGCCCAATACCGTACTCCTCAAGCAAGGTCATTCCGTGGAATTATGGAGGTGAGGTTTATATCCATGGCGTAAAGCAAGTTGGTGATTCTGCTAATCCTAATGACATCGTTGGGACTAGTAAAATTACTCGAAGCGGAAGGATCTTCTCTCCAGAAATCTCACCCCTAGCTCCTGAGACTCGAGGAAAGGAACCAGTCAATCCTTCTCAGTCAGAGACACCTGTCGAAGATACTACTGAAGACGTTGCCAAACGAGAAATGGAAGAAGTGTTGAAAATCATCCGCAAGAGTGACTTTGATGTGGTAGAGCAGTTGAGGCATACCCCGTCTAAAATCTCGATGTTGTCCTTGTTGTTATCTTCTGAATCTCATGCCCATGCCTTGATAAGATTCTTGAAGACTGCTCATGTACCTCAAGAGACCTCCGTCGATCAGTTCGAAAACTATGTTGCTAACCTGACTGTTGACGACGGCCTAGGTTTTTCCAATGCTGACCTGACACCAGCAGGAAAGAACCACAATAAGGCCCTGCATATTTCTATTGAGTGTAAGGGAATCACTTTGGCTCATGTGTTGATCGATAATGGCTCTTCCTTGAATGTGCTACCGAAAGTCGTGCTCGATAAACTTGACTGTAAAGGCATTGAATTGAAGCCTAGTGACATTGTGGTGCGTGCTTACGATGGTGCAAAGAGTGTTGTCCACGGTGAAGTTGTTCTCCCTATCAAGATAGGACCTCAAGTCTTCAACACTACCTTTCATGTAATGAATATTCGCCCCGCCTATTCCTGCTTGCTGGGACGCCCCTGGATTCATGGGGCAGGTGCTGTAGCTTCGTCTCTCCATCAAAAGCTGAGATATCCAATAGAGGGAAAGATTGTCACTGTGTGTGGGGAAGAAGAATACATTGTCAGTAGTGTGCATACCTTCAGATATGTCGAGATGGATGGTGAATTCTTCGAGACTCCGTCTCAGTCATTTGAAGTGGTTCCTCCGCCCAATCCTGTCCTTAAGTCGACTCCCCTTGTGCCTGAGGTTATTCGAGCTTCTCCTGCCATGGTTTCTCTGAAAGATGCTCAAGCTGTGGTTGAAGATGGTGGCTGTACTGGCTGGGGTCAACTGATCAACATACCCTACAAGTCTGATAAATCTGGTCTGGGATTTAGCTCTGAAAAGATGGTCAAAGATCAAATCAATGTTGTAGAAGATGCTGACAGTGATTGCGACCTGGATAGTTGGATCTACCCAACAATTGGCGACGGACTCAATAATTGGAAGGCTGAAGACACTATCCCGATCTCCTTTAGTCAGGAATCCGTACTCACTCTGGATCCTATTGATAATAATTCCGCTACTGTTCATTATGACTTTGAAAATCCAATCTACCAAGCCGAAGATGGAAGTGAGGAAGATGGTGAAGTCCCTGGAGAGCTTGCCAGATTGTTACTGCAAGAGGAAAGGACTATACAGCCGCATGAGGAGTCACTCGAAATTGTAAATCTGGGTACTGAGGTGGACAGAAAAGAAGTCAAAATAGGAACAGATTTGGAAAACAGTGTGAAAGTAAGATTGATCCAGATGTTACATGACTATGTAGAGGTTTTCGCTTGGTCTTATGAAGACATGCCTGGGTTGGATACTAATATAGTGGTGCATCGGCTTCCTACGAAGGAAGACTGCCGTCCTGTCAAGCAAAAGGTTCGCCGCATGCGTCCCGAAATGTCTGAGAAAATCAAAGCCGAGGTTATGAAACAATTCAATGCCGGTTTCCTAGCCGTTACTTCTTATCCTCAATGGGTTGCTAATGTGGTGCCAGTGCCAAAGAAGGATGGTAAGGTGCGAATGTGCGTAGATTACAGAGATTTGAATAAAGCAAGTCCCAAAGATGACTTTCCACTCCCGCACATCGATGTTCTGGTAGACAATACCGCTCAACACAAAGTATTCTCCTTCATGGACGGATTCTCGGGTTATAACCAGATTAAAATGGCACCTGAGGACATGGAGAAAACTACGTTTGTGACGCAATGGGGCACTTTCTGTTACAAAGTAATGCCATTCGGTCTAAAGAACGCCGGGGCAACGTACCAGCGTGCCATGGTGGTTCTGTTCCATGATATGATTCATCATGAGATAGAAGTATATGTGGATGACATGATAGCTAGATCTCATACTGAGGAAGAACATCTCGATCATTTATACAAACTGTTCGAGAGGTTGAAGAAGTACAAGTTGAGATTGAATCCGAACAAATGCACTTTTGGAGTAAGATCTGGTAAACTCTTGGGCTTTATTGTCAGTGGTAAAGGAATTGAGGTTGACCCAGCTAAAGTAAGAGCTATTCAAGAAATGCCAGTTCCCCGTACGGAGAAGGAGGTCAGAGGTTTCTTGGGACGCTTGAACTACATTGCCCGATTTATCTCCCACTTGACCGCCACTTGCAAACCCATCTTCAAATTACTGAGGAAGAATCAAGAGATGATATGGAATGACGAATGCCAAGAAGCCTTTGACAAAATCAAGAAATATCTCCAGGAACCTCCAATTCTGATACCACCAATCGAAGGAAGACCTCTAATCATGTATTTGACCGTGTTAGAAAATTCAATGGGGTGCGTATTGGGGCAACATGACGAGTCTGGTCGAAAAGAGCATGCCATATACTACCTGAGCAAAAAGTTTACCGACTGTGAAACAAGATACTCACTGCTCGAGAGAACTTGCTGTGCTTTGGCCTGGGCTGCTCGCCGACTAAGACAGTATATGTTGAATCATACCACTTTGTTGATTTCTAGGATGGATCCCATCAAATACATGTTCGAGAAGCCTGCCCTCTCCGGAAGAATAGCGAGATGGCAGATGATCTTAACAGAGTATGATATCCAGTATACTACCCAGAAAGCAATCAAAGGAAGCGTGCTGGCTGATCATTTGGCTCATCAAGCGGTGGATGATTACCAATCTATGAATTTTGAGTTCCCAGATGAGGATGTCATGTTTGTTACTGATAGTGAAAGACCTAAACCAGATGAAGGACCCGAATGGGGATCCCGATGGACTATGGTCTTTGATGGATCTTCTAATGCATTGGGCCATGGTGTTGGGGTTGTACTCATTTCTCCTGGAGGTTACCATACGCCTCTCACTGCTAGACTATGTTTTCATTGTACCAATAATATGGCTGAGTATGAAGCATGTATTTTTGGACTCAAAGCTGCTATAGATTGGCGAATCAAGTTTTTGAGTGTATACGGAGATTCGGCCTTAGTAATCAGTCAGATCAAAGGGGAATGGGATACTAAACATCCAAATCTCATCCCTTATCGAGAGCAGGTGATGACATTAATCCCATACTTTGAAGAAATAGCATTTGAACATATTCCACGAGAGGAGAACCAGCTGGCAGACGCATTAGCTACCATGTCATCTATGTTCAGAGTCAGATGGGGCAGCGAAGCTCCCATGATTACCATTGGACGGTTAGATGAACCAGCATACTGTTATGAACTTAACACTGAGAAGGTACCGGAGAAACCTTGGTTCCACGACATAAGAAGATATTTGGAAGCTCAGGAATACCCTGAAGGGGCATCCGTCAATGACAGAAAATTCCTGAGGAAGTTCTCCGCTAAATTCTTTCTGAGTAACGGAGTATTATACAAACGTAATCATGATTCGACTCTGCTTCGCTGTGTGGATAAAAAGGAAGCAGAAAGGATTATGGAAGACATGCATGACGGTATTTTTGGGACTCATTCTAATGGACATACAATGGCCAAGAAGATTCTGAGATCAGGGTATTATTGGTCTACCATGGAAGCGGATTGCCACCATCACTCCAGAACCTGTCACAAGTGTCAGATCTATGCGGACAAAGTACATGTGCCTCCTGCTCCATTGAACGTGTTGACAGCTCCTTGGCCCTTTGCAATGTGGGGCATCGATATGATCGGAGAGATTAAACCTACGGCTTCCAATGGACATCGCTTCATTCTCGTCGCTATTGATTACTTCACAAAGTGGGTAGAGGCGGCCTCATTCGCTTCTGTCACCAAGAATGTGGTGGCACGGTTCATCAAGAATAGTCTTATTTGTCGGTATGGCATCCCTGAAAGAATTATCACTGACAATGGTACTAATTTGAACAACAAGATGATTACTGAACTCTGCACGCAGTTCAAAATTAAACACCATAACTCCTCTCCGTACCGGCCAAAGATGAATGGCGCCGTGGAGGCTGCTAATAAGAACATCAAGAAGATCATACAAAAGATGACAGTAACGTACAAAGACTGGCATGAGATGTTACCATTTGCTCTCCATGGTTATCGCACTTCAGTACGCACTTCGACAGGGGCAACTCCTTTCTCTTTAGTCTACGGAGCAGAAGCTGTTTTACCAGTGGAAGTCCAGATTCCTTCTCTAAGAATCATGAAAGAGGCGGGCTTAGACGAAGATGAATGGATTCAGACTCGACTCGATCAAATAAACTTGATTGACGAGAAGAGACTTGCGGCTGTTTGTCACGGGCAGATATACCAGAAGCGCATGACCCAAGCATTTAACAAAAGAGTCAAGAGACAGGTATATCAGGTAGGCGACTTGGTGATCAAGCGTATCATTCTGCCACAAGGTGACCCCAGAGGCAAGTGGACTCCCGCATACGAAGGGCCATTTGTGGTTAAGAAGGTATTCTCTGGGGGAGCCATGATACTTGCTACAATGGATGGCGAAGACTTCCCGCATCCTGTGAACGCGGACATAGTTAAAAAATACTACGCATGAAAGAGACCCGCTAGGTCGACGTACCTAGGCAAAAGTAAGGGCATCCCGGCGAACCAAAAGGGTTCGGGCAAAAATTAGGGATAAATATATAAAGACGTATACCCGGCAAGTCGAAAACCTGAAAAGGCGGCTTGGGCAAAAAGGGGTATCCCGGTGGACTGAAAACCTGAAAAGGCAGTCCAGGCAAAAATTAGGGATTTAAGCGTATGACTATGTCCCGTTCTCTGCCAGCTTCAACCAAGTTCCAGGGACTGAACAAGCCAATCACTTCTATCCGACAGCAGGAGATGAGATGCTTGAAGACATAATGACAGTAGTGGAATCAAAATCAATAAGGACTTATTCTGCATAGCTTTCTTTTTGTTGTCTTGACAACTTCCTCTTACTAGGATTTATGTCTCCTTGTACACGAATTGCCTGTTTATAGGCCCTCTTTCAAAATCAATACAATTTCCAAAAAGATGCTTATAGTTTTACCTTTTCTGTTTTGTTTGCGTAAACGTCCATTGATTCAGTTTGAATTGACGTATGCACTTGAATATGACCAATGTTTACCAAAAATGCATGCCTAAAATAGCAATAGCAATTACTACACGACTTCAGGGCCAAGGAGAAGGTCTAACCACGCTTTCCAAGGAGTCTGTTGCTAATTCGATTCCCCGGCAACGCCAATTATCCCCAGAAGAGGTCGGCACCGCCTTACCGAAAGGTCATCCCTTCTATCCCCAGCCAGGCCCCGTTGGACAGAACCCAAATCCCCAGCTAAGGAAGGGCCATCAACACCGATGTCTCTGACCAGCAGATTGAGATTTATCTCCCCAGTAGTGTCCTTTGGAAGAATGTTTCAGACGCCTAATGCATTCATTACATCATTTCATATTACATACCTGCATACAACGCTCACATTTACTTCATTCCGCGTCATACACTTTACATCATTTCATAATATATACATGCATACACATGCATACCAGGTTCGCAAGCATAAAACATCTCATGCATCATGACATGGCATGAAGCTAACTGTATTTTTCAGGTTAATTATCCTCTTGATACAACCAATACAAAGGTCCATTCAGACGGACATCTTTATCAATTACATTCAAGATTCAACTATATCCCTCAGATACTGCCTAGCATATGGTACATTCCGAGGTGTAGTCTAGCGTACGACTACTTTCTTCTTCAACTACACCTTTCAGATATACTCCATGTCGACATTCATTCTGACATCCTCCCAACGATGGCATCTACAAGCCCATCCCAGATATTCGCTGCAAATACAACAAACAATATCAGATACAGCCTAACGTACGGTTCATTCTGATTCAGCCCAACATATGACTCTTTCAACTCAGATACGATCTAACGTACGATCCATTCTGACTCTCAACAACTCCAATATGGTCTAACGTACGACCCATTTGGATACCCCTTTCTCAGGTGCTACCTTCGGACAGGTACATTCCTGAATGGTAGTCTAGTATACGGCTACTCCCTTTCTCAGGTGCTACCTTCGGACAGGTACATTCCTGAATGATAGTCTAGTATACGGCTACTCCCTTTCTCAGGTGCTACCTTCGGACAGGTACATTCCTGAATGGTAGTCTGGTATACGGCTACTCTCTTTCTCAGGTGCTACCTTCGGACAGGTACATTCCTGAATGGTAGTCTAGTACACGGCTACTCCCTTTCTCAGGTGCTACCTTCGGACAGGTACATTCCTGAATGGTAGTCTGGTATACGGCTACTCTCTTTCTCAGGTGCTACCTTCGGACAGGTACATTCCTGAACGGTAGTCTGGTATACGGCTACTCTCTTTCTCAGGTGCTACCTTCGGACAGGTACATTCCTGAATGGTAGTCTAGTACACGGCTACTCCCTTTCTCAGGTGCTACCTTCGGACAGGTACATTCCTGAATGGTAGTCTAGTATACGGCTACTCCCTTTCTCAGGTGCTACCTTCGGACAGGTACATTCCTGAATGGTAGTCTGGTATACGGCTACTCTCTTTCTCAGGTGCTACCTTCGGACAGGTACATTCCTGAATGGTAGTCTAGTACACGGCTACTCCCTTTCTCAGGTGCTACCTTCGGACAGGTACATTCCTGAATGGTAGTCTAATATACGGCTACTCCCTTTCTCAGGTGCTACCTTCGGACAGGTACATTCCTGAATGGTAGTCTAGTATACGACTACTCCCTTTCTCAGGTGCTACCTTCGGACAGGTACATTCCTGAATGGTAGTCTAGTATACGGCTACTCCCTTTCTCAGGTGCTACCTTCGGACAGGTACATTCCTGAATGGTGGGCTGGTATACGACTATTCCCTCTTCGGCAGATTCCGCCTAGCAGACGGCCCATTCTGCAACTCAGATACGATCTAGCGTACGATCCATTCTGATCTTTCATCCCCGGCAAAGTCATCCGCCTAATAAGCAGCTCACTCTGGTATTCAGACACGGTCTAACGTATGATCCATTCTGATCTCTTATCCCCAGCAGTATAGCATACTCTGACTCCCCAGCGAAGTCGACAGCATAATGGATGACTCACGATACGGTCTGATGTAGGACCCGGTGTGACACCCATGTCTCTAGATACCGTCTAACGTACGACACCATCTGGAAATCTCCTCAGCAAGTTTTTTGGATGGCATCTCTAAGCCCATCTCCGTCAAGACTGATGGACAAGCGCAAATTTTCGGGGCATTCTAGTGTTCAATAATCTTTCACCTCCAGACCACGAACGGCACATACCATTCTACTCTCTCGGTTCAAGAGTATTGAACAGGGGCAGCTGTCATACCCCAAAATTTGCCCGTTGGCATTACCAAGCATTTTCCAAGACCCTCTGACTTGTTCTGCAAGGCACTGATATCAAATGGACAAAAGCCCACTCATAACAGGCCCAACCCACAGGCGGCCCAAAACAGCTTGCTCGCTAGGCGAGCAACTCCTTCGCCTAGCGAGCATTTCATCATGCCACTCGCCCAGCGAAGCGTCAGATCCAGGAAAAGGCCCAGACCTAGTTTGCTCGCTAGGCGAGCAATTCCTTCGCCTAGCGAAGCTTGCGAAGTTTGAGATTTTTGGACCTCATTTTAAGCCCATTAGGTCACCACTACCTCTACTATAAATACCTGCTCCTCTGCCACGAAAAAGACAGACACACAGAGACGGACGAAGACGGACGGAAACACGCATCCAGAGGGAGGAACACAGAAACCCTGCTGATCCAAAGAGTTCAGAAGGCGGAAACCCTGAAGGCCGCTTACCCGCTCCGAAGCTACCACCACCCAGCTCAATCCGGCTCGCCAATTCAAGGCTGCAACTCGATTTGCAAACAGGTTTGCATCATTATCATCGCTTTAGTTTCTTAATTGGCATATGATATCACTTTAGGGTATTAATTTACACATGATTATCACTTGGCATTCTTATTTTGCATGTGGTACCGCATTAGTGTCTTAATTTGCATGTGACATTGTTTTGTACTCTCTTTTGGCATATGGTACCACTTCATGTTCTTAATTAGTGGAGGATATCATGATTGAATTCATAAACATTTTGAAGCTTTGCATGAGAATTTAAATGTGCTTGAACATTGTGAAACTGAACCATATAATTATGTGTTTGAGGCCATAGGCCATGCTGCTGATTGAGGTCATAATTTCAAACCCGTGGCCGCTCGCTAGCTCATCGCTAGGCGAGCCCGCAGCGAGCCTTCGCTGAGCCTTCGCTAGGCGAAGCAGAAGCGAACAGGACAGGGGCTGCTTTGTCCCTTTGTCGCCCGTTTTATACTTACCTAATCATGACTCTGCATCATTTGGCTTAAATTCCTGGCTGTTATATTTATCTTATGGTGCAATTTCCAATTATATTTTATCTCGATGCTTTAATCCGTGTGTTCATGGTGTAAAGGCTAGCATACTTCCGAAGAAATAGCCGGCTAGGTACTCCGCTTTATGCATGGGAAGCTTTCATGGAGATGGATTCTGAATTGTTTCACTTTAATGTGAAGATTCATATTGATTGCCTAATTAATTTTAATGTAGTGATCCTTAATGTGTTGATTTTAATGTATCGATTTAAGGCGGTATCACCATAATTACCTAATGAACTTAAAACATGGACTTTAAATAAATGATATCGGACCTCTCTCTATTACCCCACGATTACAATATTACGGTCATGTCCCGCGAATATGGGGATATCCTTAGCAAAGACCCTTCGGTAAAATCATCATAGTCCCTCGGATGTTGCCTTCGAAAATACGATTTTGTCCCTCGATGACCCTTCGGTGTAGCCTACGGTTAAATGATGATAGTCCCTTCGAATGCTAAGGTATCCTTACAACTGTTGCCTTCAATGACCTATCGATGACCCTACGATGACCCTTCTACATCCCCAGGATAAAAATACTTACTTCTCAATAGTAAGGACAGTTTTACCCTCATAAGGATGGGAAATGCCCGGAAAGACCTCGGGCAGGTGTAACCTTAATTGCTCATTCATAATAAAAAATACTTTTCCCACCTCACACCTTTCAAACATCTTTTTTTAGAAAATCACCACTTAGCATACATCCGTACTAGGATCATTGCCGAGTTATATTTTTCTAAACTACTTTCAAAAAACTATACGAGATAACCACTTTGTATACATTCATGCAAGAATCATTACAAAGTTAAATTCTCGTTTTCAAAACATTTTTCATACATTTCTCAACCACTTTTTTCAAACAAGGAAAACATAAATGATTGAGCAATTAAGAGCCCATGGATAACCATGGATACAAAGGGTGCTAATACCTTCCCTTTGTATAAAGTACCTCCCGAACCTAAGAATCTAAATTGAGGTCTTTCCTGTTCTTTTCCGCCTTTCCTTATGGGATAAAAGAAAAGTCGGTGGCGACTCTTGCTAACCGCGACATTGCGATTACAAATCCAATAAGGTCCAGTTCACCGTATGACAAAAGACAATCATCTACCCAAAGAATTATAGGGAGAAGTTGTGTCGACTGCGACATATATCCTGAACAGATGTCCAACGAAGAAGCTAGAAGGAATCACGCCAGAAGAATGTTGATATAGTGTCAAGCCTAGCTTGAGTCATCTGAGGGTGTTTGGATCTATATCACATAGACATGTGCCAGATCTGTTGAGAAGAAAACTTGATGACAAGTCCAGTCAGATGATCCTGATAGGATATCATTCGACTGAAGGCTATAAGTTGTTCGACCCATTGAATAAGCAAGTAGTGATCAGCAGGGACGTGATCATATATGAGCTTAAGGAGTGAGATTAGACTGAGAATGTCAAGAAAGATTTAGTGAGAATCTTTTATGATGAACCAGCTAGGGAAGTCGAAAGAGAAGTTTGGCAGGAAGAAGTCATAGGTGAAGCAAGTACAAGCAGACCTCAAAGAACAAGACACATTCCTGCAAGATTGCAAGAATGTGTGATTACATCAGATGATGTGATCGATGAAGAAGGTGAGCTGGTACATTATGCTTTCTACACATATGTCGAACTTGTCAATGCAACTGAGGCATTGAAAGATTCGAAGTGGATGAAAGCAATGGACGAAGAGCTGAAGTCAATCGAAGTCAACAACACTTGGTCACTTATCGAATTGCCCCAAGACAAGAAGGCAATCGATGTGAAATGGGTATATAAGGTGAAGTTGAATCCCAAAGGAGAAGTGACTCGACACAAGGTAAGACTTGTGGCGAAAGGATTTCTTCAGAAAGAAGGAATCGACTTTGATGAAGTTTTTGCACCTGTTGCTAGGATCGAAACAATCAGGTTGGTTGTTGGTCTAGCAAACATGAACAACTAGAAGATGTGTCAGATGGATGTGAAATGTTCATTCCTTAATGGCCCTTTAGAAGAAGAAGTTTATGTTGCACAACCAGTTGGGTTTATGAAACATGGCGAAGAAAGAAAAGGGCACAGGCTGCATAAAGCCCTGCACAGACTTAAACAAGCTCTAAGAGCTTAGAACAAGAAGATAAATGATTTTCTAAAGGAGAAGAAATTTGTAAAGTGCAAATCTAAACATGGAGTATATGTAAGAAGAAGCAAGAGTGAATTGCTTATACTATGTCTCTATGTCGATGACCTGTTGATAACAGATAGTTGCAAGAAGGAGATCGAAGACTTCAAAGGTGATCTCAACAAGGAATTCGAAATGTCAGATCTTGGTGACATTTCATATTTCCTTGGCATCGAATTCTACAAGAGTGATAGTGGTTTGATGATGCACCAAAGAAGGTATGCAGGCGAAATTCTCAAGAGATTTGAGATGCAAGATTGCAACCCAACTTCGACTCCATGTGAGCCCAGATTACAATTGTCGAAAGATTCAAATGAAGATGATGTCGATCCAACCCAATACAGAAGACTTATTGGGTCACTTCGATACCTTTGTCACACAAGGCCTGACTTAGCATACAATGTAGGTATGGTGAGTAGGTTTATGCAGAAGCCAAAGGTATCACATCTAGCAGCAGCGAAGAAGATACTAAGGTATCTGAAAGGAACTCTCGACTATGGCATTTTGTTTCCTGCAGCTGATGAAGGAAAAGAATGCAAATTAGTGGGATACACCGACTCAAGTTGGTGTAGTGATGTTGAGGATCGAAAATCCACAGCTAGCTATGTGTTTATGCTAGGTGGTGCACCAGTTGCTTGGAGTTTGAGAAAAGAGCCAGTAGTGGCATTATCATCGTGCGAAACATAATATATAGCTGCTTCTCTTTGTGCATGTCAAGCAACATGGATGGTGAATCTGGTAGAAGAAATAACAGCGAAGAGTCATGGAGCTATTACCATGAAGATCGACAGCATGTCAGCTATCAATCTGGCGAAGAATCCAATAGCACATGGTCAAAGCAAGCACATCGAAATGAGGTTCCATTATCTTCAAGAGCAGGTAGCAGATGGGAAGATGAACGTGGAATGTGACACCCCGATAATAATATGGTAATTATTTAAATTAAGTTAATAATATATTTATTAATTTAATTAGATAATTGGATTATTATTATTATTATGGAATTATTGAATTATTATTATTATTGGAATAATAATTATTTGAAAATATATATAAGCTGGAATAAGTAAAAAGAGTTCATTTTGGAAAATAAGGTTTTCACGTGAAACTCAGAGAAGCGGCTGAAAGAGGCAGAGCAAGAGGAAGAGCTAGAGAGCAAGGGTTGGAGAACGGAAAAGCTTGAAAGCTCAAAGTTGTCGGATTAACTCAGGTAAGGGGGGTTTATCGTCGACTAATGGGTATTATGGGATAATATGTAATGGGTAGTGATAAGCCGTTGATTTGACCCTAATTGGGATTGTGAATGCTGAAAATGATGCTGGATAAACTGTGTTAAAAACTGAAATTTGATCCGTAATTATGTGAGTCGTGTTTTCCCGAACGTATAGCGTTTTACGGAATTGGAATCGGAGGTCCGGAAGTCCTCCAATGGCGGAAAATGCGGAGAATTCTGCATTCTGCTTGAGTTAGCGCAGGAACAGCTTCTGTCTTGCGTTAACCGGTTAACCCAGGGTGTTAACCGGTTAACACTGTTTTGAATTGTGAAAATTTGCTGTTTTGTCTGCGTTAACCGGTTAACCCAGGGTGTTAACCGGTTAACACTGTTGTGATTGCTGAAATATTGCTGTTTGTGCTGCGTTAACCGGTTAACCTAGGGCGTTAACCGGTTAACACTGTTAAGTTTTGGGACAGGAAGCGTGTTGTGCTGCGTTAACCGGTTAACCCAGGGCGTTAACCGGTTAACGCTGTTGCAGAGTGGAAAAAGTGTTAATTAAAATGTTGTGTGCCTAATTGGTGGTTGCCTATATCGGTGTGTGATATAGTAGGGATTATTTCCCGCTGTTTTGAGCAGTATAGGTATTAGTAGAGTGGGCTAATACTGTGTTTAATGGATTTACATGATAATGATGTGTTGATACATGTGTTGATGATGTATGGTGGCATGCATAATGATGTGAATGTATATATATTGCCTGTATTTGTGAATGGACTGTTGTATGGCTTAGAGTGTGAGCATATGTCCATTATGAATTGTTGTTGATGCTGTATTGCTAGATGATTAGCGTGCATAGCATAGCCTTTGGGGCTGTAGCTAATTCCCATGGTGAGGAATTAGTGAGTGAACCATTGTGGGTTTGTTGTTGATGTCTGCATGCTAGATGATTAGTGTGCATAGTCTAGCCTTCGGGGCTGTAGCTAATTCCCATGGTGAGGAATTAGTGAGTGAGTCACTAGGTCTCAAATGAGTGGGACTAGTGAGCTTAGTAGCCGTATCTGGAGGGATCGGTGAGCTTGAACTATATGTTCAAGAATAGTCGGTACCGCATGTGTGGAGTCTCATTGCATAATGTATGTATGGCGTATAATATGAATGGATGTATTCCAATATTATACGCGTGTTTGTGTTGTTATGGAGTATGATTTGAGATTATACTTGTGCTTTATGTTGGTGTTGAATACGATATTGAGCTGATGTGCTGTTACTGATTGTATGTTGTGATTAGGGTGATTAATGTGTCAAATTACTTAACATGACATGAGATTCTATAATGCTTATTATATCGATTGAGGAACTCACCCTTACAACTATTTTTTCAGGTAACGAGCAATGAGTTGAGTAGAAGCTAATACTTGGAGTCTAGTGTAGTCTCCTTAGTGGGTCATGCTCTGATAGATGTAACATCGGGATGGGATGTTTCTTTCTTGTTTTCATTGATGGTTGTTGAATAAGCTTATATGTATTGTGTTACATGTTTTGTATTGATGATGGATTTTATCCCGCTGCGAATTATGCAAATGTTTTATTTGATTAAATAAATGAGCATGACAGTTATGGTGTTGAATGGTGTGAAACATTGTGTGACACCCTTAAATTGCATATTACTCTGATTGACACTTTGTTATTTAATTAAATAATTGGGGTATTTAGAAGGGTGTTACATTAGTGGTATCAGAGCATCGTCGGTCGAGTCGAGTCGTAATTATTCTGTTTCCCCTGTACGGGATAGGTGTTGTGTAACCCTATCAGTACTTATTGTTTTAGCTTGTTGGGTTTTCAGAATAGAGATGGCTGGAAGAGGTAGAGATGATGCTGCGATTGCTGAGGCTCTGGGTATGCTAGCTGGAGTACTTGGAGGGAATCCGAATGTTGTGGGAATGGGAGCTGCTCGTCAATTGAGTGAGTTCCAGAAGAACAATCCTCCAATGTTCAAGGGAGCATACGATCCAGATGGCGCTCAGAAGTGGTTGAAGGAGATCGAGAGGATCTTCCGAGTAACTGAGTGTGCCGATAACCAGAAGGTCAGGTTCGGTACGCATATGCTGTCAGAAGAAGCTGATGATTGGTGGGTTGCTACCCGCACTGAGTTGGAATCTGCTGGAAATGCTGAGATCACTTGGGCTGTGTTCAGAGAGAGATTCCTGAGGAAGTATTTTCCAGAGGATGTTAGAGGAAAGAAAGAGATAGAGTTCTTGGAATTGAAGCAGGGCAATCGGTCGGTTACTGAGTATGCTGCTAAGTTCACAGAGCTGTCGAAGTATTACACTCCCTATAGTGAGGCTGCTGGAGAATTTTCGAAATGTGTGAAGTTTGAGAACGGGTTGCGTCCCGAGATCAAACAGGCTATTGGATATCAGCGGATCAGAGTGTTTTCTGACTTGGTTGACTGTTGCAGGATTTTTGAACAGGATTCCAAAGCCAGAGCGGAGAGCTATCAGCAGAGGGTTGATAGAAGAGGCAAGAATCAGAATGATCGTGGGAAACCGTATGCAGCTGGCAGAGGTTTCCAGAGTCAGAGTGGGATGAAGAGGCCTAGTGGGGGAGACTCTAATGCTCCTGCTAAGTGTTATAGATGTGGTCGGGCTGGACATCGTGTCCATGAGTGTACCAATGCTGAGATGAAGTGTTTCAAGTGTGGCAAAGGTGGTCATTTGGCTGCAGAGTGCCGGTTGAAGACTGTAACTTGTTTCAACTGTGGAGAGGTGGGTCATATCAGTCCACAGTGTCCTAAGCCGAAGAGAGAGAACCAGTCAGGAGGCAAGGTCTTTGCTTTATCGGGTTCTGAGACTTCTGCAGATGATCGTTTGATCCGAGGTACGTGTTATATTAATGGCTTTCCTCTTGTAGCTATTATTGACACCGGTGCTACTCATTCCTTTATATCTTTGGATTGTGCTGTGAAACTTAAGTTAGAGATATCTGAGATGTTGGGTAGTATGGTGATTGATACTCCTGCGAAGGGTTCAGTGACTACTACTTCAGTTTGTTTGAATTGTCCTTTGAGTATTTTTGGTAGAGACTTTAGAATGGACCTTGTGTGTCTTCCACTAGTACAGGTTGAGGTTATCCTGGGTATGAACTGGTTGGTGTTTAACCGAGTTTCTATCAATTGTTTTGATAAGACTGTGATATTTCCTGAGGTTGAGGAAGGAAAGGATTTGTTTCTATCAGCGAGACAAGTGGATGAGGCAGTAGCAGATGGGGCAGAGTTGTTTATGCTGTTAGCGACTTTGGAGGCTAAAGATAAACTGGTGATTTGTGATCTAGCCGTGGTGTGTGATTTTCCTGATGTGTTTCCTGAAGAAGTGAACGAATTGCCGCCAGAGCGTGAAGTTGAGTTCTCGATTGATTTGGTACCTGGTACTAGACCGATATCGATGGCTCCGTACCGTATGTCTGCTGTTGAGTTAACTGAATTGAAGAGTCAGTTGGAAGATCTGTTGGATAAGAAATTTATTCGTCCGAGTGTGTCACCGTGGGGTGCACCAGTGTTATTGGTTAAGAAGAAAGAAGGTACTATGAGGTTGTGTGTGGACTACAGGCAACTGAATAAAGTGACGATCAAGAATCGGTATCCTTTGCCGAGGATTGATGATTTGATGGATCAGTTGGTTGGTGCGAGTGTGTTCAGCAAGATAGATTTGAGATCTGGGTATCATCAGATACGTGTGAAAACTGAGGATATTCAGAAGACTGCTTTCAGAACAAGGTATGGACATTATGAGTATTCTGTAATGCCTTTTGGTGTGACTAATGCGCCTGGAGTATTTATGGAGTATATGAATAGGATTTTCCATCCGTACCTAGATAAGTTTGTTGTGGTGTTTATTGACGATATTTTGGTGTATTCGAAATCTGAAGAAGATCATGCTGAACATTTGAGAGTGGTTCTAGGAGTTCTGCGAGAAAAGAAGTTATTTGCTAAACTGTCCAAATGTGAATTTTGGTTAGAAGAGGTTAGTTTTCTTGGTCATGTAATTTCAAG
The DNA here is from genome assembly GCF_024323335.1 of Lathyrus oleraceus. NCBI lineage: Eukaryota > Viridiplantae > Streptophyta > Magnoliopsida > Fabales > Fabaceae > Lathyrus > Lathyrus oleraceus. The sequence continues at coordinate 2,727,683 of NC_066580.1, forward strand.
AGGTGGTGTTGCTGTTGATCCTTCTAAGATAGAAGCGGTGTCTAAGTGGGAAGCTCCGAAGTCTGTTGCTGAGATTCGAAGTTTCCTTGGATTGGCTGGTTATTATAGGAAGTTCATTGAGGGATTTTCTAAGTTGGCGTTACCGTTGACGATGTTGACCAGAAAGGGGCAAGCGTTTGGTTGGGACTCAAAATGTGAAGAGGGTTTCCAAGAGTTAAAGAGGAGGTTGACTACTGCTCCTATTCTGATATTACCAAGTTCGTCGGAATCATTTGAGGTTTACTGTGATGCTTCATTGTTGGGTTTGGGTGGCGTGTTGATGCAGAATAAGCAGGTTATAGCTTATGCTTCGAGACAACTAAGGGTTCATGAGAGGAACTATCCGACACACAATTTAGAGTTGGCAGCTGTGGTATTTGTTCTGAAGTTATGGAGACACTATTTGTACGGGTCAAGATTTGAAGTTTTCAGTGACCATAAAAGTTTAAAGTATTTGTTTGATCAGAAAGAGCTGAATATGAGACAGAGGAGATGGTTAGAATTTCTGAAGGATTATGACTTTGGTTTGAATTACCATCCGGGTAAAGCAAACGTAGTGGCTGATGCATTGAGTCGGAAATCATTGCATATGTCTATGTTAATGGTTAGGGAATTGGATTTAATTGAGCAGTTTAGAGGCTTGAGTTTGGTGTGTGAGAGTACTCACAATAGTGTTAAATTGGGAATGTTGAAGTTAACAAGTGGTATTCTGGATGAGATCAGAGAGGGTCAGAAATCCGATGTGCTTTTGGTTGATAAGTTGACTCTAGTGAATCAAGGTCAAGGTGGTGAATTCAGAGTTGATAAGAATGGTGTTTTGAAATTTGGTAATCGGGTGTGTATTCCGGATGTTACCGAACTTAAGAAGAGTATTCTAGAAGAAGGACATCGTAGTGGCCTGAGTATTCATCCTGGAGCTACGAAGATGTATCATGATTTGAAAAAGTTATTTTGGTGGCCGGGAATGAAAAGAGAAATTGCGAGTTTTGTTTATTCCTGTTTGACTTGTCAGGAGTCAAAGATTGAGCATCAGAAGCCGTCTGGGCTAATGCAACCGTTAGCTATTCCAGAGTGGAAGTGGGATAGTATCAATATGGATTTTGTTTCTGGTTTACCGAGGACAAGTAAGAATTGTGAAGCTATTTGGGTGATTGTTGACAGATTGACAAAGTCGGCTCATTTCATTCCGATTAGAATGGATTATCCGTTAGAGAGATTAGCTGAATTGTATATTGAGAAGATTGTAAGTTTGCATGGTATTCCGTCTAGTATTGTTTCGGACAGAGATCCTAGATTTACATCGAAGTTCTGGGAAGGTTTGCAGAGGGCTTTGGGAACTAAGCTGAGATTGAGTTCTGCATATCATCCGCAGACTGATGGTCAGACTGAGAGGACGATTCAGTCATTAGAGGATCTTTTGAGAGCTTGTGTTTTGGAAAAGGGAGGTGCTTGGGATTGTTATTTGCCTTTGATTGAGTTTACCTACAACAATAGTTTTCATTCGAGCATTGGTATGGCACCGTTTGAAGCTTTGTATGGTAGGAGATGTCGGACACCTTTATGTTGGTATGAGTCCGGTGAGAGTGCTGTGGTTGGACCGGAGATTGTTCAACAGACTACGGAAAAGATTAAGATGATTCAGGAGAAGATGAGAATTGCTCAGAGTCGTCAGAAGAGTTATCATGACAAGAGGAGGAAGTCACTTGAGTTCCAAGAGGGAGATCATGTGTTTCTTCGTGTTACTCCGATAACTGGTGTTGGTCGAGCTTTGAAGTCGAAGAAGTTGACACCTCGATTTATTGGTCCTTATCAGATTTTGGAGAGGATAGGGGAGGTAGCCTATCGTATCGCTTTACCGCCGTCGCTTGCGAATTTGCATGAGGTTTTTCATGTGTCTCAGCTGAGGAGGTACATTCATGATCCGTCGCATGTAGTCCAAATAGATGATGTACAGGTGAGAGATAACCTGACTGTTGAAACATCACCTATGAGGATTGAGGATCGAGAGTTGAAGCAGTTGCGGGGTAAAGAGATTGCCTTGGTGAAGGTAGCTTGGGGAGGACCAGCAGGTGGCAATGTGACTTGGGAACTGGAGAGTAAGATGAAGGAGTCTTACCCAGAGTTGTTCGCTTGAGGTATGTTTTCGAGGACGAAAACTCTTTTAGTGGGGGAGAGTTGTGACACCCCGATAATAATATGGTAATTATTTAAATTAAGTTAATAATATATTTATTAATTTAATTAGATAATTGGATTATTATTATTATTATGGAATTATTGAATTATTATTATTATTGGAATAATAATTATTTGAAAATATATATAAGCTGGAATAAGTAAAAAGAGTTCATTTTGGAAAATCAGGTTTTCACGTGAAACTCAGAGAAGCGGCTGAAAGAGGCAGAGCAAGAGGAAGAGCTAGAGAGCAAGGGTTGGAGAACGGAAAAGCTTGAAAGCTCAAAGTTGCCGGATTAACTCAGGTAAGGGGGGTTTATCGTCGACTAATGGGTATTATGGGATAATATGTAATGGGTAGTGATAAGCCGTTGATTTGACCCTAATTGGGATTGTGAATGCTGAAAATGATGCTGGATAAACTGTGTTAAAAACTGAAATTTGATCCGTAATTGTGTGAGTCGTGTTTTCCCGAACGTATAGCGTTTTACGGAATTGGAATCGGAGGTCCGGAAGTCCTCCAATGGCGGAAAATGCGGAGAATTCTGCATTCTGCTTGAGTTAGCGCAGGAACAACTTCTGTCTTGCGTTAACCGGTTAACCCAGGGTGTTAACCGGTTAACACTGTTTTGAATTGTGAAAATTTGCTGTTTTGTCTGCGTTAACCGGTTAACCCAGGGTGTTAACCGGTTAACACTGTTGTGATTGCTGAAATATTGCTGTTTGTGCTGCGTTAACCGGTTAACCTAGGGCGTTAACCGGTTAACACTGTTAAGTTTTGGGACAGGAAGCGTGTTGTGCTGCGTTAACCGGTTAACCCAGGGCGTTAACCGGTTAACGCTGTTGCAGAGTGGAAAAAGTGTTAATTAAAATGTTGTGTGCCTAATTGGTGGTTGCCTATATCGGTGTGTGATATAGTAGGGATTATTTCCCGCTGTTTTGAGCAGTATAGGTATTAGTAGAGTGGGCTAATACTGTGTTTAATGGATTTACATGATAATGATGTGTTGATACATGTGTTGATGATGTATGGTGGCATGCATAATGATGTGAATGTATATATATTGCCTGTATTTGTGAATGGACTGTTGTATGGCTTAGAGTGTGAGCATATGTCCATTATGAATTGTTGTTGATGCTGTATTGCTAGATGATTAGCGTGCATAGCATAGCCTTTGGGGCTGTAGCTAATTCCCATGGTGAGGAATTAGTGAGTGAACCATTGTGGGTTTGTTGTTGATGTCTGCATGCTAGATGATTAGTGTGCATAGTCTAGCCTTCGGGGCTGTAGCTAATTCCCATGGTGAGGAATTAGTGAGTGAGTCACTAGGTCTCAAATGAGTGGGACTAGTGAGCTTAGTAGCCGTATCTGGAGGGATCGGTGAGCTTGAACTATATGTTCAAGAATAGTCGGTACCGCATGTGTGGAGTCTCATTGCATAATGTATGTATGGCGTATAATATGAATGGATGTATTCCAATATTATACGCGTGTTTGTGTTGTTATGGAGTATGATTTGAGATTATACTTGTGCTTTATGTTGGTGTTGAATACGATATTGAGCTGATGTGCTGTTACTGATTGTATGTTGTGATTAGGGTGATTAATGTGTCAAATTACTTAACATGACATGAGATTCTATAATGCTTATTATATCGATTGAGGAACTCACCCTTACAACTATTTTTTCAGGTAACGAGCAATGAGTTGAGTAGAAGCTAATACTTGGAGTCTAGTGTAGTCTCCTTAGTGGGTCATGCTCTGATAGATGTAACATCGGGATGGGATGTTTCTTTCTTGTTTTCATTGATGGTTGTTGAATAAGCTTACATGTATTGTGTTACATGTTTTGTATTGATGATGGATTTTATCCCGCTGCGAATTATGCAAATGTTTTATTTGATTAAATAAATGAGCATGACAGTTATGGTGTTGAATGGTGTGAAACATTGTGTGACACCCTTAAATTGCATATTACTCTGATTGACACTTTGTTATTTAATTAAATAATTGGGGTATTTAGAAGGGTGTTACATGGAACATTACATAATTGAGAATCAGATTGCAGACATCATGATGAAGGGAGTGCAGGTCGAAGTGTTCAGAAGACTAAGAGCTATGATGGATGCAGATAGCTTGGACACAGTGAATTAGGTGGTGTGTTGAATTGTAATTCCTTGTGTTGAACCACCTATGCCTATTTTTGTAGTGTTAGTTATTTTGGGCTTTTATAGTTTTGGACTTTGGCTCGAGGTCCAAGTTAACCTAAATCTATAAATAGAGGGAGTAACCCTTATTTTCATATAGAGGTGAATAGAGTATTCATAACATTGTATTCACAATATTTTGCAGTTGCAAAGTGAATAACAAGTTTTCCACAGTTTGTGGACAGAGAGAAACTCTGTAGAATTTAATTCTTCTTCTCCTTCATCGTTCTATACACTCTTTCTTTCTCCATTGTTCCTTTCTTTTCGTTATTATTGTGTGGGTAATTACAATCTTGTTCATCAAGATTGATTGGAATTTTCCATAGGTTTTGGATGATTTCCAACATTTTCGCTTAAGGATATGTACGGTGTGTTGTGCCAAAGTGATGAGGATGGCATGGATGATAATTGGAGTAAAATATAGAAGTTAGGTGTTCTAGAGAGAGTCAGATGTCTTGTGTTGATTTTAGATCATGATAGACTTATCACTAATTACACCAAAAGTAGAATAGGCATGGGCATGCTATGTGTTAGTATTGTGGTAATACATTGGAAACAACTTTGCATGTGTTTAGGGATTGTCGTAATTCGTGCAAATATGAACAAAGGTGATACATGATAATATTATAAATAATTTCATCCATGTAGATCTTAAAATTTTGATTCATTTGAACTTGAATTTTAAGTGTAGTGAGATCAATGAGATGAATGGAGAGACTATTAGTCAATGACGTCATTGTTTGTGGACATGGAGAAATAGAGAGTTGCATGATGAAACTTTTAAGAGGCCACATAATCTGACCTATCATGTTATGTAATTGTCTAATGAACATTATATTGCAAAACAAACAAATATTAAGGTTATAGAAAGAATTAGATCAACCTGTTTGATAGGTTGGAATGCACCATAGGAAAGAATGGTGAAATAAATTGAACACTAATGAAGCGTGTAAGGAAAATAATAGAGTTGTTTGTGGAGGAGTTATCAGAGATTATAAAGGGCATTAGATTAATAGATTTTCCAAATCTGTCAGCTCTTGTAGGGCTTTTGTTATCGAGTTATGCAGAGTTTTTGAAGGTTTGAAATTTATTATGAGGCTAAGGCCGGATAAAGCAGAGCATAATGTTGATTCTACAGTGGTTGTGAAGGTGTTAAATAGTGGAGTCTCAAGTAGTATAATCAGACAATTTTTGGTGAAAAATCTTTGTCGTTTAATAAATCTGCACGAGGAGGTGAAAATGGTTCCTACATATTGGAAAACCAATAAATGCACTAATCCTTTAGTCAATGTTGGATGTTCTTTAGAGCTTAGTAGAATTTCCTTTGATATATTACTCCTAATCATATTAGAATTTTGTTAGAAGAAAATGTTATTGGGATGACCCCTACTAGGTTGGTGTTTGTATAATTTCACTTTTTGGACTTCGATCATCTCTTTTATGAAAATAAAATATATAAAAAAAATTGTGAGTCAACTCGCCTTCGAATTACTTTTAAAAATAATAATATTTTTTAAAATAAATTTTACAAAAATCATATTTTAAAAAAACCAAACTAACCATATTTAAAAAAAAGTTTGCTGACAAGTGGTCTAGTTAGACCATTGACGCATGCAACAATGACTATAGTGTACAAAAATTATATGCATGCGCCAATGAATCTAATTACATTGTCAATATTTTTTTCTAATTATTTTAAATATAATTATTTTATAATTTATTTTAAAAAATATGATTATTTTAAAAAAATTCTTCGCCTCCACCCTACCTCACCCTAATTTTAAAGCGGATTAAACAAAATAAACAAATTTATAAATTTAATTAAAAGTTTCGACTCAGCATCAAAAATAAATATTTAACAAATAAATTCGACTAATCTAATCTTTTTTTAACATCCATATATATTGACCACTAGCAAAATAAATAAATAAATAAACTTCCGAGTTAGCTATTTATCTAAACATGCTTACCTAATCATTTTAATCAATAAACATCATGAACACAACATTCTAAAAGTCTTTTTATTTTTTTCCAATAAAAATTTAAATTTTCAAAAAAAAAAAAACCTTAGATTACAGAGAAACACTTCACACCACAGCGTTTGCAGAGAGAGATTAGATTTTGTGGCAAGAATCACCACCACCTATTTTCTCGTTCTGTTTTTACACTTTTTTCTATTTCAACAGTTTTTCCCTAAATTCTAGGGTTTTATTCTTGTCCTCTTTTTCTTTTTCTCCCTCTTCTTTCTCCATTCTTTCTCTTTTCCCTTCACAATTCGTATAATTATTCACATTTTTTCATTAGACAACCTCAGTCTACCACAGATTTCAGCTTAAAGTTTCAAGCTTTTTGAATATTACATCAAAGGGTTTTCAAAATATGATTTTTTTAATTTTTCTGTAGAATTTTGAATCTCATCTATAAAAATCAGATTTTTCTCACCTAATCTTAATGACCCAGGTCCTCAAAATGGACCCTTTCGTTGTTTCAGTTTCAGATTAGTTTAATTATTTAATTCTCATTTGAAAAGGTCCTTCCTTTTTCCAATTTTCAATACATTAACATTAACCCCTTTGTGCCCATCAATACATTTAACCCCTTTGAAAAATGTATGGAACAAAAGGCAAAATTGATCTTGCCTTTGAATACCAATCTCAAGCATCAATTTTGAGGCCTAGTATTCATTCTAGAAGAGCAAATCTGACTGTGAAATTCCAAGACCTTTATGGATTTACGGTCGAAGGGAATGTCGATGATGTCAATGTGTTGAATGAGGTTAGGGAGAAGGTGAGACAACAGGGTAGAGTTTGGTGGGCATTAGAGGCTAACAAAGGTGTTAATTGGTATCTTCATACAACCATAGGACAAGGGAGTGCTCTTACTTCTTCATTGAAATTCTCTGCATTGGCTAATGCTATTACTTTGAAAAAGTTGATAAGGAAAGGGATTCCACCTGTTCTTAGGCCTAAGGTTTGGTTTTCGTTGTCCGGGGCTGCGAAGAAAAAGTCCACGGTTCCTGATAGTTATTATGATGATTTGACCAAAGCTGTGGAGGGGAAGGTCACCCCTGCTACTAGACAGATAGATCATGTGAGTTTTTCGCCTTTTTTGTTTATGATCATCATCACACAATTTGGGGTTTGATTGTTTTGATCGCGTGTTTGTGTATAACATCGTCCTTATGTCTTGTTCGTTTGTTTCCCTTTTATTTGACATGTATTTGCAGTTATGCTGTGTTGTTGATCATCTCCAATTGAAATTGATTGGGGAATCACATTGTCTATACATTTACATTGTTGATTTTGGGAATAGTTTTTCAGACAAATCTTGCTGCAGATTATTTATGATCCTCACAGGGTTGACTTTCATATTTTTTGCCGTGATTAGCAAAATTTATTATTTATGTATGACAATGAGAGTTAAGAAAGATTCATGAGTGGTGAATCATATAGCTTTAGCTCTTGTAAATAATGTATATGTTCTTGAGTATATGCTGATCAGAAAAACATATGAGCTTGTATGATCCTCTCCGCGACGCAGTTTAAAGATTCGAGACCAACTTTATATATCGTGACTGTTGGAGATATGGATGTTATTTATTTACTTATCCAACAATTATGAATTCCATTAGTTGTTTGATGCGATCTTCAATTGATGTCTGTTTGAGAGTACTTCGAATTTTTTCTGATTCTAATTTATTTTTCATAAAACAAATTTACAGGACCTACCGAGAACTTTCCCGGGTCATGCTTGGTTAGACACTCCCGAGGGGCATGCTGCTCTTAGGCGTGTTCTTGTTGCGTATTCTTTCCGTGATTCTGAAGTTGGGTATTGTCAGGTGTGTGCAGCTCTGATCTTCTTTTTCTGAAATTTTCCCCCTTGTTAACTACATTAAAGATATGTCCGGTAACGTTGAATTTGACTCGACTAAATGCCTCATGTTTGCTCCAGGGTTTAAACTATGTTGCAGCACTGTTGTTGCTGGTCATGAAAACCGAAGAAGATGCATTCTGGATGCTTGCTGTCTTGTTGGAAAATGTCCTCGTTAACGACTGTTACACAAACAACTTATCAGGATGCCATGTTGAACAAAGAGTGTTTAAAGATTTACTGACTAAAAAGTGTCCGAGGTAGTATTTTTACGCCACGTGTTATGTTAACTACGTATCATGTTTATTTCTTAGTAAAAATTCTGAAAATAGCCGAAATGAAAATGCAGGATTGCGACTCATTTGGAAGCTTTGGAATTCGATGTTTCCCTTGTTACCACTGAGTGGTTCCTTTGCTTGTTTTCAAAGAGTTTGCCTTCGGAGGTTAGTTTGAATATTACATCAATAAAGTTAGTACATTTGAAATGTTAAATTGTTCGACGTACTAATACTTTGTTTTTTGAATCAGACCACGCTACGAGTATGGGATGTTATTTTCTACGAGGGGGCTAAGGTTATATTTAACGTCGCCTTGGCAATTTTTAAGGTACAATTAGATTGGAATTCCTTCCCTTCTACATTTCTATCTTTCATTTAGCAGTTGTAAGAGCTTTAGCTAGTTTTTTTTATATATAATAAACACATTATTCTACAATTCTTAATTTGTCGGTTCCATAATGGCCTTGATCACATCCTGAGCGAGATAACGGAAATGAATGAAGAAAAGGAGATTGAGGTGTCTACCCTACCGATAGCTTGGGAGAAACAAATAAACAGGAAAGTGAGAATGATGGAATTAACGGAGAAGCAAGTCACGGTTGGTCAACCACCCTTGCCGTATTCGTCGAATGCTGTTCTGCTTGTTGTATCCATGCCGATCAAAACTAGTTCAAGACCGAGAACCCACACTCCATTAACGAAACCGCCATAGCCGCCTGAGCCACCATACATCGTGTCTTAAGGGTTCAAAAATTGACAGATTGTGTCGAAATGGATCTTCCAGAACTCCTTATTATTGTTATTTGCTGAAAGTTTTATTGCAGATGATGCATACAATAAAAGACCACAAAAAACTCTATTCCTTTTTCCATCTTTCGATTTGCTGTCGTAATAGCTTTAGCTCATTTTCGATCTAATACAACACTAAAACATTTCAACAATTCTCACCTGTTATTGCAGATGAAGGAAGATCAACTAATAATAACTCATCATGTTGGAGAAGTAATCAACGTTCTGCATACGACGACTCATCACCTATTCGATCCAGATGATTTACTAACCGTAAGACAAATTTGAGTAATTCTCATATGAATCCTATCTCGTTCGATTATGGTTTCCTTGTTATCACTCTTTTTCATGTTTGCAGGTTGCATTCAATCAGATAGGTTCGATGACGACAAATACGATATCTAAACAAAGGAAAAAACAGGAACCTGAAGTCATGAAGGAGCTTGATCAAAGGATAAGAAGGCTAAATTCCCTTAAAGTGGATGATAAATAATAACAATAGTCTTTTGATTTGTCTTTCTTTTTTCTTTTTGGTTTCTTTTCAGACATTGAAATGTCAAGTTTTTAATCTGAAATATTTCGGAACCACCGTCCTAAGTACGGTTGGTTGATCGATCTGCTTCGATGGCGACGCCGACGCCGACGGGCAGAACATTGAATCTATGGAATCCTTTATATCCTCCTCAGGGCATGATGATATGTGCCTTGGTGTTTTTCAGGATGTTTGTAGGTGATATATAAGTGTACATTTGAAGAATACGGAAACATTATAAAGTATTTAATTAATCTTATAATGTGTATTATTATCAAATCTTAGCACTATGGTATTTTACTTTCTTAAGCATGCTCCATATGTTCTCTTGTTTAAACTGTGTTTAGATTCAGAATTTTAAGCAAATCTGACTGTATAACATAATAAATTTCTTCTTGATTTATCATCTTCTGTATGTTTGACCAACAAGTTAATAGCACCAGTTGGAAGTTAAATGTAACATAAAGTAGCAATTCAAAAGGATTTTTAAGAAAAAAACATTTCAAAATATCATAAGTTTAATTTTGCCGAAACAATATCAAGATTATATTTTAAATTACCAATTTAAAGGTTGATCAATCTATTAACATAATCTCAAATTAGCAATTATATTTTATATTAGAAATTTATTTCAGTAGAAATGTCTCAGAAGCATAAAAAAACTCACAGGAAAGTATTTGGATCTTTCTTCTATGATGGGAAGAAGCAAGAAGGTCATAGGGTGTGGAAGTAGTAAAATGCTCTCAAGCAGGTAGAGAAGCTCTTCTTAAAATTTGTGGTGCAATCTATTCCAACCTATTGCATATATGTGTATCTTCTACCTAACTCTATTGAAGAAGATGTTAAGAAGACGGTGAACCCTTTTTGGTGGGGTTCAAATAGAAGTGGCAAAAGAGGTATTAGTTATCTTAGTTGGGAAAAATTGACTTTAAAACAAGATATTTTTTTCAAGAGAATTTCTTGGGATTAACTATTGGGTCATAATCTAAGCTATATTTTGAAAGTGCATTCGTTTACTTGTTATGATATATTTGTCCATTTTAATGTATGTTAAAGTTTATTTACGGATATGTAATTTGTTTATCGTTTTTATATTCGCGTGTTTATACTTTATTCACATGAGTTATATTGTAATCGCTTATGCTATTGTGATATTGTACCATTATGATCCCTCATTACTCAATATAAAAAGTGTTTAATCTCCTATTGTATTACTTTTTGAGCCAAATTGCTCTTTTGTTGTTTCATCAGGTGTGACTTAAATTACAAGTTAGAGCTCTTAGATCAAAATTTTAAGTTATTTGATTCAAATCAAGTGTTAAGTGTGATTCGAATCAGAAACATTGTGAAAATTGGGATTTTCCCATGGATGAATTGATCTAAATCACCAAATGAACCTGATTCGAATCACAACCTCATGTGACTCGAATCAAGTGTTAATCTTGATTCGAATCATATATCTCCATGAAGCAAAATTTGTGCTCTGCTCAAATTGACTCGGATCAAGCATATAACTTAATTTGAATAACAAAAACTTGTGATTTGAATTGTGAATTCTTCTTGACTTGAATCAGGGCTTCACAAAACCAATTTTCCATCTTAGATTTAAATAGTTGTTTCTTTGATGAAAATAACAAGTGTGTTAAACATATGAGTGAGACCCATAGAGACAAAACTTTAGTTGTCTATACCTAGCACCATGAGTCTTTCTCGTGTTCTCTAGAATAACTTCTTGAGCCTTAATCAATGTTAGATTCACTTCTTTTTGTTGCATCTTATTCTTGTGCAATTCGTTGTTGTTTCGAATGAATTTGAGAGAGTGAGTTGATTAATCTTGTAGTGTTGTTCATGACTAATCAAGCTCATCATATCCATCAAGAATCAAGACCCATTCATCCATAAATTTGAAAGAACCTTGTGTGTGTGGTGTTTTCTTCATTCACATACATCTAATCCATTGACTAACACCTTATGAATTAGAGTGTTTGTGTGATAGACTATCATTGTTCATCATCTTCATCCTTAGTCTTTTCATTGTTGAGGACCTTCGTCTCTAAAGATTAACTCTTCAGGTAGACCAGTGGCACATTATTGTATCTAATATTTTTGTGTGAAGTTTGTTGTTTGTAACAGGTGCAGGTATCATTTCTTGAATGTAGTTTGATTTTTATTGGTATCTATTAAGAGGGAGTTTCAGTATACTCCATGGAAGACTTTGGAGAGATCAAGCATCAATTGTCCGTAGGGCAGGGTTGGAAGTTATCCATCTTTGGTGGAGTTAGAGAAAGATTGCTCGCAGACAAAGTTGAAGTTATCCAACCAACGCTTAGCTAATGGCAATCGCTCAGATAAGAAATAAGTGGGATCGGGTGTATTGCCACACACGAATACTTGTAGCAGATTATTGTGGATAACAAGGTTATTGGATCAAGATCTTTAGAGATCTTGTTTTTGTTAGCAGTTTGAGTGTCTGCATCAACAGAGAGAACTATCGTGTGATTACTTATTGTAATCAAAATTCTCGTATCAAACTTATCAAAATAGTGGAAGATCATGATTATTTTTTAGTGATTTTTAACACTATTGAAGAGTGAAGTAGGAAAAGCGAGGATGAACGACAAACCACTATATATCTTTATGTATCTTTTCTTCTTCCCTTATCTCCTTTAGTTTTCTAATAGAGATTTAATATATAAGCTTAAGTCTATGGTGAATCAATCTTATTAGAGCATGACTAATTAAGTGTCTGCATCAACAAAGAGAATTATCATGTGATTACTCGTTGTAATCAAAATTCTTGTATCAAACTTATCAAAATAGTGGAAGATCGTGATTATTTTTTAGTGGTTTTTAACACTATTAAAGAGTGAAGTAGGCAAAGCGAGGATGAACGCCAAACCATTATATATCTTTATGTATCTTTTCTTCTTCCCTTATCTCCTTTAACTTTATAATAGAGATTTAATATATAAGCTTAAGTCTGTGGTGCATCAATCTTATTAGAGCGTGACTTATATTTTATTTTCTATATGATTTACTTCTTTCCACGCTTAATTCTTTCTCTCTGACAATTTGAGAATGATTTACGGTTACCTGTTAGGAAAGACTTTTAACATGAATGCTTAATTAAAGTATTTTATATTAGATATCACCTAAGACTAAGGATATTGTATAAAAACTGATTTGTTCTAGATACTTACATGCTTGAATTCATCTATAATGAACTATGAGCATATGAATTGATTTGAATAGTCAAAGTTTTATTCACTAAGGACTTAAGAATAAACATCCTTAAGAACCAATAATCTATAGAGATAAAATAAGTTGTTACTGAAACTAGCGAAAATATACCTGAACGTATCGCACGCTCTGACATACAACAGAGTCGCCATCGAACTTTATTTATCCCCAAAGGGAAAGGAAAACATCGATAAAACCCGGGGGAAAGAGATATGCTGGGTAAGGAAGTCGGTTATGCAAGGGGAAAGTATTAGCACCCCAAACATCCATGGTACTCCATGGGACCCATTTTGATTGTTCTCGCTCGAATAGGTGTTATATCTAAGATTACTCGCAAAAGGAATGAAGGGAAAGGAAAGAAATAGGTAGAGTGCTCGGTGAGGATTAGGGCCCTCATGCCTACGTATCCTCATAGTGCAATGAGGAATTCAGAGCTCCGTAGTTCAGAAAACTAATGGTAGGAGGTGAAAAGAAGTGTGATCGAAGTATGGTCTGAACCAAAGCATAGTGTTTTGAGCTCCAACAAGGGGTGAAAACGTGAACCCAAGAGTAAAACTGGTGTGAACCAACACGTGAGGGCCTACAACATTGTGTTGGAATAACCGAAGAAAGATTGAATTAAGTGTTTGGTTTCATAGCCAAACAACTCTTGGTTCACAAAGAGGTACAGGATGGAGCGTAAAGAAATACTTTATTTGGCTCAGAGAAAGGGTATATCACATGAAGTGAATAAAGGTAAAGTATGAGTGCATCATGGATATGAATGGAATGAAGTGACCTAAGTCACATAATAGAGTATTTGGTGACGAGTGACGGAAAAAGCATTGTTTGAAACCAAAAGTCAAGGTATATTGGAATCCATAAGAGAAATGGGATTCATACCATAGAGGGAAACAAGCATCTTGGCCAAAAAGAAGGAATTAAATATCCAGGGACAATCCAAACAACTCTAGGTACAAATGCGGACTTTTCATTAAGCGTCCTAAAAGGATGTATATGGGTATCCAAAGAAAGTGTATCTGATTTCAAAGAAACGGTATGCCACTGAAGTAAATGGTTTATGATCGAAGCTAGGTAATTGTTTACCTTGAAAATTGGTAAACAACCGCTGATCTTCCAAATTTCTAAATTTGGTTGCTCGCAGGATCGATCAGATTGATCCTAGGACATGTGCTAAGTGTTTTGTAAACATGGTAGTAATAAATAATCAAGACTAAACGTCAGATCAGAGTTTGAAAGAAAACTAAGGAGAAAGGATGACTTGAACGAAAAAAAGGTCTTAAATCGGCGTTTTAGAACTAGTAAAGAAAAATGAAGTAAACGACAGGAATTGTAAAGGATTTAAAATGGTAAAGTAAAGTTTGCAAGTACTGGAATCTTAAGACTGCAAAGTAAACGGCGAATGTAGGGAAAGGAACAAAAGGATCTTAAAATTGCAAATGACAAAGTAAAAATAAAGTGTTTGAAAGGAAGAAGCAAGGAAGAATGTTTCTGGAAAGAAAGTAAAGACAAATTTATATTGCTTTGAAATAACTAACAATGGTGTAGACAACATACATTCTGCGTTTTACAATTCTTCTTCACACGAATACTTAGTAAATTTGCAAATTTTATAGACAATTTGACACACACTTTTCTAACACCAAGACCCTATATTTGTACTTGAATGAAATAACCGCTTTGATGGTCCTTCAATCACGTCGATACACGTGGCGCCCTGCATGCGCGCATTCGTTCATCCTTCTCCACGTGTGCTCTTGCGGTTTCTGATGAAGGTGAAATTCCCTCCTTTATTTAAATTTTGAATCTTTGATCAAAAACCGTTTTCTAACCGCTTCTCTAAAGAAATGCTCCAAAATTTCAGCTATGAGCTTGATCTTTATCCAACTAGCCAAGCCATTTCACCTCCAGCTGGTCGAATATTACTTCTTGGTCGAAACCAGCTGTGCATATTTTCCAATTTTGGTAATTTAGGGTGGGCGTCGAAAATATGAACTAACAAATTTCCCCCCAAAAATGGCATTTTCGACACACGAGAGAGAAAGACATTTTTTGAGACCTTACTTCGACACCTTAATGACTGACACTGTGCCAGGTGTCTCAATGTTGACAAAAAACTTTTTAGTTCCTCCACTTTTCTGGTGACGTCAGAGTCATCATTGCTTTTCCTACCCACATCTTTTCAGACCACAATAGAATCTTTTTGCTCATCACGTTTCATAGATTCTATCAAATCATGGGCTACAACATTAATTGTCATCTTCACGACACTACCCAAGGGATACATGTGTCCCATTAACTCGTCCACTATTAATGTTGATTTGAAACGTCTTCCACGCAGGCCTATAAAACCCAATTACTTACCCATTTCAAAACTTTCTCACATTCTCTGAATCTTCAAGCATTCAAACTCTCATCTCTTCAAATATTTTCTAACTGAACCCAGGTTTTGTCTTCAAACCCTAACAATGGACGCTTCAAACAAAGCTCTTAAGGGAACAAGAGTCTTTCAAAACCACCACCAACTGGTCTAAAGCTCCGAAGAAGATCTCTGAACTTCCTCTATTTGCTACGCTATCTACTCCACTCGCAGTTGGCAATCGTCAATACATACCAGAACCTCGGACAGAGAAACAATGCAGGATTTACGCTTCTCAGGTACTCATTCCTGTTTCTGTCTCTGATAAAACTCATGCATTATCTGGACATTTAGCTGAGTTAGACGCTGATACCAGCAAACTTAGAGAATTTTTTCCTTCTTACCATAAATGCAAACCCATAGTGCATGCTAGAAACCCTAGGACTACTTCTACCGAAAAGACTCAGGCTGGGGATACTATAGATTTGAGGTTTATGAATAATGGTTTTAGAGCATTCAGTGCCACCCCAACTTTTAAAGATCCTACTGATTACTCAAATTGGTTAACCATGGTAGAGAAACAAAAATTAGAGGCTTGGAAAGATATAGGGATATATGACTTCATTATGCTGTCGAAATTGGACTTAGATTACAACACCCCTATGTTAATTTCTTCGCTGTACTTCTGGGACAACACACATTATACCTTCCATATTCCTTGCAGAATGGTCGCACCAACTCTCTTCGACATGGCCGCTATCACAGGGCTGAAACCCACTGGATATACCTATGATCATGATATTGATTCTATGGATATTATTGCCTTTTCGACTACCAGAGCGGCGTATTCAACACACATAGCACACTACCATGATAAAGATACTGAAGTTGTCTCCGACGTGGAGCACATAACTTTTTTGGCTTTGTGGCTGTCACACTCCATATTCTGCTCAAAATCCCTACAAGTTGCCAAAAATACCTTACCCTGGCCAACCAACTGCACGCGGGGCACGATGTCTGCCTAAGTGAGATGATTCTGGAAAGCCTTTACGAATCATTGAGCGAAGGAGTGGCTCAACTGAAGAATCCGGGGGACAAAGGGAACCTTCTGTTGTCTGGACCCTTTTGGTTATTACAACTTTGGCTTAACGCCACCTTCGAGGCCAACCTACCGAACAAGGGCCTCGTCGACGAGGATGCTGAGAGAATCTGGCATAGTAGGGTCGAAGGCCCACAATTAGCTCAACTAACCCCTAGGGACGAAGGACAAGCTCTTCAACCAACTTTCATGAGTTATATCATGATGTTTGCTAAGCGTCATACCTTCACTTCGAGTATGGCCCCATTCGCCTTCAGGAAAGTTATCCCTAAGTGGTTCATTAGAACCTTCCCCTCCCCATCTAAAAAATAGGAGACAAAATCTTTGCTAATTTGGGAAGCCTTCTTGACGCCCAGGATTCTAACTCTTCTATTTAACCCTTCGAAGGTCCAGGTTACGCTGATAACTTACCAGCCCATCCTTGTTGCTCGACAATTTGGGTTGGTTCAGGTCCTCCCGAAGTGCCTATATGACAAGCAGAGTAACCTCCTCCTTCATAATGCAGTCCATACTGAAACCGCTGCTCTCAAACAAATAGCCAGGTATACTGGCAGAACCCAGTTGACTCCATTCAACTTCGAGCCCAGCTTCCTTTGCAGTCGAGAATTTGGGAAGTGACGGGTTAAGTATTACATCAAGGAATTCTGCGACGTCACTTCCTTTATTCAACTGTTTGACAAAGCTTTTCTTCTTGTGCAGGAAAAGACCAGGAAAGGTACTTATATGCTTATAAAAGAAATTCAAGCTTTTCAAAACTACTTTGAAACTGCTTATCGACTTGATGATCTTAGTCGAACCATCCGCGAAGCAGCTGTTACGCTTAAAGAGAAATTTTCAAAGAAAATAGAAACCTTAAAGATTCCCTCATACGTTCCTCACGATAAACGCTATGAAATGGCTCTTGAACTATTTCCCCCAAAGTTTCCTCCACTGCCAAATGCTGACTTCTGAGTGGCTCTTGCCCCCCCAATTTCCAGATTGGTTCATTTGTGGAGACTCTATTAAAATACTCCAACAACAGTCTCAGAAAAAGGCTCAGTGGGTGGTTATGACTAAATATACTTTAGGCAGTTTCAAGGGGCATCTTCATATAGGGATCGAAGATGTCCGAATCGAATCAGACATATATGAAGGTGTGACACAGGGGGCTTCCCTTGAAGTATATTCCCTTTGACAGGCTATTTGCTTTTAGCTAACACTGATCGTTTTATATTGTTCTTGTTTAGCTATCAAGATCCCCCCCAAGAAACACACCAGCAAAAGACCCACTGAGTCGAAGGCTGAAGGAAGCAGCAAGCTTGTAAAGGTACCCCTTTTTTCCTTGTTCTTTTGTACGCGTTATACATTGATGATATAATATTTCACTCTTGGCTTAGGTTGCTCGAAAACCTCCGGTGAGTCTCTTAAGAATCCCAAAACCTGTCGTTGCCCCCATTATCGTAGAATCTGACAAAGATGGCCTGACGCCTGTTCTCGACATCACTTTTAGGAAAAGGAAGTCACAACCGAAGGCCACCGATGTTTCAGACCAACCACCGATCAAACTTCCAAGAAAAAGGCCCACTACACTTATTATCCAAGAACCTACTCCTGAGGAAATGGCAAAAGTAGCAACGGCCCAAAGTGAGAGCGATAATTCTAGCCCTGGGGTCGAAGGTGATAAGGTACAACACACTTCTCCTACTTTATTTAACTTGTTCGCATCTTTTAGCCATTTATACCTTCTGATTTTATTGATTTTAGGGTGGTGTGAGCATTGTCATTCTACCCAAGAAAACAGGTTCCTCCATGCCTGTCTCTGCGCCTGATGTTTTAAATAGCGCTGGCAAACCTACTTATCGATCATCCTCTGAAAAAGGGGTCTATAAGTGAGATTAATCAACCTCCACTTGGTGACCTTGACGCTTCTCCATCAAAAAATGCTACTCAACATTCTCATACTAGTGACTCTAGTCATGAAACGGATTTGAGCGAAGAAGATGGGGCCAAAGGTGATCCAGACCCTATGGCTGAGGATGAGCTAGTTGAAGATGAGTAAACCCCTGAGGCTGATTTGCATACAGCTGAAGGAACGAATGATCCCCAGGGAGAAGGATGGGGCATCGAAGATATGGTTATAGAGGAAACGGATGAAGGAAATCTTGCCACTAACCCTTATAATGTTGAAGGCCAAAAAGAAGGAAAGGCTAGTGCAGGCGAAAAACATGCTCGAACTCAAACCTCTGTTATGGCTGACAATCTGACGGTTGGAGTTTCGTCGAGCAACATTGGGGCCATTTCTGCAGAAAGATTGGCTATCTTGAAGCGAAGTCAGACACTTGAGTATTTAAAGGCTATGCTAAATTGCAGGGAGAATTCTTCTGACCAAAGCCATAATACTTCAGTGTCTGAAGATCAACCTTTGAGCACCCCTACTGGCGAAGTCCTTTCTAAGATCAAAGACAAAGTCTTCGAGGGTGACTTGTTTCTGTTGCTGCTGGATGATCCTTCTGACCCTTTGACTCTAAAAGCTCTTCTCGTCCAAGTTGATCTGCTAGAAGCTTCCCCCGAAGTGGCAAACATTATTTTTGAGATAGGAACCATGATCGACCAAGCTTTTGCAGATCATAAGTTGCTACCTCAACTTACAGGGGAAATAGAGAAAAAGTCTGGTTCTGAGGCTGCAGCCTAGGATGCTGCTACCGAATCCACCAATAAGGCAATCCAGTTGGAACAGACCAAACAGAAGAATAAGGAAATTGTTGACGCTCACGATCGCAACATCGCTTCTTGGAGACAACAAATAGAAGAACTTCAGGCCAAGATCTCTGATGCCGAAAAAGACAAACATCAACTATTGGAGTTTGACAAAGCTTCGATGGCTCAGGAGCTATCATTTGGCATGTAATTTATCGAAAAAGCTCGACAACTTGAGTCGGACATCAAACTCCTGCGATCAAAGAGATCTTTGTGCGAAAAACGGCTGGAGCTCCTTAAGGTCAAGTATCTTCAGATTAAGGCTAACCTTCCCTTTTAGTTCTATTTTAATTTATTTGGCAATGTAACGAAATTTCTCTTTGTAATGAATATTGGTCTTTTGGCCTTATGACTTTAATGTCACCATTTTGGCACTCTTACCATTTTGGCTTTGCTTCATTTATGTGATTATTCGTCTCTTATTTTTACTTCTTGCATTGCTGGTTTATATTTTTTCAAATATTTCCCGTTTACTCTTAGGATCCTTCTATCTTCACTAAGCTCTTCGATTTTATAGGCACCATTAGAAAAAATCTGCAAAATTTGGAAAGGGCTTTCCCATTTTGGGGACCATTTCCCCAAGACTCTATCTTTTCGATCCATTGGAAGGATCACTTTCCAGACCAAATCTTCGGGTGTAAAAATTTTAACTTTCACTTTCTTATTATAAGAGACCTCTATCCTCTTCTTTTGTTGCCTTAGTAATTCTAAGGCATTTAACCTTTCCTCGTCTAGATAAACCAATTCATCCGGCATCATGCTCCAATATGATTCCGTTGGGAGTTCATGTAGCCTTTGAATCCTTAGGGATTATAGGTGAATTTCCACTGGCAAAACAACATCATGGCCAAAAGTTAGGCGAAAGGGGGTCGACTTAGTAGCCTCTTTAGGGGACGTACGACATGCCCACAAAATCTGGTCCAGAGTTTTGTGCCAATTCCTAAACTTTTTCCCTACATGCTTTTTAATCAAACCAATGATCACCTTATTGGCAGACTCAACTTGTCCATTGGCCTGAGCATAATAGGGTGTTGACATTAATAATTTGAAACCCATTTCTTTGGCGAATTCCTGCATTTTCCGACCAGTAAATACTGATCCTTGATCCGTTGTGATTGTCTCTGGAATTCCAAACCTATAAATAATATGTTTTTGGATAAATTCGATCACATCCTCTTGGTTCACATTTGGTAAGGGTATGCCTTCAATCCATTTTGTAAAATAATCGACTCCTACCAATATATATCTTTGACTTTTAGATGATGGAGGTCGAATCTCTCCAATCAAGTCTAAAGCCCAACCTCTAAATGGCCAAGGTTTGATGATAGAATGTAATTCACTTGCAGGGACATGTTGTATGCCTGCATGCACCTGACACTCTTGGCAACCTTTCACGAATTCAACACAGTCTTTCAACATTGTAAGCCAATACACCCCTTGACAAAATAAGAGCTATTTCATCTTATGACCGACTTGGTGTGCCCCACACGCTCCACTATGCACAGTCGAAAGGGAAAAGCATGCCTCTGACTCACTAAGGCATTTCAAGAGAATTCCTTCAGGAGATTTCTTAAACAATTCTGAACCCAAAGGAACGTAACTTAATGCTCGATACCTGGTTTTTCGATCAATAGATGTTGTGGGATTCTGCAGGTATACCACTATTGGATTTCTCCAGTCTCCATCCGTCAAACTGTCTATTGCCAATATTTCGAAATTTCCTTCATCATCACATCCTAGCTTAGTCTTTTCTAAATCTAAAGGAATTAATATGGTTGCCATCACCTTTCCTCTGACTTCTATGACTTTGTGCAACTTTTCCTTCAAAATTTTGTACCCGGATGCAATTTGAGCTAAATCATTAGCTATCATGTTTTCTATTCGTGGTATATGTCGAATATAAACCATTTCGAACTTTTTTAACAATCAACTGGCGATTATGAAATACATGATCAAATTCTCCTTAACACATCTATATTCTTTCATGATCTGTTTTATGACTAACTCCGAGTCTCCCATTATCTCAACTCAAGTTGCCCCCAATTCCAACAACATTTCAAGTCCTGCTATGAGGACTTCGTATTCAGCCTCGTTATTTGAACAAGTCCCTTCTACTTTGTACTGGAATTTTGTTGGAATTTTATTAGGAGAAATAATTACGATCTTGACACCTGTGCCATTTTTATGACTAGATCCGTCGAAGTACAACTACCACGACCCTAATTCAACGTAGTTCAATGCGTTGGCGTCAATGGAGTGGTCGACTATGAAGTCTACTACCACTTGTCCTTTCATAACTTTTAGTGACATGTATGTTAAAGAAAACTCAGTTAATGCTAATGCCTATTTCCCAATTCGACTATGCAAAATTGGTTTGGATAACATATGTTTAATAATATCATAATGAGATGAAACATACATGTCAACAGGTTTGATATAATGCTTCAATTTTGTACAGGAGAAATATAAGCATAAACATAATTTTTCAATCATGTTATACCTAGTTTCTGGATCGTTTAAAACCTTACTAAGGTAGTAAATGGCTCTTTCGAAACCATTATCATCCTCATGTGCTAACATGCTCCCTAAGGTTTTATTAGATGCAAATATGTATAATCTCATACTTTTATTTCTGCAAGGTGGCATTAAGATTGGTGGGTGAATCAAGTACGCTTTAATCTTATCGAACGCTTCTTGCTGAGCTTGCCCCCATTCGAACACTTCCTTGTCGAGTCGAAGCAAAGGCGAAAATGCTTGTGTCTTCCTGTTAAGGTTGGAGATGAATCTCCTTAATAAATTAATCTTGCCCAACAGTGACTGCATACCTTTCTTCGTTGATGATGCTTTCACTTCCATGATGGCTTTGGTCTTATTCTGGTTTATTTTGATCCCTTTTTTTATGGACCACAAAACCTAGAAAATCCCCAGCCTGCACACAAAAAGCACATTTTAGAGGGTTCATTTTTAGACCATATTTTCTCATTCTCTCGAAAGATATTCGAAGGTGGTCTATATGACTTTTCCCTGAAATAGACTTAACAACAATATCGTCTATATAGATTTGTATAAAAGTTTCTATGAAATCATGGAAGATCGAATTCATCGCTCTTTGGTAGGTCGCCCTCGCATTTTTCAAACCGAAAGGCATCACTACCTATTCGTAGGTGCCTAAGGCTCCAGGGCAATGAAATGCCGTTTTTGGGACATCCTCTTCAGCAATGAATATTTGATTATACCCAGAATACCCGTCAAGAATGCTTAGATATTCATAATCTGCGGCAGAGTCGACCAATATTTCCGCCACTAGCATCAAATATTCATCTTTTGGGGCTGCAGTATTCAAATCTCTAAAATCTATACAAACCCTTAAAGTACCATTCTTCTTTACAACTGGCACAATGTTAGCTAACCATTCGACATACCTGGTCGTGCGAATGAAATTACAACGAAGGAGCCTTTCAACCTCCTCCTTGATCTTTGACAGTATTGCTGGAGCAAATCGTCTTGGATTCTGCTTCATCGGCTTTTTTCCAGGTTTGATCGGCAATTTCAATTCGACTAACTCCCTGCTTAAACCAGACATTTCGTCACAGTCCCATGTGAAACAATCTTTAAACTCTTTCAACAACTTGACCACTTCGATCTTGAGTTAAGGATGAAGGTTGGTGCTGATGTAAGTTGGCCTTTTTAGTACTCCTTCTCCCAAGTCCACTTCTTCGAGGGGATCCTGAGCCATCATCTTAATATTTGTTGCTAGCGGATCCTTCTCGAAACCCAAAGGCTCGTCGCCGTAGATCGCATCAAGCCTCTATTCTTGCTCTTCGTCTTGACCTTCGTTAGGTGGCCTTAGGTCAAAGTTTTTCCCAGGCCCTATTGATGGAGAAACTTCACTGGCTTCGACAACCATATTTTTTACTTCGGCCTCTAAGGCCAATTGTTGCTTGCTTTCGGCTATGTAAGCCGAAATCCTCTTTAAAGTTGCAAACTCAGTCATCATCACTGAATTCACTTCCCCACCCTATGGGGTCTATTCCAGATACTCCTAAATATCTGAAGTTGTCTTCTCCTACTACTTCTCTGTCCCATCGAAAACCATAGTGAAGGTGTAGTGATAAGGAAAAATAGGTGTTGTCGTCAGGGCTGAACGCAAACCCATCCGAATCACAAGGAGCTATAGTGGCTAAGTGCTTATCAAATTGGCGTCAGTCGACATGATTGATAGGGGTTTTAAAGTACCTCTGATCCGCCTCTATATTTTCGATGATGCCATTTGGGCACCAAATTATAATCCTCTGGTGCATCGAAGATGGGATGGCTCGAACTCCATGGATCCATTCTCTTCCCAACAACAAATTGTAGTTTGCCTTTATTTCCATAATCATGAACATTGTGGACCTAGTGACCGTACCCACAGTCAATTCGACTTGGATAGCCCCCAGGGTGGAACCTACTTTGCCTTCATAATTGGTTAACACCATACTATGAGGTCTGGCATCAGTATCATATTTGTCAATTTTCGCCAACATGCGATGAGGCATCAAATTCACAGTCGCTCCATAATCTACCAATATTTTATTAACTGGGATGTTTTCGACTTTTCCAATGATGAAGAGGGGTTTTAGGTGGCTCTTCATGGTTTCACTGGGTCTTTCGAAAAAAGCATTCTGCTCATCGACACAGACATTGTTCACTACATAGTAACAGACCGGCTTGTGAGCGGCCATTTCCTTCTCGGTGATACTGTCGTTATCGTCAACTTCAGTGATCCGACCGAATTCTATGGGCATTACGGATACTGCTCTGACTAAAATGTCTAAGGAATCCTCCGAACCAGAGTCGAAGTTGTCAGTTAATAATTCATCTTCGGCAGCCACTTGATTTTCTCCGACCGTCTTACTTGAAATCTTGGGATCTCTTTTGGTGAAGTTTGGACCATCCTTTTTCTTCACCATCACGTTGGTACTTGATTCAGCTTGGTCTATCTCGCCAGCTTCTCTTTTAGATTTTCGCCTTCTTTGTTCTCTTCTTCACAGAGATCTCATCATAGGATTCTTTCCTTTATAGTTTTCAGACACATGTGAAGTCCTTTTATCAGACCGAAATTCCTGGCGGTAAGTCAGCGACGAACCTCTTTCAACCTCGAAGTTTTGCCACTTTCCATGCTCGTGTTTCCTTCCATCAGTTTGCTTGACCCACTTTCCATTTGATCCTTCGATGCTTGGCTTAAAGGTCATGGGTTTGAAATTTCGCCCAGCTTACTTGGTTTCGCTCAACGTCACCATGGGGCGCCTAGGATCAGGATATCTCCTGGAATCGAAAAACCTTTCTAGCTTACCCACTTGATTATTGTGGATGGCTTTATGGACATCTTGGTGATTCACTCTCCTAACTCCTTCTAGATTCTGAGATTCCTTTTTGTCGAAGACAACACTGCACCTGAGGCATAACATAACTTCCGATTTCTTTTTCTGACACCTTCGGAGGAAGTCCAACAACGTTCCTTCCTCCTGAGGGAAGGCTACCTTGTTATACTCCTCTTGTTGACATTCATCATCGACCTCCATGGAGATTTCTCGAGACAACTCCACCATGTTAACTTCCATTTGGATATCCTCAGTAATATCCAACCTTTGGAATTGTTTTTGAAGGCCATCAGTAGCCTTGTCCATCTGAATGAAATCATCAGCGGTTTCTTTAGTGATCATTATTAACTTTGAATTTCCAGCACCCTCGATATCTGAGACTTCAACATTTTCTTTGTTGACATCCTCTGTATCCTTTTGGGCGAAATCTCCAAGAGGCGCTTGCTCGAAGTACTCATGAACTCTAGCCATGATAGGCCCATTGACAAAATCTTCAGTGACTTCGGTTATACAGAAATCATCAGCGACTTCAATGAGGTTCACCTCCTCTGGCTCAATATAATGAGCCTCAGCTATCTGTAGAGGATCAGAGTCAATTTTCATCTGGCTCCGTGTCTTGTCACCGAACTTGAGTCTTCCTTCCTAGATGGCACTCTGCACAAGATCCCTGAAAAGAAAACATTGAGACGTTTTATGAACCACAAAACTATGGCATTTACAAAACCCTCGTTTCTTTCTTTGTTCTAAAGGAGGTACTTTAGCACCCAGAGGTACTATCATCTGACCATCTTTGACTAGTAAGTCAAAAATCTTGTCACATTTTGTAACACCGAACATATATGTTTTCTTAGGAAACCTGTCATTCTTTTCAAGTTTGACAGGGTTTTTTTCCGTTCGAAAGAGCTAAAACTTTACACGCATATGACGGCCCTTGTGTCAATTCAGCAAGGTCGATCTCATTGTCGTCGAAGTCTGGAAATTCATGACATGAACCTTCGTCATCTTTCCTGAAATCGACATAGGCTACCAGTTTACCTTTGTTCGTCCTAGCCTTTTCTTCTTTTAAATGTTCTACCTGTCGAACTCTGTCAGCCAACTGGGCCATATCCCTTAGGCATTGAGTATCCAATTTCTTTCTAATCGAATAGTTAAGACCCCCAGCGGCCATTTCGACCAGTTCATGCTCTGGTACTTGCGTAAAACACCTGACTTTGAGTAGTCGAAATCTGTTCAGATAGTCGTCGATTGGCTCAGTGAATTTTTGTCTGACACTAGCCAACTCTTTCAAACTTATCTTCGTTTGCCCCATGTAGAACTGTTCATGGAACATTCTTTCTAGTTGATTCCATGAGTGGATCAAATTTTGGGGCAAAGTTGTGAACCATGTGAAAGCATTCTTTGTAAGAGAACTTGGAAAAAATTTCATCCGAAGGCTCTCGTTATTTGACACATCTCCAGCCTCGATTAAATATCTCGCCACGTGTTCAATAGTAGACTCAGTAGTATCCCCAGTAAACTTGGTGAATTTGGGAATTTTGGTCCTCAGGGGTGCTTCCGCTTGTAAGATATACTCTGCTAAAGGAGGCGTATAATTTGGTCTTCTAAGGCCAAAATTTACCCCATTTCGAACCATAATTCTTTCGACTATAATTGTTAGGTTATTATCTGCTGCCACATCATCATGTCGAACTTGACGTATGATATCATCAACATTTTGATTCCTATTTACCATTAACACCCTTGGTTCTCTGGGTACATGTGGTTCAATCCTAGGGGGTACTACCATTCCCCCTTGGTTTTGTGGAATCTGGTTAATGGTGAGGTCTTCCTCAAACGTGGGCTCTTGATTCTCTCTTACCCAATCCCTGGGAAGGGGACACTGGTGCTGAGGTATACCAAGAAACTCAGACATTCGTATTCTGAATCAGAGGATTTAGCACAGTGGTCAAAGTCTGAGTTAACATTTGGATCATTTCATGATTGCTTTCATCCATCTGTTGCCTCCATGCCGCCGCAGAATTATTAGTAAGAGTGGGTAGTTGTGCTGGGTGTTTCAGACCTAACGATTGATTGGTTCGACCCGCGTTTATCCCAGACCCTTGCACTGGTGAATTTATGTTAACCTCCGGTTCCAAAAAAGTAGAACCCACATTTTGTAGATTAGCCATCACTGAAGTTGGCTTTCCATACGGCTGCTCTCGACCACTAAATGGTATTGAGAAACCAGGGGGTACCAACAACCTATTTGGGATATTCCTAATTGGTGAAGGAGTGTGAGGAGGTCCCCTAGGTCCAATGTAAGTTAAAATTGGTTCAGAATGGGAGATCAAATGCGTAGGCATCGAACTCACCATAGACGGAACTACTTCGGACGCATGCGTTGTAGCTGTGGTTGCCCCTATCAAAGAAGAAGGGGGCGCTATGTTGCTAGTTGATGGATTTTGAGAATTTTGAGTGTCTGGCGGATTCATATTTGCCATCCTCGTCTGGGATTCTGTCCATGTTCGTCGTTCGTCGTTTATGGCTATTTTACCGCTTCTTAAAATCATACAACGAATCTTTTCCCAAACAAAACTTAACAATCAGAATCTTACACGATACGTCACATTAGCACTAGTCCCACTGGGCGTGCCAATTTATTTACCTTGAAAATTGGTAAACAACCGCTGATCTTCCAAATTTCTAAATATGGTTGCTCGCAGGATCGATCAGATTGATCCTAGGACATGTGCTAAGTGTTTTGTAAACGTGGTAGTAATAAATAATCAAGACTAAATGTCAGATCAGAGTTTGAAAGAAAACTAAGGAGAAAGGATGACTTGAATGAAAAAAAGGTCTTAAATTGGCGTTTTAGAACTAGTAAAGAAAAATGAAGTAAACGACAGGAATTATAAAGGATTTAAAATGGTAAAGTAAAGTTTGCAAGTACCGGAATCTTAAGACTGCAAAGTAAACGTTAAATGTAGGGAAAGGAACGAAAGGATCTTAAAATTGCAAATGGCAAATTAAAAATAAAGTGTTTGAAAGGAAGAAGCAAGGAAGAATGTTTCTGGAAAGAAAGTAAAGACAAATTTATATTGCTTTGAAATAACTAACAATGGTGTAGTCAACGTACATTATGCGTTTTACAATTCTTCTTCACACAAATACTTAGTAAATTTGCATATTTTGTACACAATTTGACACACACTTTTCTAACACTAAGACCCTATATTTATACTGGAACGAAATAACCGCTTTGATGGTCCTTCAATCACGTCGATACACGTGGCACCCTGCATGCGCGCATTCGTTCATTATGTTCCACGTGTGCTCTTGCGGTTTCTGACGAAGGTGGAATTCCCTCCTTTATTTAAATTTTGAATCTTTGATCGAAAACCGTTTTCTAATCGCTTCTCTAAAGAACTGCTCCGATATTTCAGCTATGAGCTTGATCTTTATCCAACTAGCCAAGCTGATTCACCTCCAGCTGGTCGAATATTACTTCTTGGTCGAAACCAGTTGTGCATATTTTCCAATTTTGGTAATTTAGGGTGGGCGTCGAAAATATGAGCTAACAGTAATAGATTATGAAAGATATAGATGGTTCCCTAAGGCGAAAGAGGAATAATTAGGAGTATGCTCGCCAGGGATTCGCATCTTCGTGCCTACGTATTCTCACTGTGCAATGAGAAAATCAGAGCAATCCACGAGACTAAGAGGGAGATATACAGTGATGAAAAGTATAACTTGAACCAATAGAATGGTATCAAGGGAACTCACAAAAATATTTGGCTTCGAACCCAAAAGTAAAACTGGGATGAACCAACAAGTGAGGGCCTACAACACTGTATTGGAATAACTGAAAAAGATTGAATTAAGTGTTTGGTTTCACAACACAAACAACTCTTGGTTTCACAAAGTGGATTGTTCATTAGGCGTCCTAAAAGGATGAGTATGAGACTCACAAGAAAGTATTGGCGGATGTAAGGGAGAATGTATCACTTGCTGGGGTACAAACAATTCAAGATCAAAGGAGAATAATATCTTGGATCCATGAAGAAATAAACATGGAACCGAAGAGCGAAAGAGGTATTGACTAGGATGTGGAGGAGACTAGGCATACCCACTCCTGTCACAACAAATTAAATGTCTGAGGATAATCCAAACAACTCTTGGTTCACAAGGCGGACTATTCATTAGGCGTCCTAAAAGGATGAACATGGAAACCAAGGAAAAGTGATATTTTATCTAAAAAAGATGGTATTGATTTATGAATGAAGAATGATTGATTAATAAATAGGGTAGCTCGCGAAGAAACTGGGTTCTCCTACCTACATATCCTTATAGTGCAATAAGGAAATCAGAGCATTCGTACTTTAGCCCACTAGGGCTGAAAACAAAGATGATTGGAGACAAAGAATGTGATTGAATGATTGAATAGAATGGAGATACTTGATAGTTGCTTGATAAGAATCGCAATAAAGTCTATGAGTAAAGGTGGATACGGTAAGCAATGAGCCAAACGTCTCGCACCCAAAGATATCCAGAGTGAGTGTAGGAAAGCTCCAGTCTCATTCCTTCTTTACCACTTAAGGTTAGTGGCATGCAACTCTCATCTTAACTTTCAAGTGGGGGGAAGAATCTTTATTGTTGTTTCTTGTGTTGATGAAGACCTTATCAATTGTTCGATTCGAATTGCACTAAAGTCTATGAATAGAGGTGAATACGATGAGCGCTGGGTCATTAGTCCCATACCCAAAGATACTCATAATGAGGGTAGGAATACTCCAGTCCCATTCCTTCTCCATTGTTTAAGGCTCGTGTCGTACAACTTGATTCATGATTGATAAGTTGTTGATGTAGTCCTTGCTTTGTTGTATTGCTTTGTGGAGTGAGAGGGACTCGTCAATCGTGCGATTATAATTGTGCTAAAGTCTGCGAATAGAGGTGAATACAATGAGCTTTTGGTCATACGTCCCATACCCAAGGATACTCAGAATGGGGGTAGGAATACTCCAGTGTCACTCTTTCTCTATTACTTAAGACTCATGCCACACAATTCTAACCTTGACTTGATGAGCTTTTGAAGATGACACCTTTGATACGCTTGTATAATCCACTACTTAGTATAACTGAGGATGCCTTGATTGAGATATCTGACTTGAGGCCTCGTGTTCCACAACTTAGAAGAAAAGTCTTATTAAGTCACCGAGGGTCTTTCGGTCACTAAAGTTAGACTATGGGATTATACAAGTTCAAAGGATTTAATTGATCAAAATTGCTTTTGACCGATTTGAACCATGGGTTTGAAGTAATTTGGAATTTTTGGTTAAAACCTAATCTAATGGTTATCATTGATCAAACTAGCCTAAGGGAGCATGTTATGGTTAGTCAAAATTCGACTAAGATTCTACGTACAAATTCTAAGGGAACATGTGCATGTTAATCAAAGTCTCGATCAAAAAGTTATGTTAATTCTATTCCTAAGGGAACATGTTAATGTTGAGACTTTGGGTTAAAATTCTAAGTTAACTTCTAGTCCTAAAAGAGTATATGATTATATGAGTAAAATATCCAAAATTACCCCTAAAGGGTAAAATGGTCTTTTGCCAAATTACGGTTATTGAATCTAAAAATGAAAATTCTATTTGAGTTCCTAATTGACCTAATTAGCCTAAACTCTATCAACCAAATTAATCAATTAACAAACAAATAAAACAAATAAAGCAAATAAAATAGAAAGTTTTTGCAAAATAGAGGTGTAGGCCTGGTTTGGATGTGCAGAAAAACAGAGTAAAATAGAGTCCAATATGCATGGGCTTCAGGTGCCAAAGTCCAATGCAGAACAAGGTTCTCTTCAGTTAGGGGGTGCAGCAGAAAAATAGTGTGAGATAACACTGTATTGGGCTTAGAGTGTGACAAGCCCAAAGCCCAATCAGAAGGTGAGCCCAAAGATTGGGAGTTGTGTTGAAAAAAACCAGAAGAATTTGAATGTACGCGCCTTTTTCCAAGACAGTTCAGGTCGCCGGTGCCGGAGCTCCACCGTGGACCACCATGCCGGAAATCGCTTCCGGCGGCGGTGGCTAACGGAAATGAAAAGTGGAGACACCTTCATCTTCGTCTCTACCTCCCGAACAAGGACCCACTCTCCAAATTCTCTAATTCCTGGTCCTAAATCCAATAATGATACTGAATCCTCAAGAACTCCTAAGAACTTAGATCCAAAATACTCCTCCATGAACAAGATTCAAAGCTCCTCATGATGGGGGTTTGTACTAGCATGGTGTAATGTTCGATATAACAACCAGAAATGCAATGAAAAAAGGAACTACCTCCGAAGCTGAGAATTGCTCTGGCGAGTGTTGATCAGAGAAAATGATGATTACGGAAAATCACTTGTACAAGATGGGAAAGTATTGCCTTTATCTTCCTCTTGTTTTCTGAATCTTCTTCTTCACCAAAACTGTAGTAAGATGAGGTTTAGCTCACTCTTCTTGAAGCTTCAATGTGAAGCTTCAATGGAGTTTTGGGAAAATTGAGCTTTGAGTGTGAGAGGGCGAGGGTTCAAAGAAAGATTGCAGAGAATTGAAGTTGATGAATGCAAAAGTGTAGCTAGAGAGTAGTGAATGGTGAAGAGACTCAAATGATGGTGAAGATGAGAATTTATAGGGATTAGGCTCGGGATTAATGAGGTTTGGAATTAGGCTTGGAGTTAGTTAAAAGAGGTTTAGAGTTAGTTGGAATGGACTCAGTGAGTTTAGGTTGTTAATTATTGAGTTGGAAGTTAGTTAATTAGTTAACTTAGTGGACATGTGTTCAAGTGACTATTATGACTGACTATTACAGGTGGAAATTTGGATGCAATTAGTTTTGATGTTGGTTTAGGTGCAATGTAGACTAAATCATGACTTGTTATTGTAGGTTAAAAATATTTGTGTTGGTGATTTTGGTCTTGGTTATGATTGTGCAAATTGAAGTGTTTGTGGATTTTACTGCACTTGGTTTGCTGCAGGTTTGATGTGTTCACAATGCATGTGGTTGAAGCTCAATGAAGTACTGAACCTCGGAGTGTCGTCGGATGCTCACGATTTTTTCGGTGTTCATGCATGGGTCTACTTTCCTTGGATTGCAAGCCTCAATAATAGAGGATCATGTTTCATCCCAAAAGTCCCATTCTCCTAACAGTAGTGCAAAGTCCTGCAGAGCAAGCCATGAGTCGACTCAAGTAGGGAATGAGTCGACTCAAACAGTGGTTTTCCCAGGGTTGAGTTGACCTAAGAGTCGACCTGTCCGGACCCGCAACGAAAATACTGAAAGAAGAAATGGAAATGAGTCAACGTAAGTGACGAGTGACTCACTCAATCACGAATTTCCAACATTGAGTCGACTGATAGGTCAACCTGTTCCGACCCGAGGGAACCAGGTTCAAAGAAAGAAGGAGCAAGAGTCAACGCAAAGGGTGAGTGAGTCGACTCACTCAAGCTTCCCAGAATTGAGTCGACCGGTGGGTCGACCTGTTCGGACCCGGGGGTTTTGCGTCGAGTCATGAGTCGACTCACAGGGCTAAAAACCTCCAAAAATGAGTTTTTTTGCAATGTTACACCTTTTTTGCACCTTTTTATGTATGTAATGAATATTTTAGGGATAAAAATGAATGGAATTGACCAATTGGATGAAAACGACTTGACTCAAACCCGAGAATTATAATTGACACACGAAGGCGAGAAACGGGAACCCAAGGACCAAGCATAGTGGCACGACCATGATTAGGCGAATGAATGAAGGTGGATGGATGTTATGAGACCAAGGACTTGGATTATGACCAATACTCGAGCATCAAAGAGGACAAAATGGACGGACCAAGTACCAGATGCTGAGTGTGACATATCACCTGAGATTACCTGAGATTAGGATTTTGGAGGCCTCGGTGCCTCGGGGCAAGCCTACATCAAGCATTTCCAGTTGTTGTACGAACAAACCAAAGCCCTGCAAGTCAAATACTTGAAATCCATGGTAATGAATGATTGCTTATGCATGAGTTAATAATGTATGCAATTGAACTCTAGTCAAACGGTTAGACGGAGATGTGAAGAAAATGGGAGGGTAAATTTTGGGGTACTACAGTTGCCCCTATTTAATCTTCTTGGACCTAGATACGGGAATTGCGGAAGCTTTTCGGGTCATATGACCGATCATTTGTCTAGAGATATATCATCAAATGACCCTGCATGTCTGTCGAATGGACGTCATATGACATCAACATGTGTCAAGTCGTCCAACAAGATAATAAGTTCATCAACCTTTTTTAACCTTTGTTTATACGTCCATCTCATCGCCCGTGGAAGTCCACTACCGTTACTCGCCAACTGGGACTATCCTTTCTTGCCAACACTAGGAAAATAATCGTGAATCCAACATTGTTACAATATAAATATTATCAATTAAAATAAATATAACTAAATAATAATAAATAAAAATAAAGAAACTAAATCAAAATAAATACATGTAGAAAAGTGGCATATCCGTTGAGCTGCTAAACATAGAAGCATCTCCCAAATATATGTATAATATGACTGTGTGGCTGCCCCAAACTATATCTACCACAAATAGACATGTGTATAATGTGACTGTGTGGCTGCCCCAAACTATATCTACCACAAATAGACATGTGACACACGATTAAATCGTACATCCACTTCAGTATAATATGGACCCATGCAGGGGGGGGGGGCTTAGAAATCACCTATGATCGGAAGGTGTAGTAGACAAGAAACATTGTCCAAGGTAATGGTTATCTCACCAAATCACATATGAAAGGACGATGTCTTTGGATGCCACCTCTCTGTGAATGCTGATAGTAGATTTTGACCAATCCTACTCATGTTTCAACCAACCTGAATCTTTGTTGCAAGATATATTAGAACCAATTGTACCATCTTACTTTTATGTGCAACCACCTTTAGTTCTTTCATCGGACCTCTTTCTTAAAAATAATTTAAAAGATCAAAAATATAAATTATCAACAATAACTAAAATTATATATTATTTAATATAAAGTGTTTGAGATTTACATATCTCAGTCATACCATAAATGAAGAGCAATATGGTGCTCGTACCGTATGAGAAGAGACATGTCGTAAGTCTGTCGGGGTATTGAAATTAATGCTACTTAGGTTCGCCTACCTACTTTTTTTTTAAATCTTGATATCTGACCTTGTGACCGACTAATCCAAGAGGACCAATTCCACTGTCCACTAGCGGAAGTCCAGTTTAAAGCTAGAGCAAAGCTTCATATGAACTGGCCCAACATAAAGATTAATTGCACCTAGATGGATTCGAACCTGAGACCTTGAGATGTCGCCTACCTACTCTTACTATACATCTGGGGTAGGTAGCGTTCTTCGTCCTACGCCTCCACAACGAATAATTCTACCGAATAATTCTACCGTCGCTTCCTCTGCTTCACCATTAATCTAAAAAAACAATTTTTTATCGTCTTTAAGAAAGAAAGAAAAACCGAAGACATTCACAAGACATCTGATGGCCAAAGTAAAAAAGGTTTCGAAGAAACTTACTCAAAAGTCTTATGGTATGTCTATCTTATGGACTAGATAATTTGAAAGTAAGATTTTCGATTTGATATGTGGATCAGAAGACTTGAGAGAAAGATTTTCAGGGTGGTTTTGTTTATCAGAGGACTTTTAGTATAGTTTTTTTTGAAGTGTTAGTGCATTGAACTGATGGATTTATTTAAAATTAGAAACATGGTCTTTAGATTTAACTAAATAAAAAATACACCTCTATTTTCATTACCACATTAATCTATGCTCGTGACAGTAAACAAGTTTGAATGTTGGATGTTAAAGACCTCACAAAGAAAATGAACTCAACTTAACTATGATGAAATTCCTCTTTGAATTTCAAAAAATACAAAAGTTCTATCTTCAATTGAACATTCAGATAATGAACATGAATATTAGGATTGATCCCTGTATCAGTCGATCCTATAACTAAATACATAGTGTTAGAAAAAATGATGACAAGAATCCTAAAATAGACTAGACATGCATAACAAAAAGGTTTATAGTTATTAAAAACGAAAATTAAGATAGCTCTTCTTTCTTATAGAAAAGATGAAAAATGTCATATTAGGTGAGTCAAATATATAGAAAATAAAACTGACGCCTTGCTCCCTTTTCTTATTATTGAGAGAAAAAAATGCATACGATTTTCGTCAAAGAATATACAAAAAAAAACACTAAAACAAATTTTACAAGAACCTTCTATAATCTGTGGTTTTTCATAAAAAAATATAAGCTCTTTCTTTTGCGCCGAGCACCAAGAGGCTGGCTTCGGCCTTCTGTTCTATAAACAAAAATGAATTTTTCTCATTCTGTGATTTATTTCAACTTTTTAACAGGCTTCCTTTTTTAATGTCGGCGGAGATTCCATATTGCCAACTTAAGGAGAGCTGACTTTCTCTGAAGCATCATCATCAATGGCTAAATCGGATACCTCATTGGCTAAATCGGATACCTCATTGACTAAATCTGTTTCATGTTCACCGTCTGCTGAAGCTACGGGCGATGCCTCTGGGGAGTTTTCTTCAGAATTCTGCAGACTCCAGTACATGATGCTAGCAGATAAAGTAAGTATCATCTTCTGGTTTACCTGTCAAGGTTAAATGCAAAATAAGCTTGAGCTACACAAATCAAATTTCTCAGCTGGTTAACAACAGTTTAAAGTATGCTATAATCTTCCAGAAGCATCAACATAGGGATCCATATGAATTTTAATCAATAAACGGAAGTGTCTAGGTGTGTTGCTAGCAGTGTTATCAAATATCCGCAATTGCAGCACTATGCCGCAATGGTAAATATTGACCGATATTGCAGGTTTTTCCGCCATAACCCGTTAGAACGGCGCCACAAAGCGTCCGGTATGGCGGGATTTTGGCTCTCCGTCATCTACAACACTGGTTGCTAGCATTCTTCAACTGAACAAAAACAGTGAAGTTGATTTTTCATGGAACACGGCAAAATTACATATACTATTGTTGACATTACCTCTATAATGTCCTCAGGTAACAGGAAAATGGAGCATCCGAGTTTTCGGGCGACACTGATGATATATGTTGAATTCAACTTCTTGTCATCATCTGCGATTTGTCCAACAGATATACATTTGAACATTTCAATTGTTGTTTGTAAGATTACATATTCACGTCGCATCAATGTTAAACTAAATGCTTGATAAGAAATTAAATAGTTTCAAGTTGAATGCAAAGTTAACATACCAGTCTCCCCTTTAGTAACTAGAGTCCAGTTGACCACTCTTGGCTCTACAGCGCTCAAAAGCTCAAGGAAGAAAATACCATTGGAAAGATTTTTATCCTGATGAAATAAAATAAATGAAAAATTAACATGAGAGAATATTAATAACAGTTTTAGATAAATGAAAAATTAAGATTACCAAGAATGGTATTATACGTAAATACATTCTTAAGATCAAATATTTGCATACATGTTAATACCACAATATTCTAAGAACTGGTTATTTTCTGCCTTATTACCTTGAAACTCTCCATTTGAGACGTTCTTCCAGCTTTCTTCACTTTGTTGTTTGCCCAGTTCAATATATCAGCATCTGTAATCTCTTTACCTTGGGAGTGTGATCTTAAGTTTCTCAGAAGTTGAAGCATGGTAAATCGCATAAGCTGCCACAAAAATGCTGTCGGACAAACAGAGATGAACGTTCTTGTTAGACACTCCAATGCTATCAAACAAACATATCGGCTTCACCAACAATGCAAATCAACCATAAAGCTGAAAATCATTGAAACTAACCTAGTAAGAGCTTCTTATTCCCTTGTACAATATCATTACCAGCAACATTTACCAAGGAAAAGTTAAGGTCCTTCCCAATTTTTATAACTTGGTTGCAATTCTCCACTTTTCGAAATGGCATCTTTATAGGAGGCTTTGTTGCCTGCTTCCAGTTGACAGATCCAGGTGAAACCTTATCAAGAACTTCTAATAGAACCCATCTGTGGAAAAGGAAATAAAGAAAACCATAACCAGTTGTTTGGTCAAGGAAAAATTTCAAGTACGTGTGTACATGACAGATGTGAACAGAGTAAGAAAAATGCAGATGATGAACCGACTGAATAGTGGAAAGGCTACCCATTTCTGACATCCTCGAAAACATTATTGACGTAAGTAACAATTCCAAGACTGTTAATCCAGAGTCTGAAGCATCTTTCTTCCCGAGATGTCTGTGCATCATCAGTCATCATCTCAGCAAAGGACATTTTATTTGTGTCAACTGTAAGGCCATTCCTACACAAGTGAAAGTACCAGAGATTTTTGAATTTATAAGAATGAAAGTCACAATCTCCAAGCTAAAGATCCATCTTCCAATCGTCTTCTAACTCTATAACTTTACTATTCCTACATACTTGTTCCTAACAAATGAATCAATTGCCACGTCCTCTTTTTTCCAAAAAGGAGAGTTCAAGTCTAGTGGAAAGAATCGTCAGAAAGAACAAACTTTCTATATTCATAAGATCTAATGAACCTGATACTCAGAAGTCAGAAGCCTATTAAAAAAATTAAAGGAGCCAATCTTTTCCCAAAAAAAAAGGTAAAGAAAAAAACATGGGTTCTTGGAAGCGTGCCCCCCAAAAATTCTTAATGTATAAATAACTATGCAACAAAGCGAATAGCACAATTTGCAACATCTTTAAAGTAACCCATACCTATGCTGGAATATTTGAGCAACAAATGCAAGATTAAGGTTAGGAGACCCCTCCACTATGTCCTTTGGAGTGAGGTATCGCTTGCAATCTAATCTCTCTGCCTGCTCAAGAACCATAGTTGCTCTTTCTGTAGGATCAGTTGTGGTCAAGGCACCTGGGCCTGCAACTTCCGGAGCAAGAGCATTTAGCAAGTAAGCATAAGCCTCTCCATCCTGCAAAAAAGAAAGCATTAAAAATAAAATAGACCTGTGACAGCTTATAACCATGTCGTATCTGTTTACATCTATCAAACATCTGCTAGGTGAGGAAAATGTGCCACACAATGATTCAGTAATCAGCATGATGCAGGACAATACAGTGAAATTTATTCCTAGAAAACTACTGAACACTGTCAAGGACAAACGAGCATAAGGAGGTCTACAGTTTCTTCACTGATTAAGTAGATCAGAACAAAAGGGGTTCATAAGGAGTACTACAGTACTAGTTCATTAATTTTTCTAGTCTTATACCTCAGTAACTACTTATTTTTTATCATTTCTAGCAACTATTAGAGTAAATAAACATACAATAAGAAATAGCATTTCCCTCACCTTTACATCAGAAGAGAAATTTGTAACTTGTTTCTCATATCCAGCTTTCTTCAAGTGGAAATTCATCCATTTCAATAAAACCTTGTCAGGCGGTAAGCTGATAAGCTCCTCCACATCCTGCCATTTTGTCATAACATAATAAAGAGATTTAATTAATTGTAGTTCTGAAAAATGTAAAAGGAAAGAATATCACGGGAGTTGCAAATTACAAACAGCAGGAACAATATTAGCTAATATCACCTTATCATCTTCCACTAATTCCAAAAGTTGAGGAGTTTTCTTCAGATTGAGATCAGCTAATAGTTGAATCTAATGTTGCCACATAATGGAAAAACAGAAAAACACAATACACTGTAAGTTTAAAAGTCTTTCCAATGAATAATTAAAAGTCTATGCAAGTAAAAAGGGAGTGGATTTCAGGCATACCTTGATTATTTGTGAAATCAGACCAAGTATCAAATAAGGCTACAAATAAACAAACAAGAAAACGTTCATATTTGAAGTGTTATAGTTTTTCAAAATTCAGACAACTAAAATCTCAAAAAAGGGGATAAGGACAAAAAGAAGATTGAACCTACTCTTCCTTCAACCATATCCTGAGTACCAATATTAACCACTGTGCACCCAATAGCCTTTGCTGAATTGAGGCCAAGGGTGTGATTTTCATTTCTCTCCCAAGGATTAAGATCCCGTTTAGTGTTAATAGCTCGCTCATCTATGGTCCCAGGAACAGCAATATTAATAAGCTTGCTGCAGCAGTAAAATAACCAATAAAATTGGAGAGCAAAAATGTTATAATCTTTAA
Organism: Lathyrus oleraceus; assembly: GCF_024323335.1. Classification (NCBI taxonomy): domain Eukaryota; kingdom Viridiplantae; phylum Streptophyta; class Magnoliopsida; order Fabales; family Fabaceae; genus Lathyrus; species Lathyrus oleraceus. The sequence goes on from NC_066580.1 coordinate 2,766,505, forward strand.
AAAAGATTGATCTCGTGTTGAGCGCCGATCATTTACCAGAGCAGAACTCCACCTTTAGCAAGATCAAACAATGCATTTGAAGATGGATCAATTGGAAGAAACTGCTTCATGAACTTATCTTCAGCCAAGTAACTGTTAATGTGTGCAACATAAGAAGCCTTCTCAGATTCATTAATTGCATGATGAACAGTCGTTGTGGCTGTCTTCAAAAATGAAGAAAAACTTTTTGAACCGCCACTTTTTGCTATAGCTCGATTTTGCAAATTTAAATGTGCCTACCACAGAATGTCAATAAATAAGCTGCCAGATTCAATATAGATAATACCTATAAAAGTACTTCCAAATAAACTGAATATATTTTCCCACTCGGCCATTCAAAACAGAAAGAAAAAAAAGTATACATTCAAGTTAGGTGCATACATGCTAAAGACCCTAGAAACCAATTGAGCATCAAACAACATTCTTCTATGTTCTTGTGGAAATTTGTACTCATCTACTATCAGGAATGCTTAAGTAATACTCACCCCCCCCCCTCTATTTTTCCAATGAACAAAGGCCACTCTTATTTGTCGGAAAAATGGCATACAAACCTCCCCTTAGTTTGGCTTATATGAAACACATCACACCCTCTATTTTTACATAATAGATGGGAGATTCGGGAAATTGAGTGAGATGTCAATGTCTTTTCCTAACTCAAGGGAGCAGATGTATCATTTAAGCATACCTTAGGGAGATGAGTGCAATTTATCCATTATCATACTATATCTTCTAAGAAATCAACAAACACGCATATTCTAAGACAGAAGAATCATAAAAGAAACCAAACAGAACAAAAAATCGAATGGGAACAGAAACCTAAAGCTTTAACTTTTGAAGGACATGAAAGAAAGAACAAAAAAGACTCACCCTAAGAAAGGACTCAAAGTCAATTTCATCATCCATGTTCTGATATGACTCTCCCAATGCATCCTTAATTTCATCCTCGGTAAAAATCTCAGAGAAAGCCTTTAATTTCTTGAAAACAGATGGCAAATCTCCCACAGTAACATGTCCCGATAGAGTTCTCTGGGATACATACTACAAAAACAACACAAACACATTCCACATTTCACAATTTCACAATCAGATACGTCTAGATTCTTATCAATAATCAAGAAAACAAACAAAGGGTCCAATTTAAATAAACAAAACAAAAAAAACTTACTTTTGATTTGAGGGTTCGAAGTTCGACTTGGGTGAACTGGCTCTGAAGCCATTGATCAGAAACAAGGACACCCACAAAGCTAGACATGATGAAGTTTGGTTGAGGAAAATGATCAAACAGTTGGAAGAACACTGAGGCAAGAAGACATTGGAATGAACGATGCGTGAATAAATAAGAAATCCAATAGCAAATTCCGAAAAGAAGAAGACGTACCTTATGGGTTGAGATTGAGAAAAGCTCTCATTTTTGCGCAAAAAGGGAACGAGAGAAAGAAGTGTGTGTTTGTATGTAGGAAAGTGAGAAATGGGGTGGAGAGAAAAAAACGATTTGTGATAGGAAACGCGAAGGACAAGGAAATGGCCGAATGGGAACGCAACAAAATACTATACTATCAATCGAAATTGCTTTTTCCTTTTCTTCCTTTTTTTATTTCAATCTTACCATATATGCAACACTCTATGACACCTGTCTTTCATTGTCACAAATCAATGACTTGATATAATTTCTCTATTCCAAAAAGAAGAGGTTAATTTTTTTTTGGTAATATAATTTTATTTTATTTTGTTTCATCATATTATTCGAAATATTGGATTGATTAATCTGGTTATTTATGATATTAAGTGATTTCAATCTTCCTCGACATAAGCTTCCGAGAATCAAACTAGTCATTCTTATTAAATTTTCTACATTTTAGTTTCTTAGGTTTTGGGACAAAGACAAGTTAATGAGTTTAATTGAGATTGATGTAAGAGAAATGATCATTGAATGATATAAATGATCTAATATTAAATGAAGGAAAGAAATGATTTAATATTAATGGAGGGATATAAATGATAACTTCTTTAGTAACAAAATCTTTAGTAGAAAAATCAAAAAAGAAAGCAAATTAAATGTATGATAAAAGACTAATGTTTGTTGATAGAGTTTCAATGATGTTGTTTTATTTAATTTGGGAAATAACAACCATAAGATTATATATTTAATTAATGATGAGTTAGTCGTGTCTATGTTAGAAATATCTTCAATGGTATTATGAATTGGATGATTTCTTTTGGTCCTTCGTTTTTTTTTTTGAATATCTTATTAATGATTATATTTTGAATCTTTACTTTGATAATCTTTTTTTTTAATTTGGTCTTGATCTTTATCTTTTAGAAATATTTTTCAATATACATGCACAATCAACAACATTTATTTCTATTGACTTTGGGTTAGTTTCATCAAAGATAAGATGAACTAATTCTTCTATAAAACATTTGTATATGAACACATGGAGGTGAAAAAAATTAGGCTTTCTTCCTTTGTATAACTCATAAGGAGTTTGCTTTAGAATTGATCTTTTCAAGACACGAATCATCACATAGGAAACTTTGCTTACTACATCGGTCCAAAAATAATTAGGAAGATTAGTCTCATAGAGCATCATCCTCACGAGCTCTTGAAGTGATCTACTTTTCCGTTTGAATACCCCCGTTTTGTTGGGGGAGTTCTTGGAGAAGAAAAAGTGTGCTCAATTTCATTCTCATTACAATAGTACTCGAAATTCACATTTTGGGATTCACTGTCATGATCACTTCAGATTTATGCAATATTTAGGTCTTTCTCGTTTTGGATAACCTTGACTAATTTTCTAAAGGAAGCAAACATGTCTCTTTGATGAGATAAAAAAGTTGTCCATGTATAACGAGAATAGTCATCCACGACTACAAGGCATGGTAATTTGAGCCATCTTTGAGGACATACCAGACGGACTACCGCACATGACTCAAAATTTGACATGTATAAAATGTGGCTAAGGAGGGTCTCGTATAATATTTGTCACAATTAAACTATGACAAAATAGGGTCTCTATTTGATATGTCACACTTAAATTATGGTTAACCTACATAGGACATATGAAAACTTATGATGGTCATGATAGTTATTCTTGACAAAACCCATGGTCATGAATGTGCCAAAAAGATCCATCTGCAACGGTTGTAAATGCCTATTTATAAAAACAATAATTTTAAATTTAAAGGAGATCTTTACTTGTTTACCCTTTTAGCACACATCGCATAACCCTTGTTTTTCAAACCACAAGTTTGCCAAAATGATCACTAAATCCCTGCACACCAACTTGCTCATATGATACATATGAATATGAGTTACTCTTATATGTCATATGCAAGATTTATCCTCGTTACTCAAAATACATACATCATTAAAAGGAATTTATTTAAACTCATGGTGCAGGTATTTTCACTTCGCGAAATAGTAAATATGGTTTGATTTGATTTTGATTTTGATTTTATAACTCTACATCTAGAAGAATCAAAAGTTACATTGTTATCTTTGTCGCATGATTGAATAATACTCAATAAATTATGTTTTAAATCATTAACTAAGAGAACTTCCTCAACCGTTAGATCGGAGAATGTAGTGCCCTAATTTTGTCTAAGTAATTGAAATTTTTTTCTCAATTTTTATCATTTATTAATTTCCTTAAGTAATCTTAAAATACAAAAGAAAAAATTACTAATAAAATTCTTCGTTATAGTTTAATGCTACACTTATCAATATTTTGAATCTCATCGTACAATAATAAAGCAATCATTTATTTTAAGCTAAATACTATTTTCAGTTATGTATCTTTAATTCGAGATCCAATTTGGTTCCTTAATTTAAAAAAAAAAACTATTTTAATTCATAAATATACAAATTGAACCACGTCTACCATTTTTATCTATTATGTTAGTCAAAATCAATTATTAGAGCTAAGTGGCACTGACGTGAAATCTATTGTTTCAACCAAAACCAAACCCAGTGAATTTTACGTATTCACCCAGATCCATTTTCATTTTCTGCCGTTTCCCATTCTCTTTCATAAACCTTGTTCATCAGGGAAATCATCTTACATATATTTAAAATAGTGCCTACACTTTAATGTTTGGATACGGTCAAACGAACGAAGTGGAAATAAGCGAAACGGAGTGGAATGGAGTGGAGAGCAGCGGAATGAACAAATATATCATTTTATTGATTGGATATTTCATGACGGAATAAAACAATTTTATCATTTTACCCAAATTGAAGATATAAAAAATAATGGAATAGAATGAAATGCATTTCATCAGATTCCGTTTCATTTCATCCATTTTTAATTAATCCAACCAATTGGTATATGTCATTTCATTCCATTAATCCAAATATACCAAAAATGACCCATCCTTTATTAAATCTGCATACCATAATTGCAATTTAGTTATGAGTCTTGTTTTATTATAATCAATACTGAATACTTAAATTGTTGTTAGGTGAATGTGAAATTTGTTAAGACCATTTTAAAATACACACAAAAAGAATCTGATTCGTGGAACATGATGACAATGATGTTTTTTTTTTACATTTTGTTTTAGATTGGTTGATTTCTTATGCGATGATTGCTCGCTTGTTTGAAGTGTTATAATGGTTGCTTTTTTAATCTGCCTTTTTCAATTCTATGCACAATGCCACATTTGAAAGGATTAGTAAAACATATGAAGAGAAAATGAAGTGTGATTTGAAATAAAGTATACTATTTCCATCCTTGCAATATGGTTGTTTTATTATCATTTTGTAGGAAACGAATATATAAAATGGGGTTGTTGGTTATCAATTAGTGATTCTAGATTCTGGAATAGGTAATGGGATTTGATCTTAATTTTGGTGTTCTTGATTTTAAGGAAATAGATGAAGAATAAATCTTGTTAATAAATTCAAAAAATTTCTTTTAATTATTGATTTTTTTTGTCACTAAGCCAGTCACAAATGTTTTAAATTACACGTCATTTGTCACGTCAATGAAAAATTGACGTTGTTATTTGTTCAAATATTAGATATAATCCAAGTTGAATTGTGTGGTCCAAGCCCAAACCTAATTACGGTTTAGACTTTGTTACTTAGTTTGTAATTTTACTTAGTATTCAAGTCACTTAGATGTATATAAATAGACATTTGTAATTCAGTATTATAATTCAATTCAAAAATACAATCCTTATTTCCTTATTCTGTCTTTCTTTCCTCACTAAAAGTGCCTCAACCACTAACAAATTGGTATCTATAGCTCTGTTTAGATTCTTGATCGTGTTTTTAAGAATCACACGTCAGAGATCGTGTTTTCGGAATCGTGGGTTGTTGTTGATCAATCACTGCAAAGATGAATGGTAACGGAAATTTATCAAACTTCCTTCCAACTCTTGAAGACAAGAATTGGCTTCGATGGAGAGAACAAATGCAATCTCTATTTGGCTTTCATGAAACCCTGGAAGTGGTTACTGATGGTGTTCCTGCGGTTAGTGAAGATGCAATCGACACACAGAGAACCACTCACAAGGATGCAAAAAAGAAGGACTGCGAGACGACATTCTACATCCAATCGACGGTTGATACGGCTAATTTTAACAGAATCGCTCATGCTGAATCGGCGAAGGAGGTATGAGATATTCTTGTCAAATACTACGAAGGAGGCGAGAAAGTCAAGGTTGTCAAGTTGCAAACTTTGCAATGACAATATTTATTATTGCCGATGAGAGAATACGAAAACATTGCAGGCTATGTGTTGAAGGTGCAGAAACTCGTCCATCTCATGAAGGATTGTGTTGAAACCCTAACTGATAAGATGATAGTTGATAAGGTAATGTGTATGTTGACTTCACACTTTGATCATGTTATCGTAGCTATTTAAGAATCCAACAATCTTGAAACCCTAAAACTAGAAGATTTGGTTGGTTCGTTTGAGGGGCATGAGATTAGGATTGTCGAAAGGAAATGAGTTCAAGAGTCGATACAAGCACTACAGGCTCAGTCATGGAAGAATAATTGTGGTTCCAACAAGTTCAAAGGAAAAATCGACAAGACTCAGAGCAAGAAGTCTTGGTCGAATCCTTACAAGAATAAGGTCAATCATAGAGCTTCTAAGTCCTAGAAAAGAGGAGAAGGAAATTCCTTTCAGAAAGACAAAGAAGAGAAAAAAGGTGTGCAATGTTATAACTGTGAAAAATGGGGTCACTTGGCCAGTCATTTATGGTATAGAAAGACAAGGGATCGACAAAAGGCAAGGACGAATGAGCAAACCTTGCACGTCAAGATTCATATGATTCTGATGATATGGTGGTTATGGTTGCAGTTGCAAATGACCATGTCGAATCCAAGATCTGGTTCCTCGACTCAGACTGCTCAAATAACATGACTGGTCAAAAAGTATGGTTAGTAGATTTCGACGAGTCGAAGAAGAGCAAGGTCAAATTTGCTGATAATAGCTTGTTACAAGCTGAAGGTACTGACAACATAGTTATTCAAAGGAGTAATGAAGCGAAAGCCTTGATCAAATATGTACTATATGTCCCTGGAATGAAGTACAATTTGCTAGGTGCTGGATAACTAGTTAAAAAGGGGTTCTCAGTGGTTATGAAAGATGGAGCCTTAGAACTTTTCGACATCCAGGATAACATGGTCTTAAAATCTCATATGTCGAGGAATATAACATTTAAGACCATGATCAATTCAACTGAGGTACAATGTCTGAAAACCATTGTCGACCATAAAAATAGTTGGTTGTGGCATCTGAGGTTTGGCCATCTGAATTTTAGGTCGCTCAATCAACTGATCACTAAAGATATGATAACTGGTATACCAAGTCTTGAGATGCCCGACAAACTCTGTGAAGGTTGTCTAGTCAGAAAGTAGTCCATGAAGTCTTTTATTTCAACTATGCCAATGAGATCCTCATGCATACTCGAAGTTGTACATTCAGACGTATTTTGTCCTTTTGAGGAGCATATCATTGGTGGAAACATGTATTTTGTTTTGTTTGTCGATGATTTTATTCGAAAGTTGTGGATCTATGTGATCAAGAAAAAGGATGAAGTATTAGAAATCTTTAATAGATTCAAGATGCTTGTCAAAAACCATAGTGAAAAGAAGATCAAGCTGTTGCGAACAGATGGAGGTGGTGAATACACATCCAAGATATTTAAAGCATTATATGCAGAACATGGTGTTGATCATGAGGTAACTGCTCCTTATACTCCTCAACATAATGGAATACCAGAAAGAAGAAACAAGACCATATTGGACATGAGGAAATGCATGCTGAAGTAGAAGAATTTTCCAAATTCCTTATAGGGTGAAGTTGTTTTGACTGTTGTTTATATACTGAACATGTGCCCTACCAATAAGCTAAAGAACAAGGTTTCTACAGAAGTGTGAAGTGGAAAACGACCATCGGTGAGTCATTTGAAGGTGTTTGGCTCTATGTGTTACAAGCACGTTCCTGGTGCAAGAAGAATGAAGCATGATGAAAAGAGTGAACCTATAATTCTGGTAGGATATCATATGACTAGAGCATATATGTTGTTCAATCCAATTAATCAGAAGATTATGATTAGTCGAGATATTGTGATTGATGAAAATTCTTCCTGGGATTGGAATTTTAGTAATGCAATTGACAAGCCATTGATGAGTTATGATTTCGACAAAGCAAGTAATGATGTCGAAGTCGAAGATATTATCGATATTCCAATTGAAGTCAAAGTTGTTGTTGACATGCCCGATACGTTCAAATTCAGAGAGGTTATGACTAGCACAAGTCAGAGACCTCAAAGAAATAGAGCTCATCTAGCAAGACTTCAAGACTATGAAGTGGTTGGTGATGATGAAGGCACAACAGATGGAGAACTAGATCATTTTGCTTTACTTGCAGGTGCTTAACCAATCAACTATAACGAGGCTTTAAAGAATATGAAGTGGAAGTCTGTTATGGTCGAAGAGTTACAAGAAATCTAAAGAAACAACACATGGGAGTTGGCCGAATTGCCACCACATATAAAATCTATCAACGTGAAGTGGGTGTTCAAGTTGAAACACAATGTTGATGGGTCGATAGAAAGACATAAGGCGAGATTGATAGCTCAAGGATTTCTTCAGCAAGCAGGACTCGACTATGAAGGTGTGAAAAACATAAGAAATGGGGGTTTGAGTTGGGTTTTACAAGCAAAAGCTTTTTCCATAATAATAACACCACTAACAGGTTAATAATAAATAGATAAAAACACAAGTATTTTTATCCTAGTTCGCTTGAAACTCAAAGCTACTCCAGTCCACCCGCCAAGGTGATTTTGCCTTATACACAAGGACTTAATCCACTATAATCAATAGATTACAATAATCACGAAAAATAACCTTATTTGTCTTCTCAAGGATCAAACTATACCCTAGTCTCCTTAAGGACTCACAAAGAGCAACCTTCTTTGTCTTGTCAAGGATAACCTCCTCAAGGAATCAAACAAGCAGTTTAAATAATATTTTTGTGTGTTACAAGATGCTTCGATACAAACAGATTTTATACAAATGATAAACAAACACTTAAAAAAAACTGTGTACAAAAGAATGATAGCTTTTCACAAAGAAATAGATTTGTCAAAATATTGTATCATCGGTGTTTTCTTTAAGTCTCCAAGTCTTACTTATATAGCATAAGAAGAAGACCTTTTGAGGGTAAAAAGGGAAAAGCTCATAGAGCTGTTGTCCACTATTGGATGGGAGAGTAGTGATATTGCATATTGCCCTTCGCCCATAAAATCAAAGACAAGTGTGATATATAGTATTGTCCTTACCCATGGAATCAGGTAGTGGATAGGATATTTAATTTTTACTATGTACTATTTGATTACGTTTCCATTTGATTTTATCTTCAAGTTCATCGGCTTCTGATGAAAGTGGATGAAGCATGAAATAGAGATACATAAAATTGGATTCAGAAACTTCAGAATCTTTGGCCAGAACCTTGACAGCGTCAATAGTATGGCTTGAGATCTTTAGTATCTTCAGAGTCTTCAGAATCTACAATCAGAACCTTGATAACCTCAATCGTCTGACTTGAGATATTCAGAATCTTCAGCTATGTAACACAACTTCAGAAGCTTGTCATTCTTCAAAAGTTAGGTGATAAGAGTCACGTCCAAAAGCATGAACTGAGAGAACGTTGCAGCATCAACATAGTGTCTCCTCAGATGCTTCTCAGGAGTGAATTAACACAGAAGCAGAAAGATTATTACAGCAGCAAAATTGAACATCTTTCAAAACTTCTAATAAATAGCGCAAAAGCGGATTTGAAACTCATTGTTCAGATACTGATGACGTTACACATCATATATTCAGAATCAGAACTGGCTATTAAAGCTACACAATAACAAACCATTAGGGTAACAAAACTGTTCTCACACAAATACAACATTGTTATCATCAAAACTCAAGGTATAGATGTATAACCAAATCTTGTTCTAACAATCTCCCCATTTTTGATGATGACAAAACATAGTATTTGATGAACACTTTTATACAGGGTAATCACAGAAGAATACATCTTACAGAAGCACACAACTCCCTCTAAGATGTATAATCCTAAAAAGATAAAATCAGAATGAAAGAACATTTTCCTGATTAATCTTTTTGAAGTACCAGAGTAAATTTTCAATCAAAATCTGGTTTATCTTTAGAAGTTGATTGATGTTGTCTAGAGCACTGGTTTGTTAACATCAACATTTTGATAAGCTTCACTTCATAAGCTTTGTTGAGTTCTTTTGAAGACGTTTTAGAGTTGGTTATCTTCTTAAAGAAACTTGACTTTCAAGTCTGATTACTATAGAGGAAACTCTTCCTCATAGCTAGATGCCAATGCCACGGTTTTCAAAAATAACTTTCATAAGAACTTGATGCCAAGTACTCATTGTTCTAGGTTCAGAACATGGATATTATTTCCTTGAAGATTCATGCACTTGAATCTGATTCTCAATCATCAGCATGAAGGTTGTACATACTTAGATAGAAGATAATTTCATCAGAAACTTGTAGCTTGTATTTTTATCTTTGAAACTTCATAAGAACTTCTAATGTTTAAACATAACCATTCTGATTATTGAATATAACCCTACAAATCATTTAACAAAGCATTCTTCGGAGTAGTTGTTAGCAGAAAACAATATTCAATGTTTGGGTTCTTAATTAAGGAATTTAAGTATATCAAAATAACTATGAATCTTTCCCTTAGATATGTTTCTCCCCCTTTGTCATCAATCAAAAAGACATAGATAAATAATAAAGGAAATAATGAGAAAGAAAAAAAAACGAGATTTTCATTGATTATGCCAAAAAGGCAGAAAAAGATACAACCTAATTAAAAATACGAAAATACGAAGAACCACAATAAAAATGCAACAAGTACTATAACAAACATAAAGGGAACACATATAAATGGATATAAATAAAAAGCATACACACGTGCGAAGACACTTTTTAGAAAAACTAAGGGTTTTGGGAAGGAGGAGGAGATGGTGGAACAATTGGGTAGTCATCCAGAAGATTTAAGGGATCCACCAAAGGATCAATATTATCTTCAAGACAAATCTCCATATATTATGCTAAAAATTTAGGTGGATCTATCTTTGTGAAGATAAGATAGTTTTCCGACGGAATATTACTACTGCTGATTTCTTCTTTGGATGGAAGAGTGCTTTCAATAATGACAAATCTAGGAGGAGATCTAGGCTGAGCTAGTTGTAGTTGTTGAAACTGTTGTTGAATCTGTTGTTGAGTCTGTTCTTGAGCAGCCATTGTTAAAGATGAAGGAGATGAAGAACAATTGTTGAGAGAGAGAGAGAGGTGTTTTAGGTTTGAAAGATGAAAGTGTGGGAATATTTTGCGCGTAGTGTAAAAATGTGAGTGAAGTGGGTTTATATATATAAAAAAAATTGCAATGATGATAAGGTGGAAATACACAGTCATAGGGGGAAGTGTAAGAGTTTAACCAAATTCCAAGAATTGCGAAGCCCAATGTGTCACGCTTTTATCACGCATGCTCAGAAAGTGGGACTACTGTCACCACTTAGAACCACATGAAATCAAACGATATAACAAATATTTAATGCAACGACTATTCAGAATCAGGAAGACAAATTGATAAGATTGCTTCTGATCATAACCTTTCTGATTCATGAAACTTTCCTACTTCAGAAAGTTCATGTTTCAAAGTCAACAAAAAAACATTCTCAGAATCTAATCTAGAATTCTGAAGACTTAAACGTTCTGAAATACTTCTTTTCATTCTGGACATAAATACCATAAATAAGTTTTTTAGAATGAAAACGAATCTATCTTCAGCAAGGGGTTTAGTAAATATATCAGCCCATTGATGGTTTGTATCAACAAATTGTAGATGAAAAATACCCTTCTGAACATAGTCACGTAAAAAGTGATGTTTAATTTCAATATGTTTTTCCCTAGAATGAAAGATAAGATTCTTAGATAAACAAATAGCAGGAGTATTATCGTAAAGAATAAGAATGTTACTCTCAGATATCTGATAATCTTCCAGTTGACTCTTCATCCAGAGTATCTGAGTGTTGCATCCAAAAGTTGCGATATATTCAGCTTCGGCTGTTGAAAGTACAATTATTGATTGTCTCTTGCTGAACCCTGAGATCGGGTTATCTCTCCAAAAGTGGCAACTTCCAGAAGTACTTTCCTTTTTATTCTATCTCCAACATAGTCAGCATCACAATAGCCTACTTATTTGTATTCACTTGATTTTCTATAAAATAAACCAAGGTTAGTAGTACCTTTCAGATACCTAAAGATTCTCTTAACAACAGTTGAGTGAGTTTCCCTATGATCTGATTGGAAGCGAGCATATAAGCAAACACTAAATAAAATATCAGGTCTAGAACCAGTTAGATAAATGAGATAACATATCATACCTCTGAATAGCTTCTTATTTACCTTATTGCTTACCCCTTCTTTCATTAGAATACATGTAGGGTGCATTGTATCTTTGTTTGCTTACATTCTGATAAGTTAAACTTCTTCAGAAGTTCCTTTGTATATTTGCTCTGATGAATGTATGTTCCTTCTGATCGTTGATCAATCTGGATTCCCAGAAAGAACTTGAGTTCTCCCATCAGACTCATTTCAAATTCTGCTTGCATCGACTTAGTAAAATCCTTGCATAAAGAAGCATTAGCATAACCAAAAATAATATCATCAACATAAATTTGCACAACCAGAATATCATTCTTAAAGGTTTTGCAAAAGAGAGTTGTGTCCACTTTCCCTCTGGTAAAATTATTTTCCAAAAGTAAGTTACTTAGTCTATCATACCAAGCTCTAGGAGTTTGTTTCAGACCATATAACAATTTTTTCAGTTTAAAAACAAAGTCAGGATTTTGAGAGATTTCAAAACCAGGAGGTTGATAAACATATAATTCTTCATAAAAATATCCATTTAATAATGCACTTTTAACATACATATGATAAAGAATGATGTTATGGTTGACTCCAAACGAAATTAAAAGACGAATAGACTTTAAACTGGCAACTGAAGCAAAGGTTTATGTATAGTCTATACCTTCTTGTTGACTATAACCTTGTGCTGCCAGTCGAGCCTTGTTTCTGACAACCTCGCCTTTCTCATTGAACTTGTTTCTAAAGACCCATTTGGTTCCAATGACATGGAAACCCTTTGGTTTCTGAACAAGATCCCATACGTCGTTTCTGGTGAACTGATTCAGTTCTTCTTGCATAGCCAGAATCCATTCATTATCCAGAAGAGCTTCATCAATAAATGTGGGTTTTATCAAAGATACTAAACATATAAGAGTCTCTTCAGAAGGTCTGAATGAAGATCTAATTCTGACATGAGCATTTTTATCTCCCATAATCAATTCTTCAAAATGAGGGGTTCTTAATCTACTCTTTTTCCGATGAATTTGACCAACGAAAGCTTCTGGTTGAGTCGTATCTTCAGATTCTTTAGCTTTGCCTTCTGAGTCTTTTTCTTCAGAATCAGTATCCTTGGATTCTGAAATATTGATCTTTAGATCTGCAAATTTCTCAACTAGCTTTGACTTTTTAGGGTCAAGCTTATCATTGAATCTAACATGAATTGATTCTTCAACAATTCGTGTTTCAGTGTTAACGATTATGTAGCCTTTAGAGCGTTCAGAACATTCTAATAATAAACACTTTTATGCTTTAGAAACAAACTTGTCAATATTTTCTTTAGTATTCAACATAAAACATTCACATCCAAAAGGATGAAAGTAAGAAATATTGGGCTTTATGTTCTTCCATAGTTATAAGGAGTCTTATCCAGAATAGGTCTGATAGAAATCTTATTTTGAATATAACAAGTTGTGTTAACTGCTCTTGCCCAAATATGCTTAGACATGTCAGTTTCTTGGATCATGGTGTGAGTCATTTCTTGCAAAGTCTTATTTTTCCTTTCTACAACTCCATTTTGTTGTGGAGTTCTAGTATAGGAGAAATCATGGGAAATACCATTTGAATCAAAAATATTTTCAAAATGTTTATTTTCAAATTCGCCATCATGATCACTTCTGACTCTGACTATTTTGTAGTTCATTGTTAAAGATTATGTAGCCTTTAGAGCGTTCAGAACATCCTTATAATAAAAACTTTTGTGCTTTAGAAACAAACTTGCCAATATTTTCTTTAGTGTTCAACATAAAACATTCACACCCAAAAGAATGAAAGTGAGAAATATTGGGCTTTCTGTTCTTCCACAGTTCATAAGGAGTCTTACCCAGAATAAGTCTGATAGAAATCATGTTCTGAATATAACAAGTTGTGTTATCTGCTCTTGTCCAGAAATGCTTAGCCATGTCAGTTTCTTGGATCATGGTGTGAGCCATTTCTTGCAAAATCTTATTCTTCCTTTCTACAACTCCATTTTGCTGTGGAGTTCTAGGACAGGAGAAATCATGGGAAATACCATTTGAATCAAAAATATTTTCAAATTCACCACCATGATCACTTCTTACTCTAACTATTTTGCAGTTCATTTCTGTTTGCACTAGTGAGTAGAAGGTAGAGAACATGGAGTGTGACTCATCCTTGCATTTCAAGAACTTTACCCATGTCCAACAATTGTAGTCATCAACGATGACCAATCCATAATTCTTTCCATCGATATATGTAGTTTTCACTGGTCCAAACAAATCAATGTGCAGAAGTTCTGACGATCTAGAGGTAAAAACAATAACTTTCGCTTTGAAGGATGTTTTAGAAAACTTGTCTTTCTGACATGCTTCACAAAGAGCATCTGAATCGAACTTCAGGTTGGATAGACCTCTGACTAATCCAAGCTTATTTAGCTAAGAAATCCTTCTCATACTAACATGGTCCAAACGTATATGCCATACCCATTTCTCCTTATGAACAGACATTAGACATTTTACATTTTGATCCTCAAGATCATAAAGTCTAATTTTATAAATGGTGGTCTTTCTCTTTCCGTTAAAAAAGATTGTACCATCTTTCTGACTAACAACCTTATAAGACTTTTGATGAAAAATGATACCATAACCATTGTCACTAAGTTGACTAATAGATAAAAGGTTATTGTCATACGGTGAACTGGACTTTATTCGGATTTTTAATCGCAATGTCGCGGTTAGCAAGAGTCGCCACCGACTTTTCTTTTATCCCATAAGGAAAGGTGGAAAAGAACAGGAAAGACCTTAATTTTAAATTCTTAGGTTCGGGAGGTACTTTATACAAAGGGAAGGTATTAACACCCTTTGTATCCATGGTTATCCATGGGCTCTTAATTGCTCAATCATTTATGTTTTCGAGTTTGAAAAAAGGTGGTTGAGAAATGTGTGAAAAGTGTTTTGAAAACGAGAATTTAACTTTGTAATGATCCTTGCATGAATGTATACAAAGTGGTTATCTCGTATAGTTTTTTGAAAGTAGTTTAGAAAAATAGAACTCGGCAATGATCCTAGTACGGATGTATGCTAAGTGGTGATTTTCCAAAGAAGATGTTTGAAAGGTGTGAGGTGTGAAAAGTATTTTTCTTGTTATGAATGAGCAATTAAGGTTATACCTGTCCGAGGTCTTTCCGGACCTTTCCTATCCTTATGAGGGTAAAACTGTCCTTACTAGTGAGAAGTAAGTAGTTTTATCCTTGGGATGTAGAAGGGTCATCGTAGGGTCGTCGATCGGTCATTGAAGGCAACAGTTGTGAGGATACCTTAGCATTCGAAGGGACTATCATCATTTAACCGTAGGCTACACCGAAGGGTCATCGAGGGACAAAATCGTATTTTCGAAGGCAACGTCCGAGGGACTATGATGATTTAACCGAAGGGTCTTTGCTAAGGATATCCCCATGTTCGCGGGACATGACCGTAATCGTGGGGTAATAAAGAAAGGTCCGATATTATTTATTTAAAGTCCATATTTTAATAATTAATTAAATAGCCATAATCAGTTAGGTAATTAGGTCCATAGGAAATCAATGAAATCAATACATTAAAAATCAAGCTTGGTGATTCAAGATGAATCTCCCTATTAAACTTAGGTCATCCAAAAGCCATCTCCTCAAGAATGTCCACACCTAAAGTGGCATGCCTAGCCGGTTATTTCTTTGGAAGTATGCTAGCCTTTACATCATGCAACACACGGATTAGAGCATTGAGGCAAAATACAATTGGAAATTGCCCCATAAAATAAATATAACAGTCAGGAATTTAAGCCAAACAATGCAGAATCATGATTAGATGATCATAAAATGGACAACTAAGAGACAAAACAGCCACTGTCCCGTTCGCCTCTGCTTCGCCTAGCGAAGGCGCAGCGAAGACTCGCTGCAGGCTCGCCTAGCGATGAGCTAGCGAGCGGCCACGGGTTTGGAATTTGAGAACAATATGACTTCAACCTGCGGCATGGCTTATGGCATCCAACACATAATTATATGGTTCAGCATTCACAATACTCGGGCACACTTAAATTCACATGCAAAACTTCAAATATGTTTATGAATTCAATTATAATATCATCCACAAGTTAAGAACATGAAGCGGTACCGCATGCCGAATGAGAACACAAAGCGATATCACATGCAAATTAAGAAGCTAAAGAGGTACCACATGCAAAATAAGAACATAAGGTGATAATCACATGCAGATTAAGAACCTAAAGCTGTACCACATGCAAAATAAGAATATATAGCGATATCACATGCAAAAAAAATAAAGCGATAATAGTGATGCAAACCTGTTTGCAATCGAATTGCAACCTTGAATTGGCGAGCCGGATTGAGTTGGGCGGCGGTAGCTTCGGAGCGGGTGAGCGGCCTTCAGGGTTTCCGTCTTCCGAATTCTCTGGATCAGCAGGGTTTCAGTGTTTCTCCCTCTGGGTCTGTGTGTATGTGTCTGTCCGTCCGTGTGTGTTTATTTTCGTGGCAGAGGAGCTGGTATTTATAGTAGTAGTGGTGGTGACCTAATGGGCTTAAAATGAGGTCCAAAACTTCCAATTTTCGCAAGCTTCGCTAAGCGAGGGAATTGCTCGCCTAGCGAGCAAGCTAGGTCTGGGCTTTTTCTGGACCTGATGCTTCGCTGGGCGAGTGGTATGCTGAGATATTCGCTAGGCGAAGGAATTGCTCGCCTAGCGAGCAAGCTATTTTGGGCCACTTTGGATTAGGCCTGTTGTGAGCTGGGCTTTTGTCCATTTGATGTCAGTGCCTTGCAAATCAAGTCAGAGGGTCTTGAGAAATGCTTTGTAGTATCAATGGGCAAATTTTGGGGTATGACAGCTGCCCCTGTTCAATATTCTTGGACCGAGAGAATAGAATGGTATGTGCCGTTCGTGATCTGGAGGTGAAAGATTATTGAACACTAGAATGCCCCAAAAATTTTGCACTTGTCCATTAGGAGCTAGCCTTGATTGGAGATGGGCTTAGAGATGCCATCCAGGAAACTTGATGAGGAGATTTCCCGATTGTGTCGTACGTTAGACGATATCTGAAGACATGGGTGTCACACCGGGTCGTACCTCAGGCCGTATAGTGAATCATCCATCATGCTGTTGACTTCGCTGGGGAGTCCGAGTATGTTATACACTGCTGGGGATAAGGGATCAGAATGGGTCGTATATTAGACCGTGTCTGAATACCGGAGTGGGTTATTCATTAGGCGGATGACTTTGCTGGGGATGAAAGATCAGAATGGATCGTACGCTAGATCGTATCTGTCCGAAGGTAGCATCCGAGGGGATGAAGGTCTAACTTGGTCGTACATTAAACCATATCTGAGCAGAATGAGCCGTCCGTTAGGCTGGATTTGCTGAAAAGGGAGTAGTCGTATACTAGACTACCATTCAGAAATGTACCTGTCCGAAGGTAGCATCTGAGTAAGGGAGTAGTCGTATACTGGACTACCATTCAGAAATGTACCTGTCCGAAGGTAGCATCTGAGCAGGGGAGTAGTCGTATACCAGACTACCATTCAGGAATGTACCTGTCCGAAGGTAGCACCTGAGTAAGGGAGTAGCCGTATACCAGACTACCATTCAGGAATGTACCTGTCCGAAGGTAGCACCTGAGTAAGGGAGTAGCCGTATACCAGACTACCATTCAGGAATGTACCTGTCCGAAGGTAGCACCTGAGCAAGGGAGTAGCCGTATACCGGACTACCATTCAGGAATGTACCTGTCCGAAGGTAGCACCTGAGCAAGGGAGTAGCCGTATACCAGACTACCATTCAGGAATGTACCTGTCCGAAGGTAGCACCTGAGCAAGGGAGTAGCCGTATACCAGACTACCATTCAGGAATGTACCTGTCCGAAGGTAGCACCTGAGCAAGGGAGTAGCTGTATACCAGACTACCATTCAGAAATGTATCTGTCCGAAGGTAGCATCTGAGCAGGGGAGTAGTCGTATACCAGACTACCATTCAGGAATGTACCTGTCCGAAGGTAGCACCTGAGCAAGGGAGTAGCTGTATACCAGACTACCATTCAGAAATGTACCTGTCCGAAGGTAGCATCTGAGCAGGGGAGTAGTCGTATACCAGACTACCATTCAGGAATGTACCTGTCCGAAGGTAGCACTTGAGGAGATGAAGGTCTAACTTGGTCGTAC
Organism: Lathyrus oleraceus; assembly: GCF_024323335.1. NCBI lineage: Eukaryota > Viridiplantae > Streptophyta > Magnoliopsida > Fabales > Fabaceae > Lathyrus > Lathyrus oleraceus. The sequence goes on from NC_066580.1 coordinate 2,784,667, forward strand.
ATTAGACTGTATTTGAGCAGCATCTGGTCTGACTTGGTCATACATTAGACTATATTCGAGCAGCATCTGGTCTGACTTGGTCATACATTAGACTGAGTTGTTGAAGGTCAGAATGGATCGTCCGTTAGATCGTATCTGAGTTGTTGAAGGTCAGAATGGATCGTACGTTAGATCATATCTGAGCTGAAGGTCCAAATGGATCGTACATTAGACCGTATGGGAGTTGCTGAGAGTGAGCCGTACGTTAGGCTATATGTTAGGCTGTATCTGATAATCTTTGTTGTATTTGCAATGAATATCTGGGGTGGGCTTAGAGATGCCACCATTGGGAAGATGTCAGAACGTTCGTCAGATGGATTATATCTGAGAGCTGTATTCGAACCTTGAATGTGATCAGAAGGATAATCAGCCTGAAAAATAAAGTTAGTTTCATGCCATGTCATGATGCCTGAGATGCAAATGTTGTATGCATGCGTGTGCTGTGAAATGATGTGATGGGTGAATTATGCATCTGGAATAAATGCGAGCATTGTATGCATGTATATGTTATGAAATGATGTAATGTATATGATGCGGAATGAAAACTGTATATAGGTATGTGATGTGAAATGATGTAATGAGTGCACTATGCGTCTGAAATGTTCTTCCAGGGGACTCTACTGGGGGAATAAATCTCAGTCTTCTGGTCGGAGATAGTTTGTATTGATGCTCCTGCCTCGGCTGGGGGATACTCGATTTCTGTCTGATGATGAAAACACTCCGCAGAGCCCGGCTGGGGGATACTCGATTTCTGTCTGATGGCGAAAACACTCCGCAGAGCCTGGCTGGGGATAGAAAAGATGACCCATTTGTCTAGTGATGCCCATTTCTTCTGGGGAATAATTGACGCGGCCGGGGAATAGGATTAGCAACGGATTCATTGGAAAGCATGGTTAGACCTTCTCCTTGGTCTTGAAGTCTGGTAGTAATTGCAATTTCCATTTTAGGCATGTATTTTTGATAATCATTGATCATATTCACATGCATAAATCAATTCAAGTTAAATCAATGGACGTTTACGCAAACAAAACAGAGGAAATAAAACAATAACATTTTTCAAAATGAAATTGCATTGATTCTGAAAGAGGGCCTATAAACAGGCAATTTGTGTACAAGGAGACAGAAATCCTAGTAAGAGGAAATTGTCAAGAAAACAAAGAGAAAGTTATGCAGAAAAAGTCCTATTTATTTTAATTCCACTACTGTCATTATGTCTTCAAGCCTCTCATCTCCTGCTATCGGATGAAAGTGATTGGCTTGTTCAATCCCTTGAACTTGGTTGAAGCAGACAGAGAACGGGGCATAGTCATACGCTTTAATCCCTAATTTTTGTCTGGACCGCCTTTTCAGGCTTTCAGTCCACCGGGATACCCTTTTTTGCTCAAGCCGCCTTTTCAGGTTTTCGACTTGCCGGGTGTACGTCTTTATATGTTTATCCCTAATTTTTGCCCGAACCCTTTTGGTTCGCCGGGATGCCCTTACTTTTGCCTAGGTACGTCGACCTAGCGGGTCTCTTTTATGCGTAGTATTTTTTAACTATGTCCGCGTTCACAGGATGCGGGAAGTCTTCGCCATCCATTGTAGCAAGTATCATGGCTCCACCGGAGAATACCTTCCTAACCACAAATGGCCCTTCGTACGTGGGAGTCCATTTGCCTCTGGGATCACCTTGTGGTAGAATGATACGCTTGATAACTAAGTCGCCGATTTGGTACACTCGTCTCTTGACCTTTTTGTTAAATGCCTGGGTCATGCGTTTCTGATACATCTGCCCATGACAAACAGCCGCAAGTCTCTTTTCATCAATCAAATTTATCTGATCGAGTCGAGTTTGAATCCATTCATCTTCATCTAAGCCCGCCTCTTTCATGATTCTTAGAGAGGGAATCTGAACTTCCACTGGTAAGACGGCTTCCGTTCCGTAGACTAAAGAGAAAGGAGTTGCCCCTGTCGAAGTGCGTACTGAAGTGCGATAACCATGGAGAGCAAATGGTAACATCTCATGCCAGTCTTTGTACGTTACTGTCATCTTTTGTATGATCTTCTTGATGTTCTTATTAGCAGCCTCCACGGCGCCATTCATCTTTGGCCGGTACGGAGAAGAGTTATGGTGCTTAATTTTGAACTGCGTGCAAAGTTCAGTAATCATCTTGTTGTTCAAATTAGTACCATTGTCAGTGATAATCCTTTCAGGGATGCCGTATCGACAAATAAGGCTATTCTTGACGAACCGTGCCACCACATTCTTGGTGACAGAAGCGAATGAGGCCGCCTCTACCCACTTCGTAAAGTAATCAATAGCGACGAGGATGAAGCGATGTCCATTAGAAGCCGTAGGTTTAATCTCTCCAATCATATCGATGCCCCACATTGCAAAGGGCCAAGGTGCTGTCAACACGTTTAATGGAGCAGGAGGCACATGTACTTTGTCCGCATAGATCTGGCACTTGTGACAGGTTCTGGAGTGATGGTGGTAATCAGTTTCCATGGTAGACCAATAATACCCTGATCTCAGAATCTTCTTAGCCATTGTATGTCCATTAGAATGAGTCCCAAAAATACCGTCATGCATGTCTTCCATAATCTTTTCTGCTTCCTTTTTATCCACACAGCGAAGCAGAGTCGAGTCATGATTACGTTTGTATAACACTCCATTACTCAGAAAGAATTTAGCGGAGAACTTCCTCAGGAATTTTCTGTCATTGATGGATGCCTCTTCAGGGTATTCCTGAGCTTCTAAATACCTTTTCACGCCGTGGAACCAAGGTTTCCCTGGTACCTTTCCAGTGTGAAGTTCATAACAGTGTGCTGGTTCATCTAATCGTTCAATAGTAATCCTGGGAGCTTCACCGTCCCATCTGACTCTGAACATAGATGACATGGTAGCTAATGCGTCTGCCAACTGATTCTCCTCTCGTGGAATATGTTCAAATGTAATCTTTTCAAAGTATGGGATTAATGTCATTACCCGCTCTCGATAAGGGATGAGATTTGGATGTTTAGTATCCCATTCTCCGTTGATCTGACTGATTACCAAGGCCGAATCTCCGTACACACTCAAAAACTTGATTCGCCAATCTATAGCAGCTTTGAGTCCAAAAATACATGCTTCATACTCAGCCATATTATTGGTACAATGAAAACATAGTCTAGCCGTGAAAGGCGTATGGTAACCCTCGGGAGAAATGAGTACAACCCCACCACCATGGCCCAATGCATTAGAAGATCCATCAAAGACCATAGTCCATCGGGATCCCCATTCGGGTCCTTCATCTGGTTTAGGTTTTTCCTCATCAGTAACAAGCATGACATCCTCATCTGGGAACTCAAAATTCATAGATTGATAATCGTCCACCGCTTGATAAGCCAAATGATCCGCGAGCACGCTTCCTTTGATGGCTTTCTGAGTAGTATACTGGATGTCATACTCTGTTAAGATCATCTGCCACCTCGCTATTCTTCCGGAGAGGGCCGGCTTCTCGAACATGTATTTGATGGGATCCATCCTAGAAATCAACAAAGTGGTATGATTCAACATATACTGTCTTAGTCGGCGAGCAGCCCAGGCCAAAGCACAGCAAGTTCTCTCGAGCAGTGAGTATCTTGTTTCACAGTCGGTGAACTTTTTGCTCAGGTAGTATATGGCATGCTCTCTTCGACCAGACTCGTCATGTTGCCCCAACACGCACCCCATTGAACCTTCTAACACGGTCAAATACATGATTAGAGGTCTTCCTTCAACTGGTGGTATCAGAATTGGAGGTTCCTGGAGATATTTCTTGATTTTGTCAAAGGCTTCTTGGCATTCGTCATTCCATATCATCTCTTGATTCTTCCTCAGTAATTTGAAGATGGGTTTACAGGTAGCGGTCAAGTGGGAGATAAATCGGGCAATGTAGTTCAAGCGTCCCAAGAAACCTCTGACCTCTTTCTCCGTACGGGGAACTGGCATTTCTTGAATAGCCTTCACTTTAGCCGGATCAACCTCAATTCCTTTACCACTGACAATAAAGCCCAAGAGTTTACCGGATCTTACTCCAAAAGTGCATTTGTTCGGATTCAATCTCAACTTGTACTTCTTCAACCTCTCGAATAGTTTGTATAAATGATCGAGATGTTCCTCTTCAGTATGAGATATGGCTATCATGTCATCCACATATACTTCTATCTCATGATGAATCATATCATGGAACAAAACCACCATAGCGCGCTGGTACGTTGCCCCGGCGTTCTTTAAACCGAATGGCATTACTTTGTAACAGAAAGTGCCCCATTGCGTCACAAACGTAGTTTTCTCCATGTCCTCAGGTGCCATCTTAATCTGATTATAACCCGAGAATCCATCCATGAATGAGAATATTTTGTGTTGAGCGGTGTTATCTACCAGAACATCAATGTGCGGGAGTGGAAAGTCATCTTTGGGACTCGCTTTATTCAAATCCCTGTAATCTACGCACATTCGCACCTTACCATCTTTCTTCGGCACTGGTACCACATTAGCAACCCATTGAGGATAAGAAGTAACGGCTAGAAAACCGGCATTGAATTGTTTCATAACCTCGGCTTTGATTTTCTTAGACATTTCAGGACGCATGCGGCGAACCTTTTGTTTGACGGGACGACAGTCTTCCTTCGTAGGCAGCCGATGCACTACTATATCAGTATCCAACCCGGGCATGTCTTCATAAGACCAGGCGAAAACCTCTACATAGTCATGTAACATCTGAATCAATCTTTCTTTGACACTGTTTTCCAAACCTGCTCCTATTTTGACTTCCTTTCTTTCCACTTCAGTACCTAGATTTACGACTTCGAGTGACTCTTCATGCGGCTGTATAGTCCTTTCCTCTTGCAGTAATAGTCTGGCAAGCTCTCCAGGGACTTCACAATCTTCCTCACTTCCATCTTCGGCTTGGTAGATTGGATTTTCAAAGTCATAATGAACAGTAGCGGAATTATTATCAATAGGATCCAGAGTGGATACGGATCTGCAATTTGTTACGTGAGTGTGTGTAAGAAAGCATAGCTTGTTTGAAAGACGACAGGAAAAATAAAGAGCGCAATATTTGAATGCGAAAAGGTCCATTGATTTATTGAATATGAATATGCTTATGAAATGACAAAACCCTTAACAAATTAGCTATTGTGCCCCGGGCATAGACACAATGCTTTAAGAAGTTCAATTGAAAAATTAAAATTTGCAATACTAAATGGACAATAACAATTACTCCTGACTAAAGGAGATCGGGATAGTGTCTTCAGCCTTCCAATTATTGAGTCCGTCACCAATTGTTGGAAAGATCCAGCTATCCAGGTCGCAATCACTGTCAGCATCTTCTACAACATTGATTTGATCTTTGACCATCTTTTCAGAGCTAAATCCCAGACCAGATTTATCAGACTTGTAGGGTATGTTGATCAGTTGACCCCAGCCGGTACCGCCACCATCTTCAACCACAACTTGAGCGTCCTTCAGGGAAACCATGGCAGGAGGAGCTCGAATAACCTCGGGCACAAGGGGAGTTGGCTTAAGGACAGGACTAGGCGGAGGAACCACTTCAAATGACTGAGACGGAGTCTCGAAGAATTCACCATCCATCTCGACATATCTGAAGGTATGCACACTACTAACAATGTATTCTTCTTCCCCACACACAGTGACAATCTTTCCCTCTATTGGATATCTCAGCTTTTGATGGAGAGACGAAGCTACAGCACCTGCCCCATGAATCCAAGGGCGTCCCAGCAAGCAGGAATAGGCGGGGCGAATGTTCATTACATGAAAGGTAGTATTGAAGACTTGAGGCCCTATCTTGATAGGGAGAACCACTACGCCATAGACAACACTCTTCGCACCATCGTAAGCACGCACCACAATGTCACTAGGCTTCAATTCAATGCCTTTACAGTCGAGTTTATCGAGCACGGCTTTCGGTAGCACATTCAAAGAAGAGCCATTATCGATCAACACATGAGACAAGGTGATCCCCTTACACTCAATGGAGATATGCAGAGCCTTGTTGTGGTTCTTTCCTGCTGGTGTCAGGTCAGCATTGGAAAAACCTAGGCCGTCGTCAACAGTCAGGTTAGCCACATAGTTTTCAAACTGATCGACGGAGGTCTCCTGAGGTACATGGGCCGTCTTCAGGAATTTTATCAAGGCATTGGCATGAGGTTCAGAAGATAGCAACAAGGATAACATCGAGATTTTGGAAGGGGTATGCCCCAACTGCTCTACCACATCAAAATCACTCTTGCGGATGATTTTCAGCACCTCTGCCATTTCTCGTTTGGCAACGTCTTCAGTAGTAGCTTCGATTGGTGTCTCTGACTGAGAAGGGTTGACCGGTTCCTTTCCTCGGTTTTCGGGAACTGGAGGTGAGATCTCTGGAGAGAAGATCCTTCCGCTTCGAGTAACTTTACTAGTCCCAACAATGTCATTAGGATTAGCAGAATCACTAACTTGCTTTACGCCATGGATATAAACATCACCTCCATAATTCCACGGAATGGCTTTGCTTGAAGAGTACGGTACTGGGCCAGGCGCAGTAATGATTAGGGGGGCTACCCTGGGCTCAGCAATAATCTTCACAGGTATTCTGGGAGCAGTAATCTTCACTGGAACCTTGGACCTTGCAATCACAGATACTTCTTCAATAGGGTTTTCCGTCTTAGAAACCCTTTCGAAGAGAATTGTACGATCGTCCATCAGCCGTTGAATACCATTCTTCAATTTCAAACAGTCCTCGGGCCAGAGTATGCAGAGATTGCAATCTTCAGTACAACCTGGAAATAAACCAGCTTGCAATAAATTCCTCTTTATGATCGGGAGAGGAGATGTCAAGTCCGCTACAGTAGTAATGAGAGAATCGTCATCGAGAGCATTAACAGCCTTGTCATGATTAGGCATAGGAGCAGTGATGACATTAGGAGCCTCCGGAGGCTCGAACTCAATTTCCCCAGCGTCGATCATGTCCTGAATTTTATTCTTCAACAACCAACAATCGTTTGTATCATGCCCGGGGCTATCGGAGTGATATGCACACCTGGCATTGGGATTATAACGAGGCGAAGCAGTGTTGACATTTGCAGGAGGACCTTTGAGAGTGATCAGGTTTACCTTCAGCATGCTTTGCAATGCTTGTGCTAAAGTCATATTGAGCTTGGTAAACTGCCTTCTTGGTCTGTCTTGTCTTTGCTGGAAGTTTTGAGCTGGCGGGGCTGCGATTGTCACTGCTCCAATGGCATGGTCACCATTTTTCTTATTATGATTCTTTTGACCATACACAGCATTCGATTCATTCTTCCCATGGTAGGACTTTTTACTGCTTGTAGAAGTAGCCACCTGTAACTTTCCACTTCGAATACCGCTCTCCACCCGTTCACCTGTCAGTATAAGTTCAGTGAAACCTGATGAAGAACTTCCCAGTAGATGGCTGTAGAATGGGCCAGTCAGGGTACCCATGAACAGGTCTACTAATTCTCGGTCAGTCATAGGGGGTTTGACCCTGCCGGCCAAATCTCTCCATTTCTGAGCATACTCTTTGAAACTTTCTTTAGATCCCATGGCCATATTCTGCAACTGTAGCCGAGTAGGTGCTAATTCAGAATTGTACTGGTACTGCTTATAGAAAGCTGTTGCTAGATCAGTCCAGGTGCGGATGTCAGAACTCTCGAGCTGATAATACCATTCCAACTGAGTGCCAGACAGACTTTCTTGGAAGAAATGGATCCATAGTTTCTTATCAGTGGTATGCGGCTGGATCTTTCTCACATAAGCCCTTAGATGCATCTGAGGACAAGACGCACCATCGTACTTAGTGAAAGTGGGGATTTTGAATTTGCGAGGAATGGTCACATCGGAGACCAGACCCAAACTTTCGAAATCCAGACCAGGTGTCTTCTGACCCTCCATGGCTAGCATGCGTTCTTCCAGCAATTTATACTTATCATCTCTTGGAGAGTATTGCTCATTCTCATACTCTTCATCATCATCCTCAGGGTTAGAGAAATCAGCATTCTCCTCCTTTGAATCATTCTCCGCCCCCTCTTCTGGACCATTCGGGATTCCAAATTTGATTCCCGTAGCCTGTCCTTTACGCCTTCTGCCCGGGTTAATGAAGTTCACAGCTTTCTTGTCCTTCTTCTTTTCGGCCAAAAGAGCCTTCAGTTCCTCCTGCCCCTTGGATAAGCTTAGCATCATCTCCTTGAATTGAGCATTCTGAGTCTGGAGATCCTTGACAGTTTGTTCGAGATCCATTTTTCTGTTTAAGAGGCAGACCGTGAGAATATGGTCCTTTGGAATACCTGTTATGCGATGCAATGCATGAAATGTTTTCAAGGACTTTTGGAATTTAACTTTGCGTAAGTTGCCAACAAGAGAGAAATGTTTATTGCTAATTTTTCAATGTTCATTACAAAAGGAATAATAATAAAATACAATGAAAGCTCAAGTCTCCCAGGGGCGACTTCTTTTTGGGAGAAGATATGCATTGAGTCTTCGTTCCTCATTAAGCTGACTGGTGAGCTCTAGTACTTTCTTCCTTTCTGCATTGAACTGAGCTTCGAAAGTATCTCTCTCCTCTCTCAACTGGGTCCAGGATCTTTTCAATTCCTCAACATCAGTAGGCATATCTGGATAAGGAATGATCTGGGAAGTACCTCCTTCGACCTCTGATTCAACAATCAATGGTCCGACTGCAATATATGGCATGACAAGTTCACGAGCTCTGGCGCGTACCCATCTGAGATAAGGCTCCATAGGACTAGAATTTTTCTTTCCTAAATTGCTTCTTTTCACCATGCCCCAAGCTCGTACAAACCTTTGGCGGAGACCTTGAGAGTCATTGTCATAGTCAAACACTATACCTTGAATAATCATTTCATGCGGACCATCCCTTCGGGCATACCCAAACTGACGTAGGGCTAAGGCAGGATTATAAGTAATACCTCCTCTTATCCCCATGAGTGGTACATTAGGGAATTCTCCACAACGGTCGATGATGATAACATTTTCTCTGAGGTTAGAACACCACCGGATGTCTGAATGGGAGAGTGCCATTATCCTTTGAGACCACTTCAGATTTTGATCATTCTTTAAAACTGATTGAGGAAGGTGCGAAATAAACCACCTAGACAATAGAGGTATGCAGCACATGAGAGTCCCTTGCCTCTTCATGGTACGAGTGTGGAGGGAATGCAAAATGTCTCCCAGCAAGGTAGGTACAGGGTTATGAGTGAGGAATATCTTAATAGCATTCACATCTATGAATTGGTCCGGATTAGGGAATAGCACCAACCCATAGATTAGCAATGCTAGAACGTCTTCAAAAGCATGGACATTCATAACTTTTAGGAATTCTCGAGCCTTACTTATCAGAAATTTGGCAAGTAAACCTTTAACTCCACTCCTTGTTACCCAATTAGTTTCAATGTCGGACTTTGTCATGTGTAAAGCTGCGGCAACTTCTTCAGACTTCGGAATCTTTTCCAGACCACTAAAAGGTATTTGATCCAGGATAGGTATCCCAAGCAGCTGGGAGAATTCTTCTAATGTGGGTACCAACTGATAATCTGGGAAAGTGAAGCAATGATGCTTAGGATCGAAGAACTGGAATAGGACTCTCATCATATCTTCTTTGAAACCAGTGGTAGCTAAGTTGAGAAGATGACCATGTTTCTTGTTGAACTGAGCATGATCGGGGAGTTCTGACACCAAATCCTTGAGTTGAGGAGAGATTGCTACAAGATTGATCCGGATAGTCTTCCTGGAAGCCATAACCTGCTCACCTGTGCAAAGCTAAATTCCTAAGTCCTTGAAATGGTTAGTATGATGTCATGATGTTATGATGTTATGATGTTATGTAAGCGCAAGCAAGTCACACAACCATCATCCCTAGGTTTTAAGGCTTGCATGAGTTCCATAGGTAAGTACCCTCCCCACTGAAGTTTGGTTGGTTCCACCTGTCCTAGAATAGTAACCGGGTTCTAGAAGGATCTCAGATCATCGACCTTTCTTTAAGTCCACTTCAGTGCAACGCCAAGTGGTTGACCGAAGCTTCCCTAAAGTCCAATCTCAGAGAGTGTAGTATCGAGTATCAACCAACCTCAGTCGGAACCGAAGCCAGTTATCTCACTACTTTCTAATGGCTAGGATGAGTCAATTAGGGTTCTAAAGGTCTGGTTAATGCTTTGATGACACCACGCGGAAGCCAAATTTTTTCTCAAGTAACATGAGGAACATCAGGACAACCAAAGTGTCACATTAACCGTAGCTATCATTTTAACCATTCCAGTATACGCCGGATAGTCGCGATGATCTATTGCTACTTACCTAAGGTACACTAGATCCGGGTGTAGGATCTTTCACTCAAAGCCCCCTTAAAAGAAGGAACAATAAAACATAAATGATTTCTCTTTTTTTTTTTTTTTTTTAAGATGGACCTCTCTTTTTATGTCCCCAGCAGAGTCGCCAGTTCTGTCATACGGTGAACTGGACTTTATTCGGATTTTTAATCGCAATGTCGCGGTTAGCAAGAGTCGCCACCGACTTTTCTTTTATCCCATAAGGAAAGGTGGAAAAGAACAGGAAAGACCTTAATTTTAAATTCTTAGGTTCGGGAGGTACTTTATACAAAGGGAAGGTATTAGCACCCTTTGTATCCATGGTTATCCATGGGCTCTTAATTGCTCAATCATTTATGTTTTCGAGTTTGAAAAAAGGTGGTTGAGAAATGTGTGAAAAGTGTTTTGAAAACGAGAATTTAACTTTGTAATGATCCTTGCATGAATGTATACAAAGTGGTTATCTCGTATAGTTTTTTGAAAGTAGTTTAGAAAAATAGAACTCGGCAATGATCCTAGTACGGATGTATGCTAAGTGGTGATTTTCCAAAGAAGATGTTTGAAAGGTGTGAGGTGTGAAAAGTATTTTTCTTGTTATGAATGAGCAATTAAGGTTATACCTGTCCGAGGTCTTTCCGGACCTTTCCTATCCTTATGAGGGTAAAACTGTCCTTACTAGTGAGAAGTAAGTAGTTTTATCCTTGGGATGTAGAAGGGTCATCGTAGGGTCGTCGATCGGTCATTGAAGGCAACAATTGTGAGGATACCTTAGCATTCGAAGGGACTATCATCATTTAACCGTAGGCTATGTAACACCCTTCTAAAATACCCCAAAAATTATTTAAAATAATAAACATATAATCAGAGTAATAGTGCACCAAGGGTGTCACACAAACATTCCACACCATTTAACCAATATAACAGTCATGCTCTTTTATTTAATTTAAATATAAAGTATTTGCACAATTACGCAGCGGATAGGGATCAACTCAATCATGCAAAACATGTAACATCACATGTAATTTAGTTCAACAACAACCACAATAATAATCAAAGTGTTCCCGCCCGATGTTACATCTATCAGAGCATGACCCATAAGAACTACTCTAGACTCCAAGCATTAGCTTCTACTCGACTCATTTCTCGTTACCTGAAAAATAGGTTGTAAGGGTGAGTTCCTCAATCAATATAATAAGCATTATAGAACAACATGTAATGCTAAGTAAATAACACATCAATTCACCCTAACCAGACTACGCATTCAGCAACGGCAATATCCGTCCAAACATCATATTCAACAATAATATATGTCATATGTAAAATCCTCAAACCATATTCAACACCAACAACGCAACACAACGATTTACTCACTAATCCCTCACAATGGGAATTAGCTACAGCCCCAAAGGCTATGCCATGCATTCATTATGCAATGAGACTCCATGAAATGCGGTACCGACTCTTCTCGAACATATAGTTCAAGCTCACCGATCAAATCCAGATACGGCTACTAAGCTCACTAGTCCCACTCATTGAGATCTAATGCCTCACTCACTAATTCCTCACCATGGGAATTAGCTACAGCCCCAAAGGCTAGACTATGCACACTAATCATCTAGTATGCAAACATCAACAACAATTCATAACTCACTAATTCCTCGCCATGGGAATCAGCTACAGCCCCAAAGGCTAACTACGCATGCTAATCACCTAGCAATACAACATAAACCACAACTCAAGAATAGACACATGCTCGCACTCTACGCCATCGAATAGTCCATTCACAACTGCATACATTCACAACATCATGCATAATATATACATTCACCGCATCATATACATCAGCAATATTTCATCACATAAGCATGTCAGATTATGCCAAACGACCACTACCATATTAGTACATTCTAATATTACATCTCCTGCTCAAAACAGCGGGAATTAATCCATATCACACCATAGGCAACATAGGCCAACCCTCACATAGGTACACAACAATTAAAACAACAATTTTTCCATTCTGCTACAGCGTTAACCGGTTAACGCCCTGGGTTAACCGGTTAACGCAGCACAACACGCCTTCTGTCTCAATTTTTAACAGTGTTAACCGGTTAACGCCCTGGGTTAACCGGTTAACGCAGCACAAACAGCCAAATATCAGAAATGACAACAGTGTTAACCGGTTAACGCCCTGGGTTAACCGGTTAACGCAGACAAAACAGCACATATTCATAATCCAACACAATGTTAACCGGTTAACACCCTGGGTTAACCGGTTAACGCAAGACAGAAGCTGTTCCTGCGCTAACTCAAGGCAGAATGCAGAATTCTCCGCATTTTCCGCCATTGGAGGACTTCCGGACCTCCGAATCCGATTCCGTAAAAAGCTATACGATCGGAAAATTACAACAGACTCAATTACCGATTTAATTTCAACTTCTAACACGGTTCATCTAACAAATTTTCAGCATTCACAATTCCCAATTAGGGTCAAATTAACGGCTTATCACTACCCATGACATATTATCCCAAAATACCCATTAATCGACGATAAACCCCCCTTACCTTAACAATCCGGCAGAATCTTTGAGCTTCAAGTTTTCGTTCTCCAACCTTTGCTCTTCAGCTCCTCTTCTCTGCCCTTTTTCCCTTTTCTCTCACGATGCTTCTCTGTTCTGTTTTCACGTGAAATGCTTTTCCAAAATGAGAACTTTTCCTTATTCCAACATATATATACTTTCCAATAATAATAATCCAAAAATAATAATAATAAAATTTCCAATTATTTAATTAAATTAATAATTAAATTATTAACTCAATTCAAATAATTATTTTATTATTATCGGGGTGTTACAACTCTCCCCCACTAAAAGAGTTTTCGTCCTCGAAAACATACCTCAAGCGAACAACTCTGGATAAGACTCCTTCATCTTACTCTCCAGTTCCCAAGTCACGTTGCCACCTGCTGGTCCTCCCCAAGCTACCTTCACCAAGGCAATCTCTTTACCCCGCAACTGCTTCAACTCTCGGTCCTCTATCCTCACAGGTGATGTTTCAACAGTCAGGTTATCTCTCACCTGTACATCATCTACTTGGACTATATGCGACGGATCATGAATGTATCTCCTCAACTGAGACACATGAAAAACCTCATGCAAATTCGCAAGCGACGGCGGTAAAGCGATACGATAGGCTACCTCTCCTATCCTCTCCAAAATCTGATAAGGACCAATGAATCGAGGTGTCAACTTCTTCGACTTCAAGGCTCGACCAACACCAGTTATCGGAGTAACACGAAGAAACACATGATCTCCCTCTTGGAACTCAAGTGACTTCCTCCTCTTGTCATGATAACTCTTCTGACGACTCTGAGCAATTCTCATCTTTTCCTGAATCATCTTAATCTTTTCCGTAGTTTGTTGAACAATCTCCGGTCCAACCACAGCACTCTCACCGGACTCATACCAACATAAAGGTGTCCGACATCTCCTACCATACAAAGCTTCAAACGGTGCCATACCAATGCTCGAATGAAAACTATTGTTGTAGGTAAACTCAATCAAAGGCAAATAACAATCCCAAGCACCTCCTTTTTCCAAAACACAAGCTCTCAAAAGATCCTCTAGTGACTGAATAGTCCTCTCAGTCTGACCATCAGTCTGCGGATGATATGCAGAACTCAATCTCAACTTAGTTCCTAAAGCCCTCTGCAAACCTTCCCAAAACTTCGATGTAAATCTAGGATCTCTGTCCGAAACAATACTCGACGGAATACCATGCAAGCTTACAATCTTCTCAATATACAACTCGGCTAATCTCTCTAACGGATAATCCATTCTGATCGGAATGAAATGAGCCGACTTCGTCAATCTATCCACGATCACCCAAATGGCTTCAAAATTCTTACTCGTCCTTGGCAAACCAGAAACAAAATCCATACTGATACTGTCCCACTTCCACTCTGGAATAGCCAACGGTTGCATTAGCCCAGACGGCTTCTGATGCTCAATCTTCGACTTCTGACAAGTCAAACAGGAATACACAAAACTTGCAATTTCTCTTTTCATTCCCGGCCACCAAAATAGCTTCTTCAAATCATGATACATCTTCGTAGCTCCAGGATGAATACTCAAGCCACTACGATGTCCTTCTTCTAGAATACTCTTCTTAAGTTCAGGAACATCCGGAATACACACCCGACTACCAAATTTCAAAACACCATTCTCATCAACTCTGAATTCACCACCTTGGCCTTGATTCACTAAAGTCAACTTATCAACCAAAAGCATATCAGATTTCTGACCCTCTCTGATCTCATCCAGAATACCACTTGTTAACTTCAACATTCCCAATTTAACACTATTGTGAGTACTCTCACACACCAAACTCAAGTCTCTAAACTGCTCAATTAAATCCAATTCCTTAACCATTAACATAGACATGTGTAATGACTTCCGACTCAACGCATCAGCCACTACATTTGCTTTACCCGGATGGTAATTCAAACCAAAGTCATAATCCTTCAGAAACTCTAACCATCTTCTCTGTCTCATATTCAGCTCTTTCTGATCAAATAAATACTTTAAACTCTTATGGTCACTGAAAACCTCAAATCTTGACCCGTACAAATAATGCCTCCATAGCTTCAGAACAAATACCACAGCTGCCAACTCTAAATCGTGTGTAGGATAGTTCCTCTCATGAACCCTCAGCTGTCTCGAAGCATAAGCTATAACCTGCTTATTCTGCATCAACACACCACCCAAACCCAACAATGAAGCATCACAGTAAACCTCAAATGGTTCCGACGAACTCGGTAATATCAGAATAGGAGCAGTAGTCAACCTTTTCTTTAACTCTTGGAACCCTTCTTCACATTTTGAGTCCCAAACAAATGCTTGCTCCTTTCTAGTCAACATCGTCAACGGTAACGCCAACTTAGAAAATCCCTCAATGAACTTCCTATAATAACCAGCCAAACCAAGGAAACTTCGAATCTCAGCAACAGACTTCGGAGCTTCCCACTTAGATACCGCTTCTATCTTAGAAGGATCAACAGCAACACCACCTCTTGAAATCACATGACCAAGAAAACTAACTTCTTCTAACCAAAATTCACACTTAGAGAGTTTAGCAAATAACTGCTTTTCTCGCAGCACTCCTAAAACCACTCTCAAATGTTCAGCATGCTCTTCTTCAGATTTCGAATACACCAAAATGTCATCAATAAACACCACAACAAACTGATCCAAGTACGGATGGAAAATCCTATTCATGTACTCCATAAATACTCCAGGCGCATTAGTCACACCAAAAGGCATCACAGAATACTCATAATGTCCATACCTTGTTCTGAAAGCAGTCTTCTGAATATCCTCAGTTTTCACACGTATCTGATGGTACCCAGATCTCAAATCTATCTTGCTGAACACACTCGCACCAACCAACTGATCCATCAAATCATCAATCCTCGGCAAAGGATACCGATTCTTGATCGTCACTTTATTCAGTTGCCTGTAGTCCACACACAACCTCATAGTACCTTCCTTCTTCTTAACCAACAACACTGGTGCACCCCACGGTGACACACTTGGACGAATAAACTTCTTATCCAACAAATCTTCCAACTGACTTTTCAATTCAGCTAACTCAACAGCAGACATACGGTACGGAGCCATCGATATCGGTCTAGTACCAGGTACCAAATCAATCGAGAACTCAACTTCACGCTCTGGCGGTAACTCATTCACTTCTTCCGGAAACACATCAGGAAAGTCACACACCACTGCTAGATCACGAATCACCAGTTTATCTTTAGCCTCTAAAGTCGCTAACAGCATAAACAACTCTGCCCCATCTGCCACTTCCTCATTCACTTGCCTGGCTGATAAAAACAAACTCTTTCCCTCTTCAATCTCAGGAAATATCACAGTCTTATCAAAACAGTTGATAGAAACCCGGTTAAACACCAACCAGTTCATACCCAAGATAACGTCAATCTGCACTAATGGAAGACACACAAGGTCTATCCCAAAATCTCTACCAAAAATATTCAAAGGACAACTCAAACAAACCGAAGTAGTAGTCACTGAACCCTTTGCAGGAGTATCAATCACCATACTTCCACGCATCTCAGATATCTCTAACTTAAGCTTCACAGCACAATCCACAGATATAAAAGAATGAGTAGCACTTGTGTCAATAATAGCTATAAGAGGAAAGCCATTAATATAACACGTACCTCTGATCAAACGATCATCTGCAAAAGTCTCAGAACCTGATAGAGCAAAAACCTTGCCTCCTGACTGATTCTCCTTCTTCGGCTTAGGACACTGGGGACTGATATGACCCAACTCTCCACAGTTGAAACAAGTTACAGTCTTCAATCGGCACTCTGCAGCCAAGTGACCACCTTTCCCACACTTGAAACACTTCATCTCAGCACTGGTACACTCATGAACACGATGTCCAGTCCGACCACATCTATAACACTTAACAGGAGCACTAGAGTCTCCCCCACTAGGCCTCTTCATCCCACTCTGCTTCTGAAAACCTTTGCCAGCTGCATACGGTTTTCCACGATCCATCTGATTCTTACCCTTCCTATCAACCCTCTGCTGATAGCTCTCTGCTCTAGCCTTGGAATCCTGTTCAAAAATTCTGCAACAGTCAACCAAATCAGAAAACACTCTAATCCTCTGATATCCAATCGCCTGCTTGATCTCGGGACGCAACCCGTTCTCAAACTTCACACACTTCGAAAATTCTCCAGCAGCCTCATTATAGGGAGTATAGTACTTTGACAGCTCTGTGAACTTCGCAGCATACTCAGTAACAGTCCTGTTACCCTGTTTCAATTCCAAGAATTCTATTTCTTTCTTCCCTCTGACATCCTCTGGAAAATACTTCCTCAGAAATCTCTCCCTGAACACAGCCCAAGTAATCTCAGCATTCCCAGCAGATTCCAACTCAGTGCGGGTAGCAACCCACCAATCATCAGCTTCTTCTGACAGCATATGTGTACCGAACCTGACCTTCTGGTTATCAGCACACTCAGTTACTCTGAAGATTCTCTCAATCTCCTTCAACCACTTCTGAGCACCATCTGGATCGTATGCTCCTTTGAACATTGGAGGATTGTTCTTCTGGAACTCACTCAGTTGACGAGCAGCTCCCATTCCCATAACATTCTGATTTCCTCCAAGCACTCCAGCTAGCATACCCAGAGCCTCAGCAATTGCAGCATCATCTCTACCTCTTCCAGCCATCTCTATTCTGAAAACCCAACAAACCAAAACAATAAGTACTGATAGGGTTACACAACACCTATCCCGTACAGGGGAAACAGAATAATTACGACTCGACACGACCGACTATGCTCTGATACCACTAATGTAACACCCTTCTAAAATACCCCAAAAATTATTTAAAATAATAAACATATAATCAGAGTAATAGTGCACCAAGGGTGTCACACAAACATTCCACACCATTTAACCAATATAACAGTCATGCTCTTTTATTTAATTTAAATATAAAGTATTTGCACAATTACGCAGCGGATAGGGATCAACTCAATCATGCAAAACATGTAACATCACATGTAATTTAGTTCAACAACAACCACAATAATAATCAAAGTGTTCCCGCCCGATGTTACATCTATCAGAGCATGACCCATAAGAACTACTCTAGACTCCAAGCATTAGCTTCTACTCGACTCATTTCTCGTTACCTGAAAAATAGGTTGTAAGGGTGAGTTCCTCAATCAATATAATAAGCATTATAGAACAACATGTAATGCTAAGTAAATAACACATCAATTCACCCTAACCAGACTACGCATTCAGCAACGGCAATATCCGTCCAAACATCATATTCAACAATAATATATGTCATATGTAAAATCCTCAAACCATATTCAACACCAACAACGCAACACAACGATTTACTCACTAATCCCTCACAATGGGAATTAGCTACAGCCCCAAAGGCTATGCCATGCATTCATTATGCAATGAGACTCCATGAAATGCGGTACCGACTCTTCTCGAACATATAGTTCAAGCTCACCGATCAAATCCAGATACGGCTACTAAGCTCACTAGTCCCACTCATTGAGATCTAATGCCTCACTCACTAATTCCTCACCATGGGAATTAGCTACAGCCCCAAAGGCTAGACTATGCACACTAATCATCTAGTATGCAAACATCAACAACAATTCATAACTCACTAATTCCTCGCCATGGGAATCAGCTACAGCCCCAAAGGCTAACTACGCATGCTAATCACCTAGCAATACAACATAAACCACAACTCAAGAATAGACACATGCTCGCACTCTACGCCATCGAATAGTCCATTCACAACTGCATACATTCACAACATCATGCATAATATATACATTCACCGCATCATATACATCAGCAATATTTCATCACATAAGCATGTCAGATTATGCCAAACGACCACTACCATATTAGTACATTCTAATATTACATCTCCTGCTCAAAACAGCGGGAATTAATCCATATCACACCATAGGCAACATAGGCCAACCCTCACATAGGTACACAACAATTAAAACAACAATTTTTCCATTCTGCTACAGCGTTAACCGGTTAACGCCCTGGGTTAACCGGTTAACGCAGCACAACACGCCTTCTGTCTCAATTTTTAACAGTGTTAACCGGTTAACGCCCTGGGTTAACCGGTTAACGCAGCACAAACAGCCAAATATCAGAAATGACAACAGTGTTAACCGGTTAACGCCCTGGGTTAACCGGTTAACGCAGACAAAACAGCACATATTCATAATCCAACACAGTGTTAACCGGTTAACACCCTGGGTTAACCGGTTAACGCAAGACAGAAGCTGTTCCTGCGCTAACTCAAGGCAGAATGCAGAATTCTCCGCATTTTCCGCCATTGGAGGACTTCCGGACCTCCGAATCCGATTCCGTAAAAAGCTATACGATCGGAAAATTACAACAGACTCAATTACCGATTTAATTTCAACTTCTAACACGGTTCATCTAACAAATTTTCAGCATTCACAATTCCCAATTAGGGTCAAATTAACGGCTTATCACTACCCATGACATATTATCCCAAAATACCCATTAATCGACGATAAACCCCCCTTACCTTAACAATCCGGCAGAATCTTTGAGCTTCAAGTTTTCGTTCTCCAACCTTTGCTCTTCAGCTCCTCTTCTCTGCCCTTTTTCCCTTTTCTCTCACGATGCTTCTCTGTTCTGTTTTCACGTGAAATGCTTTTCCAAAATGAGAACTTTTCCTTATTCCAACATATATATACTTTCCAATAATAATAATCCAAAAATAATAATAATAAAATTTCCAATTTTTTAATTAAATTAATAATTAAATTATTAACTCAATTCAAATAATTATTTTATTATTATCGGGGTGTTACAGGCTACACCGAAGGGTCATCGAGGGACAAAATCGTATTTTCGAAGGCAACGTCCGAGGGACTATGATGATTTAACCGAAGGGTCTTTGCTAAGGATATCCCCATGTTCGCGGGACATGACCGTAATCGTGGGGTAATAAAGAAAGGTCCGATATTATTTATTTAAAGTCCATATTTTAATAATTAATTAAATAGCCATAATCAGTTAGGTAATTAGGTCCATAGGAAATCAATGAAATCAATACATTAAAAATCAAGCTTGGTGATTCAAGATGAATCTCCCTATTAAACTTAGGTCATCCAAAAGCCATCTCCTCAAGAATGTCCACACCTAAAGCGGCATGCCTAGCCGGTTATTTCTTTGGAAGTATGCTAGCCTTTACATCATGCAACACACGGATTAGAGCATTGAGGCAAAATACAATTGGAAATTGCCCCATAAAATAAATATAACAGTCAGGAATTTAAGCCAAACAATGCAGAATCATGATTAGATGATCATAAAATGGACAACTAAGAGACAAAACAGCCACTGTCCCGTTCGCCTCTGCTTCGCCTAGCGAAGGCGCAGCGAAGACTCGCTGCAGGCTCGCCTAGCGATGAGCTAGCGAGCGGCCACAGGTTTGGAATTTGAGAACAGTATGACTTCAACCTGCGGCATGGCTTATGGCATCCAACACATAATTATATGGTTCAACATTCACAATACTCGGGCACACTTAAATTCACATGCAAAACTTCAAATATGTTTATGAATTCAATTATAATATCATCCACAAGTTAAGAACATGAAGCGGTACCGCATGCCGAATGAGAACACAAAGCGATATCACATGCAAATTAAGAAGCTAAAGAGGTACCACATGCAAAATAAGAACATAAGGTGATAATCACATGCAGATTAAGAACCTAAAGCTGTACCACATGCAAAATAAGAATATAAAGCGATATCACATGCAAAAAAAATAAAGCGATAATAGTGATGCAAACCTGTTTGCAATCGAATTGCAACCTTGAATTGGCGAGCCGGATTGAGTTGGGCGGCGGTAGCTTCGGAGCGGGTGAGCGGCCTTCAGGGTTTCCGTCTTCCGAATTCTCTGGATCAGCAGGGTTTCAGTGTTTCTCCCTCTGGGTCTGTGTGTATGTGTCTGTCCGTCCGTGTGTGTTTATTTTCGTGGCAGAGGAGCTGGTATTTATAGTAGTAGTGGTGGTGACCTAATGGGCTTAAAATGAGGTCCAAAACTTCCAATTTTCGCAAGCTTCGCTAGGCGAGGGAATTGCTCGCCTAGCGAGCAAGCTAGGTCTGGGCTTTTTCTGGACCTGATGCTTCGCTGGGCGAGTGGTATGCTGAGATATTCGCTAGGCGAAGGAATTGCTCGCCTAGCGAGCAAGCTATTTTGGGCCACTTTGGATTAGGCCTGTTGTGAGCTGGGCTTTTGTCCATTTGATGTCAGTGCCTTGCAGATCAAGTCAGAGGGTCTTGAGAAATGCTTTGTAGTATCAATGGGCAAATTTTGGGGTGTGACAGTTATGCATCAGACCACAACTAAAAGAACATTAGTAATAGAAATAAGTTTATTGTTACCAATAGTTCCAGAGCTAATGATCTTTCCTTTCTGGTTTCCTCAGAAACAAACGAAGCCTCTAGGCTTAAGTTCCAAATCTTGGAACATAGACCTTATACCTGTCATGTTTCGCGAGTATCCACTATCCAGGCACCATAACTGGTGTTTTAGCTGAGCTGTTAAGGATGTCTGCAACATGAATTATTTCATCCTTAGGTACCCACTTTCTGGGTCTTCTCTTGTTAGTTTTCCCAGAGTTTCTTACAACTTTGGGTCTTTTAGCATAAGGATAAACATGGGGAATTTGTGCATGATACTTAGGTTTCAAAACTGAGTTCTTATCCTTTGTATGTTTCTGTGTCTGTGCAAAAATATCAAGCTCAGTGCTAGCAGGCACAAAATGCACATAGAGAGGTTTTGGTTTTACCTTCCGACTTTCGTCAGGTTTTATAGTTTCTGTACAACCTAAACATTTCTTGTCATTTCTGTTAACTCCATAAATTAAGGAAGCCATTTTGCTTCTATCTATGCTTTTAGATAGAAAGTACTGGAATGCTTTATCATATCTAATGACGCAATCAGTACCAGAAGCTTCTGAGACTATTTCCTCCTCTAGTTTTAAAATTTTGCCTTTCAAAGTAGAGTTGTTACTTTCTAAAGAAAATACTTTTTCACTTAGAGAGGAAGTATCTTTCTCAAGCTCACTACGAGTTTCAGAGGCAACTACTTGGATTTGTTTAAGGTCCTTGTATTTACTCTGAAGACTCTGGTACTTTTCCAACATTTCAAAGATACATGATTCAATATCAGAATGAGATAATTTAGAAAATACCTCTTCAGAATCAGAGTTGGATTCTGATTCTAATAATACCTTGTCTTTTGGTTCTTCAGAGCCTTCAGGATCACTTGAAGTTGCCATCAATGCAACATTGGATTTTTCTTCATCATAATCTTCTTCTTCATATTCTGACTCATCCTATGTAGCCATCAGCCCCTTCTTTCCTTTAGAAAAGTTCTTCTTAAGCCTTCTATCCTTTTTCAACTTAGGATAATCATTTTCGTAGTGGCCTGGATCCTTGCAATCAAAGCAGATAACTTCTTTTCCAGAACCTCGCTTCTTCTTTCCAGACGAAGAATCAAAGCGACCAACAGTCCTTTTGGATCCTCTGAACTTTCCTTAATCATTTTGTCTATGTTTCTAGAGTCTGTTGACTCTACTTTAAATTAGAGACAACTCATCATCATCTTCCGAGTCTTCATCAGATCCTTCTGATTCTTCCTCATCTTGATAAGATTTTGTCTTCTCAGGCTTAGACTTTAAAGCAACAAATTTACCTCGCTTCTGAGGTTCATCTTCCTCGAGCTCAATCTCGTGGCTTCTTTAAGATCTAACAAGTTCTTCAAGGCTGATATTATTTAGATCCTTTGCCAACTTCAAAGCAGTTACCATAGGTCTCCATTTTTTGGGAAGACTTCTGATAATTTTCTTGACATGGGCAGTTGTAGAGTATCCTTTGTCCAAAACTTTCAGTCTTGCAACAAGTGTAACACCCTTCTAAAATACCCCAAATATTAATTAAAACAACAAAATATAAATCAGAGTAAATATGCAATTAAGGGTGTCACACTTGACACTTCACACCGTTTTCCAAAATATCCTGTCATGCTCATTTATTTAATCAAAATAAAACATTTGCATAATTCGCAGCGGATAAAGTCTAACAACAATACAAAACATGTAACACATTACATGTAAACTTGTTCAACAATCATCAATGAAAAACAAGTAAAATATCCCGTCCCGATGTTACATCTACCAGAGCATGACCCACTAAGGAACTACACTAGACTCCAAGGACTAGCTTCTACTCAATCACTGCTCGTTACCTGAAACATAGTTGTAAGGGTGAGTTCCTCAATCGATATAATAAGCATTATAAGATATCATGTAATGCTAAGTAAATTAACACATCTTATCATCCTAATCAGATCACACATTCAGCAACAGCAACATCAACTCAATATCATAGTCATACTCAACATAAACACACAACACACGTATAATATTGGAATACATCCATTCATATTATACGCCATACATACATTATGCAATAAGACTCCATGCATGCGGTACCGACTATTCGTGAACATATAGTTCAACCTCACCGATCAAATCCAGATACGACTACCAAGCTCACTAGTCCCACTCATTTGAGACCTAGTGACTCACTCACTAATTCCTCACCATGGGAATTAGCTACCACCCCAAGGGCTATGATATGCACGCTAATCACCTAGCATGCAAACATCAACAACAATCCAAAATAGACATATGCTCACACTCTAAGCCATAAAACAGTCCATTCCACAATTTCATACATAATACATACATTCACAGCATTATGCATATCATCATACATCATCAGCATATTATCACAAAATCATATCATGTCATGCCAATTACTAATCACAGTATTAGCACACTCTACTAATACCTACACTGCTCAAAACAACGGGAAATGATCCCTACTATATCATACATCAGCTAAATTACATCACCCAGCTGCAACGACCAAAACTGCACAACAACGACTCAGAAAAATCACAATTCTGCCCATACGCGTATTGCCTAGTCCCATACGCGTATGGCCCATTTCTCAGCCAATCCCATACGCGTATCACCTGTCTCATACGCGTATGCTACGCGTACCACTTCCCCATACGCGTACCAACAGAGACCAAACCACGTTCAAAACATCATCTTCCTCATCCATATGCGTATTGCCTAGTGCCATACGCGTACCAGACCATCTCATACGCGTATCACCTAGTGCCATACGCGTATGACCAGAAACCAGATTTCCAGATCTGCTATGGTTTTCTCTGCTACGAGATTCTCAGATCCAACCTTCCACATTCCAATTTTTACACAACATTCATTCATATTGTCTAACACAGATCATACACTTTCAATCTCACAATTTCTAACCTTATTACCTCTAATTCCTACGAATTTCCTTCAATTATAATCCAAATTTCGTTCATCCAATATTTCACAAATTTCAGCATACATCATTCTAATCAGAGTCAAATCAATTGTTTATCACTATCCATTACATGTTAACCCATAATACCCATCAAACGACGATAAACCCCCCCTTACCTGAGTTAATCCGACAATCCTTTAGCTTCGAGCTCTTCCTCTCTTCAACCCTTGTTCTCTGGCTCTTTTTCCACTTTTCTGTCTCTTTTTTCCTTTTCACGTGAAAAATAACCCTTTTTACCAAATGGGACCTTTTTAATTCCAACTTTTATTCCAATAATAATAATAATAATAATAATCCAATAATAATAATCCAATTATTTAATTAAATTAATAAATATACTATTAATTTAAATTAAATAATTATCCTTATTTCATCGGGGTGTTACAACTCTCCCCCACTAAAAGAGTTTTCGTCCTCGAAAACATACCTCAAGCGAATAACTCCGGATAAGACTCCTTCATCTGACTCTCAAGTTCCCAAGTCACATTGCCACCTGCTGGTCCTCCCCAAGCTACCTTTACCAAAACAATCTCTCTACCCCGCAACCGCTTCAACTCTCGATCCTCGATCCTCATAGGTGATGTTTCAATAGTCAGGTTATCTCTCACCTGTACATCATCTACTTGGACCACATGCGACGGATCATGAATGTACCTCCTCAACTGAGACACATGAAAAACCTCATGCAAATTCGCAAGCGACGGCGGTAAAGCGATACGATAGGCTACCTCCCCTATCCTCTCCAAAATCTGATAAGGACCAATAAATCGAGGTGTCAACTTCTTCGACTTCAAAGCTCGACCAACCCCAGTTATCGGAGTAACACGAAGAAACACATGATCTCCCTCTTGAAACTCAAGTGACTTCCTTCTCTTGTCGTGATAACTCTTCTGACGACTCTGAGCAATCCTCATCTTCTCCTGAATCATCTTAATCTTTTCCGTAGTTTGTTGAACAATCTCCGGTCCAACCACAGCACTCTCACCGGACTCATACCAACATAAAGGTGTCCGACATCTCCTACCATACAAAGCTTCAAACGGTGCCATACCAATGCTCGAATGAAAACTATTGTTGTAGGTAAACTCAATCAAAGGTAAATAACAATCCCAAGCACCTCCTTTTTCCAAAACACAAGCCCTCAAAAGATCCTCTAGTGACTGAATCGTCCTCTCAGTCTGACCATCAGTCTGCGGATGATATGCAGAACTCAATCTCAGCTTAGTTCCCAAAGCCCTCTGCAAACCTTCCCAGAACTTCGATGTAAATCTAGGATCTCTGTCCGAAACAATACTCGACGGAATACCGTGCAAACTTACAATTTTCTCAATATACAACTCAGCTAATCTCTCTAACGGATAATCCATTCTGATCGGAATGAAATGAGCCGATTTTGTCAATCTGTCAACAATCACCCAAATAGCTTCAAAATTCTTAATTGTCCTCGGTAAACCAGAAACAAAATCCATACTGATACTATCCCACTTCCACTCTGGAATAGCCAACGGTTGCATTAGCCCAGACGGCTTCTGATGCTCAATCTTTGACTTCTGACAAGTCAAACAAGAATAAACAAAACTCGCAATTTCTCTTTTCATTCCCGGCCACCAAAATAGCTTTTTCAAATCATGATACATCTTCGTAGCCCCAGGATGAATACTCAAGCCACTACGATGTCCTTCCTCAAGAATACTCTTCTTAAGTTCGGTAACATCCGGAATACACACCCGATTACCAAATTTCAAAACACCATTCTCATCAACTCTGAATTCACCACCTTGACCTTGATTCACTAGAGTTAACTTATCAACCAAAAGCACATCGGATTTCTGACCCTCTCTAATCTCATCCAGAATACCACTCGTTAACTTCAACATTCCCAATTTAACACTATTGTGAGTACTCTCACACACCAAACTCAAGTCTCTAAACTGCTCAATCAAATCCAATTCCTTAACCATTAACATAGACATATGCAATGATTTCCGACTCAATGCATCAGCCACCACGTTTGCTTTACCCGGATGGTAGTTCAAACCAAAGTCATAATCCTTCAGAAACTCTAACCATCTCCTCTGTCTCATATTCAGTTCTTTCTGATCAAACAAATACTTTAAACTTTTATGGTCACTGAAAACCTCAAATCTTGACCCGTACAAGTAATGCCTCCATAACTTCAGAACGAATACCACAGCTGCCAACTCTAAATCGTGTGTCGGATAGTTCCTCTCATGAACCTTCAATTGTCTCGAAGCATAAGCTACAACCTGCTTATTCTGCATCAAAACACCACCCAAACCCAACAATGAAGCATCACAGTAAACCTCAAATGGTTCCGACGGACTTGGTAATATCAGAATAGGAGCAGTAGTTAACCTTCTCTTTAACTCTTGGAAACCTTCTTCACATTTTGAGTCCCAAACAAACGCTTGCCCCTTTCTAGTCAACATCGTCAATGGTAACGCCAACTTAGAAAATCCCTCAATGAATTTCCTATAATAACCTGCAAGTCCAAGAAAACTCCTTATCTCAGAAACTGACTTCGGAGCTTCCCACTTAGATACCGCTTCTATCTTAGAAGGATCAACAGCAACACCACCTCTTGAAACCACATGACCAAGAAAACTAACCTCTTCTAACCAAAATTCACACTTGGACAGCTTAGCAAATAACTTCTTTTCTCGTAGAACTCCTAAAACCACTCTCAAATGCTCAGCATGCTCTTCTTCAGATTTCGAATACACCAAAATATCGTCAATAAACACCACAACAAACTTGTCTAGGTACGGATGGAAAATCCTATTCATATACTCCATAAATACCCCAGGCGCATTAGTCACACCAAAAGGCATTACAGAATACTCATAATGTCCATACCTTGTTCTGAAAGCAGTCTTCTGAATATCCTCAGTTTTCACACGTATCTGATGATACCCCGATCTCAAATCTATTTTGCTGAACGCACTCGCCCCAACCAACTGATCCATCAAATCATCAATCCTCGGCAAAGGATACCGATTCTTGATCGTCACTTTATTCAGTTGCCTGTAGTCTACACACAACCTCATAGTACCTTCTTTCTTCTTAACCAATAACACTGGTGCACCCCACGGTGACACACTCGGACGAATAAATTTCTTATTCAACAGATCTTCCAGCTGACTCTTCAATTCAGTTAACTCAACAGCAGACATACGGTATGGAGCCATCGATATCGGCCTAGTACCAGGCACTAAATCAATCGAGAACTCAACTTCACGCTTTGGCGGTAATTCATTCACTTCTTCAGGAAACACATCAGGAAAATCACACACCACGGCTAGATCGCAAATCACCAGTTTATCTTCAGCCTCCAAAGTCGCTAACAGCATAAACAACTCTGCCCCATCTGCTACTGCCTCATTCACCTGCCTTGCTGATAGAAACAAACTCTTTCCTTCCTCAATCTCAGGAAAAATCACAGTCTTATCAAAACAGTTGATATACACTCGGTTAAACACCAACCAGTTCATACCCAGGATAACATCAATCTGCACTAGTGGAAGACACACTAGGTCCATCCCAAAGTCTCTACCAAAAATACTCAAAGGACAATTTAAACAAACTGAAGTAGTAGTCACTGAACCCTTCGCAGGAGTATCAATCACCATACTTCCATGCATCTCAGATATCTCTAATCTAAGTTTCACAGCATAATCCAAAGATATAAAGGAATGAGTCGCACCTGTGTCAATAATAGCTACAAGAGGAAAGCCATTAATATAACACGTACCTCGGATCAAACGATCATCTGCAGAAGTCTCAGAACCCGATAAAGCAAAGACCTTGCCCCCCGACTGGTTCTCTCTCTTCGGCTTAGGACACTGTGGACTGATATGACCCACCTCTCCACAGTTGAAACAAGTCACAGTCTTCAACCGGCACTCTGCAGCCAAGTGACCACCTTTGCCACACTTGAAACACTTCTTCTCAGTACTGGTACACTCATGGATACGATGTCCAGCCTGACCACATCTGTAACACTTAGCAGGGGCACTGGAGTCTCCCCCACTAGGTCTCTTCATCCCACTCTGTCTCTGGAAACCTTTGCCAGCTGCATACGATTTCCCACGATCATTCTGATTCTTGCCTTTCCTATCAACCCTTTGTTGATAGCTCTCTGCTCTAGCCTTGGTATCCTGTTCAAAAATCCTACAACAGTCAACCAAGTCAGAAAACACTCTGATCCGCTGATACCCAATAGCCTGCTTGATCTCGGGACGTAACCCGTTCTCAAACTTCACACATTTCGAAAATTCCCCAGTAGCCTCATCATAGGGAGTGTAATACTTCGACAGCTCTGTGAACTTAGCAGCATACTCAGTAACAGACCGGTTGCCCTGCTTCAATTCTAAGAACTCTATCTCTTTCTTTCCTCTGACATCCTCTGGAAAGTACTTCCTCAGGAATCTCTCTCTGAACACCGCCCAAGTGATCTCAGCATTCCCAGCTACTTCCAACTCAGTGCGGGTAGCAACCCACCAATCATCTGCTTCCTCCGACAGCATATGCGTACCGAACCTGACCTTCTGATTATCGGCACACTCAGTCACTCGGAAGATCCTCTCGATCTCCTTCAACCACTTCTGAGCACCATCTGGATTGTATGCTCCCTTGAACATTGGAGGATTGTTCTTCTGGAACTCACTCAGTTGACGAGCAGCTCCCAGTCCCACAACATTCGGATTCCCTCCAAGTACTCCAGCTAGCATACCCAGAGCCTCAGCAATCGCAGCATCGTCTCTACCTCTTCCAGCCATCTCTATTCTGAAAACCCAACAAGCTAAAACAATAAGTATTGATAGGGTTACACAACACCTATCACGTACAGGGAAACAGAATAATTACGACTCGACTCGACCGACTATGCTCTGATACCACTAATGTAACACCCTTCTAAAATACCCCAAATATTAATTAAAACAACAAAATATAAATCAGAGTAAATATGCAATTAAGGGTGTCACACTTGACACTTCACACCGTTTTCCAAAATATCCTGTCATGCTCATTTATTTAATCAAAATAAAACATTTGCATAATTCGCAGCGGATAAAGTCTAACAACAATACAAAACATGTAACACATTACATGTAAACTTGTTCAACAATCATCAATGAAAAACAAGTAAAATATCCCGTCCCGATGTTACATCTACCAGAGCATGACCCACTAAGGAACTACACTAGACTCCAAGGACTAGCTTCTACTCAATCACTACTCGTTACCTGAAACATAGTTGTAAGGGTGAGTTCCTCAATCGATATAATAAGCATTATAAGATATCATGTAATGCTAAGTAAATTAACACATCTTATCACCCTAATCAGATCACACATTCAGCAACAGCAACATCAACTCAATATCATAGTCATACTCAACATAAACACACAACACACGTATAATATTGGAATACATCCATTCATATTATACGCCATACATACATTATGCAATAAGACTCCATGCATGCGGTACCGACTATTCGTGAACATATAGTTCAACCTCACCGATCAAATCCAGATACGGCTACCAAGCTCACTAGTCCCACTCATTTGAGACCTAGTGACTCACTCACTAATTCCTCACCATGGGAATTAGCTACCACCCCAAGGGCTATGATATGCACGCTAATCACCTAGCATGCAAACATCAACAACAATCCAAAATAGACATATGCTCACACTCTAAGCCATAAAACAGTCCATTCCACAATTTCATACATAATACATACATTCACAGCATTATGCATATCATCATACATCATCAGCATATTATCACAAAATCATATCATGTCATGCCAATTACTAATCACAGTATTAGCACACTCTACTAATACCTACACTGCTCAAAACAACGGGAAATGATCCCTACTATATCATACATCAGCTAAATTACATCACCCAGCTGCAACGACCAAAACTGCACAACAACGACTCAGAAAAATCACAATTCTGCCCATACGCGTATTGCCTAGTCCCATACGCGTATGGCCCATTTCTCAGCCAATCCCATACGCGTATCACCTGTCTCATACGCGTATGCTACGCGTACCACTTCCCCATACGCGTACCAACAGAGACCAAACCACGTTCAAAACATCATCTTCCTCATCCATATGCGTATTGCCTAGTGCCATACGCGTACCAGACCATCTCATACGCGTATCACCTAGTGCCATACGCGTATGACCAGAAACCAGATTTCCAGATCTGCTATGGTTTTCTCTGCTACGAGATTCTCAGATCCAACCTTCCACATTCCAATTTTTACACAACATTCATTCATATTGTCTAACACAGATCATACACTTTCAATCTCACAATTTCTAACCTTATTACCTCTAATTCCTACGAATTTCCTTCAATTATAATCCAAATTTCGTTCATCCAATATTTCACAAATTTCAGCATACATCATTCTAATCAGAGTCAAATCAATGGTTTATCACTACCCATTACATGTTAACCCATAATACCCATCAAACGACGATAAACCCCCCCTTACCTGAGTTAATCCGACAATCCTTTAGCTTCGAGCTCTTCCTCTCTTCAACCCTTGTTCTCTGGCTCTTTTTCCACTTTTCTGTCTCTTTTTTCCTTTTCACGTGAAAAATAACCCTTTTTACCAAATGGGACCTTTTTAATTCCAACTTTTATTCCAATAATAATAATAATAATCCAATAATAATAATCCAATTATTTAATTAAATTAATAAATATACTATTAATTTAAATTAAATAATTACAACAAGCATCTGAAACCTTGAGAATGTAGTCTCAATTGTTTCACCATCTTCCATTTTGAATGCCTCGTACTTCTGGATTAAATCCAATGCCTTTGTCTAATTTACTTAAGCATTCTCCTCATGAGTCATCCTCAGAGAGTCAAAAATGGATTTGACAGAATCTCTGTTTGTTATCGTCTCATACTCAGAACAAGAGGTATCATTTAGCAATATAATTATGGCCTTATGATGATTTTTGAAATCTTTCTTTTGTTGATCAGTCATAGTACTTCTTGCTATAATATTTCCTTTAGTATTAACTGGATGAACGTAGCCATCGAATACAAGATCCCAGAGATCAACATCGTAACCAAGAAAGAAGCTTTCTATTCTATCTTTCCAATAATAAAATTTCTCACCGTCAAAGATTGATGGTTTTATACTGTAGTGATATATTTCATTATTGTTAACAATGTTAGCAGCGACCATTATTTCTCACACAAACTGGATCGGTCTTGAACACGGTGAGGTGTTGATAAATCTTTTATCACAATCAGAACTGGAGCTCTGATGCCAATTGAAGGTGTGAAAAATACAAGAAATTGGGGTTTGAATTGGGTTTTACAAGCAAAAGCTTTTTCCATAATAATGACACCACTAACAGGTTAATAATAAATAGATAAAAACACAAGTATTTTTATCCTAGTTCGCTTGAAACTCAAAGCTACTTCAGTCCACCCGCCAAGGTGATTTAGCCTTATACACAAGGACTTAATCCACTATAATCAATAGATTACAATAATCACGAAGAATAACCTTATTTGTCTTCTCAAGGATCAAACTATACCCAAGTCTCCTTAAGGACTCACAAAGAGCAACCTTCTTTGTCTTGTCAAGGATAACCTCCTTAAGGAATCAAATAAACAATTTGAATAATATTTTTGTGTGTTACAAGATGCTTCTATACAATTAGATTTTACACAAATGATAAACAAACACTTAAAGAAAAATTATGCACAAAAGAATGATAGCTTTTCACAAAGAAATAGACTTGTCAAAATATTGTATCACCAACATTTTCTTCAAGTCTCCAAGTCTTACTTATATAGCATAAGAAGAAGATCGTTGGAGGGAAAAAAGGGAAAAGCTCATAGAGCAGCTGTCCACTATTGGATGGGAGAAGAGTGATATTGCGTACTGTCCTTCGCCCATAAAATCAGTGACATGTGTGATGTATAGTATTGTTCTTGCCCATGAAATCAAGTAGTGGAGAGGATATTAGATTTGTACAATGTACTATTTGATCACGTTCCCATTTGATCTTATCTTCAAGTTCATTGGATTCTGATGAAAGTTGATGAAACATGAAATAAAGAAACATAAAGCTGGATTCAGAAACTTCCGAATCTTTGGTCAGAACCTTGACAATGTTAGTAGTCTGACTTGAGATCTTCGGTATCTTAAGAGTCTTCAGAATCTACAGTCAGAACCTTGATAACCTCAATCGTCTGGCTTGAGATCTTCAGAATCTTCAGCTACGTAACACAACTTCAGAAGCTTGCCATTCTTTAGAAGTTAGGTGATCAGAGTCACGTCCATAAGCATGAATTGAGAGAATGTTGCAGCAACAACATAGTTTCTCCTCAAAAGTTTCTCAGGAGTGAATCAGCACAGAAGCAGAAATATCATTGCAGCAACAATATTGAACATCTTTCAGAACTTTTAATAACTGGCATAGAAGCGGATTTGGAACTCATTGTTTAGATACTGATGAAGTTGCACTTCATATATTCAGAATCAGAATTGGCTGTTAAAGCTACACAATAACAAACCATTAAGATATCAAAATTATTCTCACACAAATACAACATTGTTATCAACAAGGTATAAATGCATAACCAAATCTTGTTCTAACAGACTACTCTGAAGTCTTTGCACCTGTCGCAAGATCGGAAACTGTTTGACTAGTAGTAGCCTTGGCATGTAAGCAAGGCTGGTTGACATTTCACTTAGATGTGAAGTCAGAATTTTTTAATAGACCTTTAGATGAAGAGTTGTATGTAACACAATCTTCTGGGTTTGTGATTTAGGAGGGAGCAAGGAATGTCTACAAGTTGCACAAAGCGCTTTATGGTCTCAAGCAGACATTGAGAGCATGGAACAAGAAGATTAACTCATACTTGGTCAAATTAGAATTCATCAAATGAAAATCTAAGTATGGTGTCTATGTTCAGGTTGTGACACAAGATATAACAATCATATGCTTATATGTCGATGGCTTGCTAGCAACTAGAAATAGCTTGAAGAATTTGTCAAAGTTCAAAGAGCTGATGAAGAAGGAATTTAAAATGTCGGAACTGGGAAAGTTGACATAATTCCTAGGCATGGAATATTAAACGTCGAAGCAAGGTATGATGCTACATCAAAGAAATTATGTCAAAGAGATACTTAAGAGATTCAACATGGATGATTTGACTCTTGCATCTTCGCCTATCGAACCAAATATGAAGTTGGAGAAGCATGGAGAGGAAGACAAAGTCAATGTAACTTTGTTCAAACAAATTGTCGGATCTATGAGATATGTGTGCAATAGTCGACCTGATATATGTTTCTCAGTCAGACTAGTGAGCAGATATATGAGTGAACCAATGGCGTCACAAATGAAGGTTGCAAGAAGAATCGTGAGATACTTAAAAGGATCGACAAACTATGGAATTTTATTTCGACGAGACTCTGAAAGCAAAGAAGCTATGGTTACTTGTTATTCAGATGTTGATTGGCGTGGAGATAAGGAAGATCGAAGAAGCACTACTGAATATTTCTTTCAAGTATTTGGTGTCTCAATCTCATGGTGCTCGAGAAAGCAACCTGTGGTGGCATTATCATCGTATGAGGCTAAATATATAACAGGATCCTATGATGCGTGTCAAGAAATTTGGACCAGATATGTGCTGGAAGAGATCGAGATCGAAGTGAGAAAACCTCTTGTACTACAGATCGGCAATAAGTCAGCCATAAATCTTGCGAAGAATCCAGTTTTGCATGGAAGAATTAAATACATAAAAGTTAAATTTCACTTCTTAAGGGAGAAGGTAAATCGAGGTGAACTTGAAGTAAAACATTGCTCAAATGAAACACAATTAGTCGATATTTTCATTTATATAAATAAATATTCATAATTCAATATTATAATTTAATTCAATAATACAATTCTTATTTTTTATTATCTTTTCTCACTAGAAGTGCTCAAACTTTAACGATATTAACATTTCAGAGTTAAGAGTGCGAAGAAGGTTTTTTACTTGACTTGGTCTTTTATAAAGACAAATGTATGTCATGAAGAGTGATCATGATTCACCACCTCCTACACAAAACATTGGCGTTTATATTTTTTTTATTGTATATAATTTGTATACTTAAATGTATTTTTCAACTCATTTCTATGGTTAATAATATTCACAAGATCTAGCCTACCAAAACTCTCCTATCACATGTCCACTAGCTCTAAAAAAATTTGTCGGTGACTCATAACCACCTTAAACTTCACAAGATCCATTCATTTTTCAAATCCTCATTTATTTATTTATTTCAGAACTAAAAAATAAATTTTAAAATCAATTAATATCAACCTACCCAACTAAAAAAAACAATCTTTATAATTACAAACATATAGAATACTCTATTCTTAAAATTAAAAAAAAAATTGTTAGATAAATTTAGAGTAGAAAATGGCATTGGTAATAACATCATAGTATAACATGACAATAACATGCTACTAGTTATTTATTTAAAAAAAAGTGTTCAATAGAAACCACATTCTCATACATATATTGAATAACACATTATGTTCACAAAAAAATGGATTCAAATCAAAGCAAATATCATCATCAAAAGTAGATACATCATCAACACAATAAATCTAAATTAAATACTCCACAAATTCATCTTCATCTTCACAACAACATCATCACCAAACCACAACTTGCCAACACAATGTTGCTCCAAATTCCATAGCTGACTAACTTGTAAGCAGAAGAACCGTCTGGCGAAGACGAAGGCGACGATGATTTACTGTCAGCACTTTTCTCAGTCGGAGAATCCGCTGCTGGCGCGATCTCTGGTGTAGGAGCCGGAGCCGGTGCAGGTGGAATATCAGTTCCGAAAATAGCCTCGGGAAGTAAGACCTTATCAACTTGATAAATTGCAACAGGGTTAGTTGCATGAACAGCACTTGTTACTTTAGTAATCGACCATCCCGAGTTAATGCGAATGGTTCCTGAATCATCGGTGAAATTCAGTGTGTAATCGCCTCCGGCGAACGTGGGAGTTAGGCTAGTCTGGCTAAGGTTTTTGAAATCGGAAAGCGAATAGAAATGCGGCAATGCATGGAAAAGGATCACTTGTTTTATTTGATCATCTTTGAGTTTGGATAAAGAAGGTTTCTTCAATGAATTGAAGGCAGTGTCTTTTGGTACAAAGATAGTGATTCCTTCTTCTGTGTTGTTTGCTTGGTTTTGGAATGTGTCCAACACTTTTGTGGATTCAAGGTATCCAAGGAAAGTGTGAAATGGACCAGCAACATCGAGTAGTTCAGTTAGGTTTACATAATCTGGTGCAGGTGCTGGGGCCGGAGTTGGAGTCGGTGTCGGCGCGATCGGTGCCGGTGGACTTACAGTTTTGGCAAATGCTGGTGAAGAACTTAGAAGCAATAGAATGTTGCTAACAAGAAAAATCATTGAAAACTTCATGTTTGGTTAATCACTACTCTCTCCAAATTCCTATAAGAAAAAACTCAAGAATGTTAGATCTCACCAAAAAAAATGACTAGATTTCTTGATCGACTGTGAGGGTGTGTAAGACGGGCTACTGCACTGAATCCAAAATTCATCTGAGGCTTAGTAGAGCCTCATACAATACTTGTATAAAAAAGGTCTGTATTGGTTTTCCAACGGTTAAACGACGACTATAGTTAAACAACGACTAACCTACGCAGAGACGACTCGGGTCTCGAAACAATATACTAGTAAGAAAATATGAACTTCAAGTTCAAATTTCAAATTTAATTTCCAATGCACAATAAACAAATAAACATATATAATTATAAATCTTTCAACTTTGTCTAGATTCTCTTGTTTACATAACATTCAACATTTGTAAACAATTAACTTAAATCTATAACCAGATCTTACAAAATTTAACATACATCAACAACAGAAAATTATACAATAGAATAAAAATGTTTGAAGCAAGATCTAGGAATTCTAATTGAATTATCAACGTAAGCAGAAACAGTTACAGATCTGAACATATTATGAAAGTTGAGTGAAAAATGAAAATTCCAAAACAATTAAATTGTGGAATCACATTAGACCAAAATTCTAAATATGGAAAATTCAAGATGAGTAATTAAGGTGAATGTTACTAAAATAAAATTAAAAAAAATAATTAAATTAATCAGTTACAAGAGTTAGACTAGTCAAGAACACAGTGAGAGAGTCCACATCATGAAAACATCAAGATCTATAAAACACAAAGTGTTCCAATATTTTCCAATGACCCATGAAAGCAAAAATGAAATAGAGATGTTGAAAAGCATGAAAAACTAAAACTTTGCATTAAGAAACAAAAAGTAAGAAATGTAAGAATGAGATTGCAGAAGAAGACAGACCTGAAAAGGAGGAATTGAGAGAGAGAGAAAGAGAAGACGAATGTGGTGATGGTGTAGGAAGAATGAGAATGGAGAAGAGGGTATATAAAGGTGAAATGGAAGTATAAAGAGGAAGAGAGATGTAGATGGATACAGCACACAGATGTTTCTAACTTGAGAGTGGTTCTTTTCTTTTTGTTTTTTAATGGGAAATCATGGTTCTTGGTGGAAACATATATATCTTTAGTAATTTCATTTTTTTATTAGGAAAATTATTAGCAAAAAATATTTTTACATTATTTTATTTATAAAATAGATCAATGGTTAATTTTATCAAATATTATAAATTTTATTTATAAATTTATCTTATTTAAATTCTAGGAATTAATTTATCATGCGAGTTTATGTGATTATTCGAAAAATAATTAATAATTAATATGTTAACATATATGATTAGATTAAGTCTATTTCAATCCTATAAATTTATACGTTGAGGTTTGTCTCATTATAAAATTATATTCATGTTATATATTATTTGATGTGAGATTTTTAACACACACATCCCCACGTTTAAGATTAGACATTTGAAGCGTGAAAATAAATTGCGGATGATTCAATAACAAAAATTTGAAAGCAAATAATTCACGGGAGTATTTAAATGAGACTTTGATATTATGTTAGAATTAGAGTTTCACCTAAGTCAATCCTACAAAACCGATTTGCAGCGTGAGACTTGTCCTCGTTTATAAAAAAATATTGAAATTGTATATTGTTAAATTCGAGACTGTTAACTAAATGATAAATTTCTCCTGATTACATCTAAAATATATGATGAAAAAAATCCATTTAGTTTCTAAACAATTAATTTTTTTTGTCAATTTAATCCCTAAATTATTAAAATTAAATAATTTTTAAAAAAAAATTCTACATTATTTCATTCAATTAATTTCTTTAGTCTAAATAATTGAATGAAATAATAATTTAAAAATTATTTAGTTATTTTCAATAATTTGGGGACTAAATTGATAGAATAGTGATATTTTATGAGCTAAATTAATTATTTTTTCAAAATCATTTAGATTCGAATTGAACGAGTTTCTTAAAAATAACGTTTAAATATGATTTAATAGTATTCAATTTTGTGTAATTTTTAATTTTTAAAAAAATCAATGTATAATTTTTGTATATTTTGTATAATTTTAAATTTTTTAAAGTTGATTTATAATTTTAGTTTGAATTGTTTTGAATTTAAACACACCTAATTTTCAAAATAAAATTGTTGCCAAATAATTTACAATATGTCATTAGGTGATAGTTTTAAAAAATTTATTACAAAAAATGAGGAAGAATAAAGTTGGTTTAGTAGTGAATTTTGTAAAAGATATATAAGTGACTATCTTAACATGAAAAAACAAATTTATGTTTTAGACCATGCTTCTTTAGCATAATTTAAAGTTTAAGACATGTTTGTTATTTCTTTTTTAAAATTAGTCCTTTATCTTTAATTTTAAAAATATAAATTTGATATTAAAAATTATAAAAGAAAGCTCTATGGAAGAGTCCTTTGTTAATATGAATGTATGGTGATCTTTCTTTATCCAATTGAACTAACCACTTCTTAAATTCATCATAAATCAACCTTGCACTCTACCCCACCATTTCTCTTTTCTTTTATCATCTCTTTCTTTCTCTCCAATATTCATCATTCCAGAAACATATATATGAGATGTTTTGTATTGCAAGTTTGTTTATTCATTTTTATCAAGAAAAAATCGACCTTGCGCCTACAATTTGGCCACCTTTAGTCTTTGTTTGACATTTGATGATGTAAGATAGAGAGTCAAAAGTAGAGGGAAGATTGTTGTTTTCATATTTCCCTCACACAAACTCTTTATTCGCATACCATCTTGCAATTGAGTTTTTTTTTCCTATTTAATTGAAATAGCTTGTAATTGAGTTTAACTCATCAATTTAGGACAATACGTGATAATATAGTTGTAAATATGGTTGAGATGTAGGAATCTAGAAGACCAAAACAAATTGATTCACATTCAATCTCGTTTTCTATGCACTTATTCAGATTTAAACGAAGTCGTATAATCAAATTTAACGCGAGTTTTCAAGTTTGATATTATTTTAAAAGAAATATTTCAAAATATGTTGGGTTCATAGTATCATCGAAAAAAGCTAGAAATTTGATAAGAACACCAAACTATTTCTCCTCTTCTCGCATTTGCACCGAAGAACTCTTGTCATCTCTAATTTGTATCATGATTTTTGTTATCTCGTGTCGCATTCGCACTTGCATGTGTCTCGTAGTCTCGTGCCGTGTTTTCCCATGTTTTATTTTTTGTTTTATTATTTGTGTCGTGTTTTGTCCTATTTCATGGGTGCTCCATATTGAGAATCTTGGGGTGTCAAAAGTGTCAATGACCTAAACGTTAAAAGTTCAAGAGACTTTGACACCACATATCCATCCAAAACCTTAAGATAATTGGAGTATGGATATTTTTCGTTATATACAAAAAAATATACCCATTTCTAGTCGATATGAGACTTAACCACTCACACTTGAGTCCAAAAATGGCCCCTTGAGTGCGAATCACCCACATCACTAGTCACATTTTAGGATACCACTTCTGCTCCCCCACTGAGTCTAACCATGGATCTAATATCATTTGTTAGGGAGTCTGGGAGCAATGAAAGTGTCAATAGGCTAAACGTTCAAGATCCAAGAGACATTGACACCACATATCCACTGAAAACCTTAAGACTTTAAGGGGATATGTGGTGTCAAGGTCTCTTGGATCATGAATGTTTAGGCCATTATGACTTCTGGTACCCCAGGACTCCTCAACAAGTGGTATCAGAGTCACAGTTATTTATCATTTGTGATTTAAGTGCGGACTCACAACTAAGACCTAGGACTTTGTATGTTCATGGTTGGCAACTTCGATGCCATCTAACAATCATGAAAAATCTCATGTGGTCAATTTTATGAATATGTTATAGGAGAAATTAAAATAAAATCGATAAGCTTCATATGGTTAACAATATTATGGAGTCCATGGTTGATGCGAAATGCCATTATTTTCAAAGGATTTTGACATTTCATATAGTTTGAGAGTATTAAAGCTCAACCATAGTCATGGTTTGTGGTTAGAACGGGTATAAAACATAATTGTATTTTTTCTATTTGGTGTCTTAACCCTTTAATTTGTATCAAAAGTGATTTACCTTTTCTGTAATGAGATTTCATACCCCTTTTTCGCACATTAATTCATTTTCTTATATAAAAAAACCTAAAGAAAAATGAGTTGTAACATTTATGAGATTATGTTCCTCAAGGGACAAATGTAGAACTCGATGTTTCCACAACAGGTTCGACAAGTTACACCAGAACCACTTATGCTAACAAGTAATAGATGAAGGAGCAAAAAAGCAATAAAGAATACAATCAATTATTTACCCAGTTTGGTGAATCTACACCTATGTCTAGGGGGATGAGTCTGCAACCTAAGAAAGAAAATTCATTATTAGTAGTTTAGTACATTTAGACTTACAAGCAACAATAAACCTTATGTTGTTCAATGCCTCTTCCTAACCTTATCCAATGACTTTCTATTTAGAGTCTCCCCCTAAATATGAGAACCTGTCCACTTTCTTCTCTGTCACAATCCCAATGACAGGGGCAAACAATTATTAAACCGTAATGATCAACATCAATCTTCACAAGATAAAGAATGTTGTATATTACAACTCAACTAGATACACCTTCTATGCCAAGTTACCAAAACATAAAGTCCTACATAAATAATATTAATTACAACTCAATTAGAGAAATCATTTATGTCAAGTTACTGAAACATAGAGGTGTACATAAAGTTCACAAACTAATCCTATTAGGACATT
This sequence comes from Lathyrus oleraceus, assembly GCF_024323335.1. Taxonomy (NCBI): domain Eukaryota; kingdom Viridiplantae; phylum Streptophyta; class Magnoliopsida; order Fabales; family Fabaceae; genus Lathyrus; species Lathyrus oleraceus. The sequence continues at coordinate 2,825,423 of NC_066580.1, forward strand.
AACGTGGATACAAGGAACAAAACCTAACACTCTAAGATCTTTAATGGGAGTTCTTGCTTTCCAACGTAGGTTTGAGATCCTTATATAGAAATGTAATTATGGGCTTTTCTACTTGAATAATATCTTTGAATTCGTCCAGAATTAATGTAGAATCTATTGGATATTTTATTTTCACCTTGAATTTCTCCAACAAGATATAAATTTTTTTAATTTAAATTTAAATTCGAATTAAACTCCATTTAGTTGTCAAGAAAATTATCTAATCATATTTTTAAATCAATAACAATAAAATCTTTAACATATCTTATGCAGAACACATTCCAAAACGCTACATTCTAGCGCCTATTGCATAAGGCCCAAATGTCGTACCAACATGCTAGAGCATTGCGCCCAACATGTGTCCTTTCTGCAACTTCATACGGCTTTAGTAAGCTAGACCAATCTTGAACACTTGGACACTTCTCCAAGATGTTGTCTTTCTAAAATGCAACCAATCCAAAGCGTTAAACCAATAGGAACGAAAATCCCCCCTTTGGAAAATTATGGCAAAACAACTCTTCAAGATAAATAACATTTCTTAAATGAGAACAAGTAATATTTCTTCAAAGCATTTCAGCAACAAGAACTTCCATGTATCAAAGTTAAACACCAACATCAACGGAAGTTAGAAGCATCACCATTCAGATGCTTTCACGTAGTCCATTCAGTTTGCTCCAAACCAAACAGACAATCATGCAATCATTCACAAACTTAGTCAACCATGAATTTAGTATCTCATAGTTAGTAGCATGCATTCTTACTAACTAACATATATCAGTATGCAATCATTCACATACTTAGTTATGCATACAAAAATTAGTTAGTAGTTGATAACAATGAATACTACTAACACAGATAGATCTGTTTTCATATATATATGGACTAGGACCAGATGTCATGCCTGATGCTCCAGCATGGAGCTCAACATTAGCACTTTCCCAGATGGGGTAGTACTAAATAATCATAAGGTTTATATGCACACACCAAATAAACCACTTCATCTCATTACTCCCCCTTTTCCATAATTTGGTAAGGGCCAGTCCTTCAACAAAGTCAGTATGCATATAGTGTTGGTGTAAGCCCTAGAGGCCAATACATTTGGTACTTGTATCGAATTATTTATTAATAATAAAAGGATTTTTCTTTATTATGTTTGTTTAATAAAGTACCTAGAATAGCTAGTCCATTTAATGTATCAAGTGTGACTTAATCATGAGATCCCATTAAACATAAGGACACTATTCTTAAAGTATATGTAGTCGAGCTTTGTTGTGAAGTGGGATAACATTAAGGCATTAAGACTATTATGTATATAGACTGATGATCACATCTCATGGATCATGGATAAGGAGTTATCAAGTCTTAAACATAAGTATGAATATTGAGAGTAATATTTATACTGGATTGACCCGCTATGAGAATACTATATAGAATGTTATGCTAAGTGTCATAAGTTATTCTCATGGTGATAATGGTGTATACCACCCTTTGACCTGAAACCGCTATGTACCCTAGATGTAGAGTCGAGTGCCTTATTGATGATCAAACATTGTCCGTAACTGATGGCCATAAAGACAGTTGATGGGTACTCCACGAAGCATGCTAAGGGACATGAGTGACCTAGATGGAGTTTGTCCGTCCTGTGTAATAGGATAAATGTCTACAGGCCCAATATTGAACTGGACAAGGATGGCACGGTATATGCCTTGTGTTCAATATAGACATAAGGGCAAAAGGGTAAATATACACATAAGTATTATCACAAAAGGATTTGTCAGATCACATGACATTTTCGTGTCTTGGATAGTAGTGATATGTTGCTAGATACTGCTCACTGTTTATTATGTTAAATACGTTATTTAATATAATTGCTAATGTCACGAAAACCTACAAGGTCACACACAAAAGGACAGATTGATGAGAGATGGAGTAACTAAGGAACACCGTAAGGTACGGTGCACTTAAGTGGATTGTAGAACATCATAAGGTACGATGTACTTAAGTAGAATACGAAATATGGTAAGGTAACACATGCTTAAGTGATTTTGGCATATCATAAGATATGGGCCACATACACTTAAGTGGGCTTTTTAGCTTGCAGCCCACACAAGTGGTTCTATAAATAGAACCCTTGTGCAAAAGCATTTATGCAGTTGAAATTTTGTTTCTCTCTCTCTCTCTCTCTCTCTCTCTCTCTCTCCCTCTCTCACCCAAAGCCTTCATTTGTAGCAGCTAGCACTGAGATTAAAGGAATCCGTTCGTGTGGACTGAGTAGAGGCGTTGTCACCATTCAACGTTCGTGATCGCTCTATAGATCTGCATTAAAGGTTTCAATCGCCATAAGAGGTAACGATTCTATCACTGATCATGCCCATTCATAAGGATCACTAAAGGAGAAATTTTTTAATTTCCGCTGCATTTTGGATCGCTATTCTCCTTCATATAGATTAGTATACAGAAGGTCAGACATGCAAGGATAATGTTAGCACATACACACCCAAATCATGAAAAGTAACTAGAATTGGCATCAACCGATGCACAAAACCAGACTTTGTCTTAAAATTACAAAGATAAAATAGGCTAATTAGCAAAAAAACCAAGGACCCCGGATCTGACTTCATAATATCCTCTACCTTCCTTATATGCTTTTCATTTAGATTCTTGACCAAAATCTTCCTGGTGCCAGTTCCACCAAGCACTTCAACAATTGAAATATACTTCTTAACTTCTCTAGTCTCATCAGATTTGTTCAACCATAACTCCAACATATCAATAGCCTCCTTTTAAGCCTCAATCTCTTGGACAATCTTGTTGCCACTAGCTTGATTTTAATTCATTTTGAGAAAAATGATCTATAATATGAGAGAAGGATAAGGCAAAATGTATGTTTATCTTGCTTGTAATGCCAACCCAGTTATACCACACCTGATATAACCAAGGAAAACTCCTTATTTGATGTGCCAAATTGGTCTTAAGGGAGAGAAACTTTTTTTCTATTTTGGCCCAACTCCTTAGCAATTATTGATATTGAATCTCACAAATGTAGACCCCTTTTTCAAAGTTGACAGTGTCTAATGACTTAAGAGTGTTAGAGACAAATGTCATAACATCTTGTCTCATATTACATTTCTTCAACATATGTTTAACACAAAGTAATTGCTTACAACTGCACCTAGCAGTAGATGATTTAGCTTCATAAGAAGGTATGGTCACATTAATTCATTCCTTGATGATCCAGGACATGATATTGTTGACAATAAGAGAGCATCTGCTAGATGCATTCATTCTGTTACACTTGTGACTTAACATGATGAACTCCTTATCTGTTAAAAAGATTTCCTTTATAAGATGTATAATTTCCTTGAATGTCAAAACTCATTTTGACATCTCCTTTCCAAGACATATCCTTTTGTTATACAACCACATACTCTTCAAAAAACTTTCTTCAGCTAAGAAAGGCATTTTGAGGGAGAAAAACTCTTTTTCATTCAGCCTTCTCTGGATGTTGGACCTCATGACTAAGGCATTTGCTTCAACATCAGATTTCGATTCGATCGTTATAGTTTCCTCAAGTTATACATCCTTCTTGTGTAACTCAGTTTTCAACATGTCTGCCACACCTTGGATAACATCTTCCTTATCAAATTTGATGACATCTTTGATCATATGATTACTCCATCCAAGTTGAGTGCAACTACTTCCTAGGTAATCACATGAGGAATTCTTCATTTTCTCTTCTTGAAAATCAGGAAGGTAGCTCACATCTTTTGTCACGATGAACTCATACTCATTCACCCTTTGTTTAGCATCTGACATTCTCCTACTTCCCGTCGTTGTGTCTAACAACAAATCCTCATTATCTCTTAGGATGACACTATCAGAATGAGCATTCAAGAACCAGTTCACATCTATTCAGTAGATGTCAAGGAAATAACATGTTTCTCACTATCTCCACTTGTGGACTGATTTTCATCATTTTGAGGGGGCATATCATTCTTTGAAGTACAAAATAGAAGAATGATTTTATTCTTGCATATCACACTTTAACCCTGCCTCTTCACATATTCTAAGGCATAATCACTATTATTAGCTATGCCATTATCATCCTCAACATCTTCATGGACATGACAATCAACTTCCTTATGAACTTGAAATTCATACGACATGTTGGACATGATGACTGACACATCGTTATCACCATTAGGATTTCTTAAACCTGATATCTAGGAATCTTCAACTTGACGAATTCTTACAATCCCAATCAAAATCCCTTCAACATCTAGATCATACTTGTCTGATACAAACTCTAGCGCACTCGTTTCTAATTCATCAAGCATCATGACATGTTGTTGATTTGTCATACTTTCATATATATGAGAATGACTTCTATCATAACCATTATTCTCCCTTACCTTAAATCTAGAAGGTTTTTAAAAGTTGGGAGGACCTCCAACCTAACCATTATCCTTCCCTTCAATGGCATAATCCTCATGAGTTACTTCAGACTCCTGAGTCAGATGTTGGACCATATGTATTGACATATTGGTAGACCTTTCTTTAAGCATAACAATTTTATCAATCCTGAGGTCTTGCAAACTCTTGATATGTTCCTTCTTCTACATAAGAACTTATTTACCTTTGAAGTTCATATTACAACTTTGATCACCATGTTGGTTCACATTGGTAAATGACTCTATAGCGGTAAATTCATGACCATCAAGCTATGGATAAGCTAGACGTCAATAAAACCAGAGTCGCCACCGCGCTTTTATCGTTTCCAAGGGAAAAGGGAAAAGTACGAACAAAATCCAAAAAATAAGAAGTTTTCAAATCAAAACTAATAAAATGTCAGAGATTACAGGTACGGGTGTTGGTTACACAGAGGGAAGGTGTTAGGCACCCAAAGTGTCCTAGGTACTCCTAAGGAGCCCTTTCTTGTGTGCATATGTGTTTTTGTACAAAATGATGTTTGCAATAAATAGAGTGGGGGGATGAGAAAAGAATTCATTAATTATATTTTTGTGTTTGACAAGACCTTCGGACTTGTGCCTACGTACCAACATAGAATGATGGATCAAAACCTCGTAGTTCATGGTATCAATTTCAAAGTGAGTGAATTTCTTTTTAACAAAATTTTAAGTTTAACAAAGGCACAAATGGCCTAAAAAGGTTTGAATGCATGCTAGTTCTTTTTGTATTTTTAAATTTTAAGTCAAGTACAGTTAAGTTCACTTACAAGTTTGATTAAGAAAAGAGTTTAAAAATTCAATGGCATAAGGCCAAGGTTTCTAATTTGCAATATGGTCAAAGTTTAGAAATCACAAGCAAAGAAGATTTTAAAAGGAGGGAGAAATTTTTGAAATTAAAGAAATGGGGAGAAGATGAAGAGACTAATCCTAAGCAAAAATTAAAAGTTAAGAGTTGAAAAGATATGACCAATGGGCTACAATCCAATAGACAAGAATGTCATATAAAAACCCAAATTTCCCTTGAACTTTAGAATCAAGCAATATCAATACACAAATAGCAAGATGAAGAGTAAGGCATCAAATAAAGATAGCCACATCCAATCTTAGTAACTCCATGATCTTCTCCATGGTTCCCCATGTATCAGATGACTTCAAAGAGGAACATTAGACACGTGTTCAAAATAACAGCTTCAATATGATCATGTTGCAGATGAGCTCAAATGGGATCACAATACTTGTCTTAGATGAAAGTTCACTTCACAAGCACTTGGTTTCATGAAAGTTGGCATTGACCAAGTCCTTTTGCATAGGGAGTGTTGCCTAAGTCTAAGTCCAATGTCTCAGATCAAACCAACAGTCCACACAAAATGTTTTTTTAGGGTTTTTATTCTTATTATGTTCATTAAGGTCAAAAGACCACAAATACAAACAAGTATATACAAACACAATATATTCACAAAGTATGGCTCAAGTGAGCAAAGTGAAAATGACATTAAAGTAAACAAATTGAATGGTATGAACAATGGCAAATGAATAAAGACTTGAAATTAAAGTGCATACAAGTAAATGGCTTGAAATTAAATGTTAATTGTTAGTTGATTAGAAGTTAGTATTGCTTTTGCTTTGGTTTTGTTTAAGTCATTCTTTGGAGAACACTCAACCCACTTATCACAAGCATGGATCCTTGAACCAAGACATCTTCCAAAGGAAGGAAAAAATACCAAGTTTCCATACAATACCATGAAAGAGGGGAGACTTACAATCTCACTTACTAGAATGTTGTGCCTTTTGTGTCAACAATTTAGCGCTATGTTAAGCAATTATAATTGGACTTATGTAGAAGTCATAACTATTTAAGGCCGGACAATAGAGTTTTGGTGTTAATGCATGTTACAGACATAATATAATGGACTATGCTCATAAAACATACCACACACAACAAGAATATGCAAAAAGGTGGACTTAATCTCATCCAATACTCATGTTAATTTTGCAATCTACTAGTCTTAGGATCTAGAGATATCATAGGTCCATGACATGAATGAATAAAGAAGAGGAATGAGATGAAGAGGAGGGGAAATGGAATCAACACAAATTGATCAAAGGAGGACTTTTACCAAATTAAGATCATTCATTCATTTTGTGAGATGAAATGTAGATTTTATCAATCCCCTAAATCCAATGATCTTAACTCAACAAAGTCAAATCAACCTTGACCAAGGCCCAACAACACAAGTCAAACTCATCAAGTCAAAATTAGAAGCTCAACAATTTTTATTTGGCATTTAAATAATTAAAATCAACTAAAATATGCATTAAATTAAATAATGGTTTGTCAAATTCCTAAAACCTCATCAAAACACCAAAGAAATGGTCATGAGATTTATCATAGGTCAAACAAGGTCAAAGGACCTTGGCGAAAAAATTTCATCATTTTTGGAAACTTAAAACTATTTTTAAACAATTAAAAATATTCACAAAATCAATTAAATCATGAAAAATATTAATAATGATCCAAAAAATAATTTTAATTCAGAAAATGAAAGAGGAAATTATTTTAAAATTTTCAGTGAAACTCTCATATTTTTTGGACCAATATTAAAATTAATATGAATTAATGAAAATAAAACAAATAAAATGAAAATCAAATAATCAGAAAAAACGTGGACCACTTGATCTCCCTCATTAGTTGAGGTGGCAGATCAAGTGGTCACAAACGCACAATCCACGATGGACTCTAGTCAGCGCGCTGCAAACTTGGTAATCCAAACCAACTCTCATGATTAAATCATTTTAAAAGGATCATGTGGCTATGAACACGCCAACTCACCACCGGTGCTACAACTCCGGTCTCCTTCTCAGGCGAGCCTCGCCGGACTGGTTCAGTCATAACCATCACCAAAATTAAAAAGAAGGACATGATTTTAAAGTAAAAATGACACTTAGCTCGAATCTGGCCTCAATTCATCCTAACTCCAAGTATACTGAGAGATACAAGGAGTTGAAATTTGAGGTGCATGATCTGAGTTGCTTCGATTTGACCTAAAAGTAACTCAATCTTGTTGCCTATTTTGGTAGGACTTCAGACAACCAAGGATCTAAGAGAATTATGGAGAATTGAGTAAGAATCGAAGAGATGAAATTTTCTGAAAAATACCTTCAATGTAGGTCTGAATTCAACTGTTCTTGCTTCGATTCGTGCTTAATCTTGCTCAGAATACTTGCAGAAGTAGATTATAATGATCAAAAGGTCTTGGATCCCTAGAGTTTTGAATCTCAAGACAGTGAGATTCCAACACAATTTCCAATGGAACTTCTCAGGTTTATCCTCTCAAATGGAAGGGTTTGGTGTTTGGGATCAAAGTTGGCGCGAAGGGGTCCTCATTTCTGATGCATAAGGTCTCTATTTATAGCTGAATCAAATGATATTTGCACCCTTGAAGTGAACTTCCAAATTTGGCAATGAGTGATGCATGGGTGCATGGGCGTGTACAGGCCCATGAAATCATTCCTTTTGGTCCATAATTGAGTGTACACAAGTGTGAAATCAAGTTGGAATGCTAGGCAAATGTGCATGGATGTTTGAATTTCAATCTAGCCAAATTATGATGCAATGTTCAAGCCATGCACATCCCATTCAAATCTTGTCCAAAATGGATGAAATTAGACTTTTTGGAAAGGTTAGATCAAGAGGAACAACTTTTATGTTGAACACTTTTCCATTTGAAGCTTGTATCATGAAGAATTTTGAAGTGGAAGTTTGGAAAATTAAACATATCAAAAAAAATTCTAAGTGTCAAGCCATATGTTCACTTATTCCACCTTGGCTAACTTTTTATGTGAGCTTCAAATGAGAAACGTTACTTCATCAAAGTTGTATATATCTCAAATAAATTCAAAATGGTCACAAATATGACCTTATTTGGATTTAATATGAAGGAGTTATGCATTTTTGAAGTTGAGGAAAATCACTTGTTCAATGGTATTGGTCCAAAATGACCTATAATGTATCCTCATATCAAATGCTCATAAAAGTTGAATTAGCTCTTCCTCCAAATATAAAAGGTGAAGTAGATATATTTAACTTAATTGTGAAACTTGTAAATCTTTCATATCATAAAAATTTAGCAAGTTATGGCCTTGGGAAGTTGACCTCCAAATTAGGGTTTAGACAAAATGACCTATAATCTTTCACCATAAAAAATGAATTTACAAGAAAAAATAGATCTAGACCTCAACATGAAAGTTGTTTGGAATGTAATTTAGAGTAACGTTTATCTTGGAATCATTTTCATATGACAAAAATTGTAGGATATAGGGTCTAGGGAACCCCAGATTTGATTAGATGAATTCCTCTGGTCAACCACCATGAACCAACTTGCTAGCTTGAAATTCTCTTGACTTTTGGGACTCATGGGAGATCATATATGCATAAGATGATGAAATTTGAAGTATCCCTTGAAATATTTGATCAGTTGTCGAAGAGGCTTGTTGAAGAAGTTACACAAGATACCCAGATGAACTAGGGTTTCCAAGGCAAACCAACTCCAAACTCTTGATGAATTCTTGATAAAAATAACATGTAGAGATCACGGGGATCCATATATGATACCTAGATACATTTGTAGACCATTCTTGATTGAGCTCTTATCAATGAGGGTCTTGAACCCTAAATATGAACTTGATAGATCAAAGGTGAGCATGTGCCCTACTTACAAAAGAGTTAGATATATAAAAGGCATATTTTTGGTATTTTAGTTAGTAAAAATATATTTAAAAAAATTATGATACAATCACATGATGCTTGATGATCTCTCCCAATGCAAACCCAATGAAGGAAGGGTAAGGAGGATGCTAAGGTGTGATCCCAACGCTAATACATATGATGAGATAGCATGAGGGATCTTAGGGTCAAAATTGGGGTCTTATAGACTCTTTTCTCAGCGGAATCTCTTTTTGACTGGGATTGACTACCTTTTCTGAGCCCTTGATTCTTCCTTTTGCTCGATTTTCATGAGCAGTCTTATCTTTGGCCATGTGCATGGTACCTTGTTAGGGACCAATTAGTACTACTTTTTATATCATTTTATTGGTCCCTTTTACCAAGTTTTGATGCAATTACACACTTTTATTCTCACTATTTTGTATAAATGCAATTAGGTTTAATTTATTTTGTTTTGAATAGTTATTTCACATATTTGTTAGTTTTGTAGAATTTTTGGATAAGAGAGCTTTTGGAATGCAACATCATAACATGGAAGAGGAGTTGAATGCAATTTGGAAGCCTAACTTGGAAGAATACCACTTGGAAGACTCTTTGGATGAAGCTTGCAAAGCAAGGAAGCTGAGATAGCTTCAGTTCGCGCCGCAAACCACCTTCGCGTCGCGAAGCCTGCGAATCCAGCAAGCTGATTTTGGCCAATGGTGTTGTTTTCAAGGCCAGCTGGTTTTGCCATTTTTGTGTCTGCCTTAGGGGATGCTTTTCTGCTTTGGATGAAAAATGATCATTTGAGGAAATGTCAACCCTTTTAGAAAATCAGAATGGAAAGTGATATTGACTAACACATTAACACATTCACACATTCATTGATATTTTTGATTTTTTGTAAGAGAGAAAAACAGAGTTTTATTCCATTGCATTTTGCTTTTGAAAATGATGATGAGGAGCTAAACCCCATTTTGTCAAGATTGGAGGTAGTAGCTATTCTCACTTATTTATGTATTCCATTTGATTCATATATATATATATGATAAAAGATTGTTGATGTATTGAATGCTATTTTTGCCCTAAGTTGAAAATCAGATTTGAGTAGTTGTTGAAAGAGATTATTTGAGTCTTGACCTAAAATAGATTTTCAAGTAGTGAATAAGTTATAGAGATAGATTTATTCATTACTCTTCTTTGGTATCAATCGTTAAAGATTGCTATATTGATAGTTAGGTGGAGAGATCGTCTAAGGATCAATATAGTGATTATCACAATATCATTTAGACATAAATGACATTGAGAGGATACTTGAACATCATCAATAATCTTAAATCTATATAGTTATCATAAGGAATCATAAGCACTTGGAATAGTGAACTCCAATCTTGCCAAGCTTTTACATTTGATTAAAACCACTTTACTGTTTTTAGTGACATTTACTCAAAAGATAACTTTCCAAACAAAACAACTTTGTTACTTTCTAAACTTATAACAATTTGGATTATAGAACGGCGGTAATAACAACCAATCTCTGTGGATACGATATAAAAATATTTGCCGAAGATATACTTTTCAACATACCTTTCCATTCTTTTCTTGATGAAACATCATGACATGTTGTCAATTTGTCATACTTTCAGATATATGAGAAGCACTTCTATCATAACCATTAGTCCTCCTTAATTGAACTCTAGAAGGTTGTTAAAAGTTTGGAGGACCTCCAACCTGACCATCAACCTTCCTTTCAATGACACAATCCTCATGAGTTACTTCAGACTCCCGAGTTAGATGTTGGACCATCTGTATTGGCATCTTGGTATACCTTTCTTTAAGCATAACATCCTTATCAATCCCGAGGTCTTGCAATCTCTTGATATCTTCCTTCTTCTACATAAGAACTTTTTTACCTTTGAAGTTTGTATTACAACTTTGATTACCATGTTGGTTTACATTGGTAGATGAATCTCTTCTCGGTGGAATCTCTTTTTGACTGGGATTAACTACCTTTCCTGAGCCCTTGTTTCTTCCTTTTGCTCGATTGCCATGTGCAGTCTTATCTTTGGCCATATGCATGGTACCACTCCATTCTTTTCTTGAGGAACTTCTGTGTTCTGTATGAATTCTGGAGCTGGTTGATGCAACATTTGATTTCCACTTCTTCTTGGCATAGTCTTCCTTTTGTCCTATGATTTTTAATTTAAGCCACTCAAAACAATATGGCCTTGTATGTCCATATTTTCCACAATGGTGACATATTAGAGGTTACTTTTTGTTCTTTCTATGACATGGTACCATATGTTGAGCATGATGCTGTGACATGTGGTTCATCCTCAGATCTTCAGTATTTTCTACAAAAATAACAACCTTTTTTGGGGGGAATTCGTTTGATTGTATCTTTTACACTCGTCCCTTCATCCTTTATTATCTCTCTAAACTCTATTTTTTCATTACCTAAACTTGAATTACTTTTCAATTTACTTACAGAACAAGTCAAGTTTTCTAGTTTGGCATTTAGAGATGAAATCTCTTTTTCTCCACTTGAGATGGTTGACGTCAGATCCTTTGATTCCTTCTAAAGAGCACCAATGGTTTTCTTTTGGATATCTATAGCTGAACATGCTTCTTTTAACATGATCCTGAAAGAAGTATCAAACTCTTATTTAGACAAATCTTCAATGTTGGTCTCTCTTCTGAACATGCTTCTTCTGCAATTTTGACATTCAAACTTTGAATGTGCCTTCATGTGTAATTTTCAGAACCTCTCATACTTCTTTAGCTTATGAACGTGTGTTGATCAGCCTGGACATATTCTTGTCCACACCATTGAGAATCACATTTAACGCCTTGGATTTACCAATGGCTTTATCATCTTTAACATCAGTCCAATCAACCTCTAGTTTTTGGCTGGTTGTACCATCTTTAGAGGTAATCATTGGATGTTTCCATCTAATGATCACAACTTTCCATGTTTTGTTTCCCAAGGATTTGAGAAAATTTGTCATCATTACAATTTGTGCCATCCAAAATAGGTGGTTTGTTGACTGATCCTTCATCTTTAATTATCTCCATTCGAGCAAAATTTATCTTCGTTAGAGCTCAACCAATAGGATAGGGTGTCTACTCTGATGCCAATTGAAATTATGTTCCTTAGGGGACAAATGTCAAACTCGATGCTTCACCAGTAGCTTCAAAAAGTTACATCATAACCATTTAGACTGACAAGTAATAGATGATGGAGCATAATAAATAACATAATCAATTGTTTACCTAGTCCAGTGAAACTACACATATGTCTTGGGGGCTAAGTCCATAATCCAAGAAAGTAAATTCATTATTAGTAGTTTAGTACATTTAGACTTACAAGCAACAACAAGCCCTATGTTGTTCAATGCCTCATCCTAACCCTACCTAGTGACTTTCTATTTAGAGCCCCCCTACAAATGAGAGCCTACTCACTTTCTTCTCTGCCACAATCCCAATGACATGAGCAAATAACCACTAAACCCTAGTGATCAACTTCAATATTCACAAGATAAAGAATGTTGAATATTACAACTCAACTAGACTAACCTTTTATGCCAAATTACTGAAATATAGAGGTGTACATAAACAATGTTGATTACAACTCAACTACACAAACCATCTATGCCAAGTTAACGAAACATAGACGTGTATACAAGTATCCTACACTAATCCTATTAGGGCATTAACATGGATACAAGCCATAAAACCTAACATCTACGATCTTCAATGGGAGTGTTTGCTTTCCAATGTAGGTTTGAGCTCCTTATATAGCAATGTAACTCTAGGCTTTTCTCCTTCGATAATATATTTAAATTAGTTCAAATTAATGTAGAATCTGTTGGATATTTGATTTTCTCCTTGAATATCTCCAAACAAGACATAATTTGTTCTAATTTATATTCAAATTCAAATCTTCATTTAATCCGAATTAAACTCCGTCCAACTGTCAAAAAAATTATCTAATAATATTGTTAAATAAATAACAATAAAAGCATTAATAAATCTTATGCAGAACACACTTGAAAATGCAACATTCTGGCACTTGTTGGACAAGGCCCAAATGTCATACCAACATGCTGGAGCACCGCCCCCAACATGTGTCCTTTCTGCAGCTTTATACAACTTTAGCAAGTTAGACCAATCTTGAACACTTGGACACTTCTCCAAGATGTTGTTTTGCTAAAATGCAGCCAATCCAAAGGGCTAGTCCATTAGGAACAACAATTTCGACACATATTTAGTAAAACAAAACACAGTTTTTTCAAAACGTATTTAAGACCGACCAAAAGGCCCAAAAATACTGACTCAATACAGGAAAGTCTAGCCTAGTAGACTCTCATATCAGATTGATGAAAAAAATAGATTTTTTTTTCAAGTGGACGCATACCATAGTGAAGCCATTACTCATCTTAAGTCGTTAGATCAAATCCAATAGTCTTATGTAATCCACGACACACCACACAATGAATGGGTTCAACTACCGTCCATATATAAGCTCGTCTACATGCCATAATTGATATAACTACATCCATTCATTATTATACCTATCTAACCTTGATAACTTTGATGTTAGAATTCTAGCCTTGTACGTAGACCTTCAATCCAATTTACCGAAGACTTGCACCACCATACCAAAGAGCTTCACATCAAGATGTCATTTTCTTTTATTTCATACCAGAATAGTGGTACCATATGTGGAAATAACTTTTTGAATCTCATAAAATTCTACTTTGATTCATCAATTTCTTTCCATTGAATTGTCATAATCACTCTATCAATCTATCAGACTGTCAATAATTTCTTTAACCGATAATGGTAATATATCATCGTGTGCCAGTCCAACAATCAAAGTCATTCTGCTGATTTAAACCTCCATCATGTTGCCACCTCATACCGTCTCCTTGATTAAAATAGGATTATATAGCCTGAAGAAGCCGATCAAGAGATCTACAAAGAGAAATGCCTCGAGATTAAAGACTAATGGTGAAGAGGGATAATCAAAATACGAAAGACCAATCCTAGGGTTCCAAGTAAAGAAAAAATGGATGATGTATACAACTAAGTGCTTCCATTGGTGATAATGGCCTAGGTGAAAAATTTGAAAACACTGAGAATCCTGACCGATAAAAGAAGATCATGTGACATAATATACATCAGGCTCTTTAAGGAATTGAGAATAGATAAAGGAATATTATTACCCTACAAAGGCATAAACTTTCAAGAGTTAAATGATTCCATAACTCATCCTCGGGGTAGTATAAAGTTAGTAGCCATGTTAGGAGAAGCAAGGGGATTAAGGGTAATAAATGGAAAATTCTTTGTGGCCTCCCTGTGAAAGCCACTGCAATAACATCAGAGACCTTTTTCTGTGGAACTTGACATTTTCGCTTTGACTTACCACCTAAAGTTACAGTACTAAAAAAATATATGGAGTCCGCTCGATATATGAAACATTGCTGAAAGATCCAACTGCGATAATGCTCCACTAAGAAAGGAAAGGAAAAGAGTTGTCATTCCCAACCATAGCTGATTGGACATCAACACCAAAAAATTTAACGCATGCATAAACGAAAGAACAACGAATGACGAGCACGACCTCCATACCAAAGTGAGAATGGAAATACCAAGGCCAATTTCAGGTGGAGAATTCATAGTCTTCCTACCCGAAACAAATCCAACCATAATAGTGAAGATAGGAGTCGACCTCCCGACCCCATTAGAAAGGGACCTCATTAAGTTCCTCAAAGCTAATGATAAACTCTTCGTGATTTACTTGGATGAGATGCATGGATTGACCATAACATGGCTTATAATCAGTCGAATATCAACCCTTATTCTAGATACATGGTCCAAAGAAAGAGACGAAAATCCCTTGAAAATTTGAAACCACTAAAAGAACCATTCGAGGACTCTTGCAAGCTAATTTTATTTTTGAGTTAAAGTACATCGAGTGGTTGTCTAACATATTCCTAATTAAAAAAGCATTGGGAAAATGGAGAATATGCATTGATTACACAAATATTAGCATGGCATCCCCTAAATATTTATACCCACTGTCTAACATCAATAAATTGGTAGATAATTATGCCACATATAAGTTGTTGTCATGTATGGACGTGTATTCTAGGTACAATCAAATTCATATGCACGAAGCGGACATGGAAAAGACCGCCTTCATGACCGAGCATACCAAAGATATGACTAAGAAGTTGGAGTTTCACCAAGACTCACCAACTTCCTTACTATGATCTCTTGCTCCATATTGAACTTGTCTCTATGAATTTTTACTCCGGGACACAACAGTTCCACCTGGCTCAGGGTGTTATCGAATGAAACCTGCATCACTTGAATGTCAACATGGATGAAATTTCCATATTCCCCTTTTTTGGTGGTTGCCTCATTAAGCATGTTCATGTTATATCCAAGACAAATAAAAAAGTAATGAATAAACAAGATAAAATGGGAAATAGTGGAAGTCATACATAAATTAAAAATTCCTCTCCTCACCAAATATCCTTTTCCTCTCTTCTTTGGAGGTTGTCTCTACCAACAATTGTGTTTCTATGTACCTCCTCTTTTGCCGGGGTGTCTTACTGTCAGTAGGACCAACCTTGTCTACAGAACATATTACTTCCCAAAAGGTAACATGTTAAGTATTAAAATCATCTTCCTCCCATGACAGATCACATGCCTCTAAGGCATACATGTTCAGAACCTCTGAAACGTGATTATTCCTCTAGTACTTAGGAAATTTATCCATACATTTTGGATTCCCCAAAGCAGTGGGTTGTGAAGAATAGCCCTCTGACAGTACACACAAGCTCTCATGAGCCTTGCGATTGCGAGGGGTGAACAAGTAGTATCGTTCCTTAACATTTATGAAGTTGTCCATGTAGACTTCAAAAAATTTTCTCACATAAATAAAGGAAAGTTCCCTTTCTCCCTATCCATTATGGTATACATTAAAGAGGTGACATAAAAGTTTTAAAGTGGGAGTATTGTTCTTATATTCACAACAGTCCTAGAATAGCTTTACATGAATTCAACTCACTGGATGTAGTTACGAGGGGAAATTTTCAAATAATTAAATAACCCTAACTTCAAACATTTTAGAAGGAAACTTGAATCCTAATATGGAGAATCGAAATTCATAGAGGGGAAACACACACCCATCAAAGTGAATGCATAACCTTTTGCAAGACTCTACACTAGAGACAATCTAATTAGAAGATGAGTCTACGTTCCGATGGGCATTCTCCTTCTGAAGTTCCTTATTGAAGACAACCATCGTACCCAAGATATCTCGTTCCACCCATATGTATTGGTCTGTGTCAACAGGGAGCTCGAGAGCTTGATGTTCCCCTTCGTACCTCCTTTTCCTTACTATAAACAATTCAAAAATTATAACTCTGAGTTCTGGAACGTGATCGAGACTAAATACACCGCCTAAACCCTAAAACTCTAAACCCTAAAGGAGATAAAAGAGCAATGGATGACGCTAGACCCCTTTTTATAGGTAACCAAGAGGTGCATATCTACAACCAAAATCTAACAGAATACTCAAGGGTGCAATCAATGGCTCAGATTAACCTTGATTCCACAACGTCACTTGAGTTCACTCAAGTGCTATAACAATGTCCCCACTCCTCTACCCTACGAGCCTAAGGAAATGTGGAAACGTTACATAACGAAGCATTATAATTATAAGATAGGCATTTAATGTGCGTGTTTTCAAGGCCACATGTTCCCACTCAACATGTCTTCGACCCCATCTCTAAGGTGAGAACTTGCTCAGATACTTCGAGCTAGCGAAGAAGGTCAGTCTTGAGGTAGGTCTCAATGCTCACGTCATAATCCTAGCTCCACTCTTGACAGCAAGGACTTAGAGGCAATTGTTTCGTACCAACCAAAAGGCCCAATGAGACTGGTCCATTATATGAGGGTCCAACCCATTTCACTCTCATATCAGATTGATGAACAAAAGGACTCTCGCAAAGAGAACGCATACAGGAGTCAAACCACTTGCCCATCTTAAGCCATTAAATCAAATCCAATGATTTTGCGAAATCCATGACGCGCTAACATGGAGGGGTTTCAACCGCCTACCTTATATGAGCTCATTTACATGCCATAACAAGTATAACTATCTTCATTCTTGCAAAGTTATATCACTTTAACCTCATTAATTTAAGAACTGGAGTGTTAATCTTGTAGGCACATCTTAATCTTATATGCGTACCTAATTCATATATATTATCATATTTGAGAGTTTCATATCAACATGTCATATATCTTCAATTTCACATTAGAACAAATAGAATGAATGGTTTCATGGCTACCAAAATTATTACATGAAGTGCGTATTTTTGTAAATCTTGCATTTGACTAAGTAGATGGATTTAATTATTGTACCTTAATTTACAAGGCTAACATAATCCCTCAAGAACATACCTTAATCATTTGTGTAACACTTTTGATGGAGTGGACCATGGTCAGCATATGATTCGTGAGATCTCTAATAGAAAAGGAATGAAGCTGAGGTGTATCTGCCAAACTAGGATAGAAAAATGAGCACAACAACTAGTATTAAACTAACTTAATTTGTTTGTCAAAAAAACATACACACATTCACTAGAGATGATACAAACATATCTGGCGCTGAAAGTGGCCCACACCACATACATTGGTTGCTCAATGGTTTGCCCCACAACACCCCATGCCAACTGTGGCTCAATCATATATTTTCCAACACATGCCCACAAAACAACAACTACATTCTTACTCACCTTAGTTTCGTGTTCTTGCCACCTTTGCACTATTTTTCACAACAATTTTTAACATTATTATGAATTCAACAAAATCATTGAAACAACACCAACCACCGCCAGACACTTATTTTGTTGCCATTTTCCTTTCTTATTGATGATACGTATAAAATGCTTATTTAATAGTATCATTAACATTAAATTCACATAAAACTATGACATACAAACAACTTGTATATAACTATCATTACATTAATGGTAACACCTTTATTCTGGTTTAATCAATTAAATATGATAAGATTGAACGGATAACAATGGGATAGTTCATCCAACCGATTCATTTGCAATTTTATTATTTTTAGAATTTTGATCCTTTCATTTTATGAATCATGATTTTGATTTTTTTTTTTTTAATTTTATGTTGGATTTTTATTTTTTTGGAAACTAAAATCCAATATAGGATAATGTTGATTGATTCATATAAATGTATGAGTAAAAAATATTCGTATTAATTTAAAAATTAAAATGTGATAATAATTTACATCACTCATAAATTCACTTCATTAGATCAGTTAATTTTATTCAATCTATGTTAAATATTAAATATAAGTAATTTTCAGTTTGATTTAAAATTTATTTTATTTTTGCCAAATTCAACTATATTTCAACATTCCAAAATATTTCAACTATATTTATATTTTTTTTAAAAATATCGCAGTAAAGAGCATGCGTCTGATCAATTTACCTATATGTTATAGATTTCTGAATGTGTGCCTATGTATTGCTCTATCTGAATGTGCCAATTCCAATGACGCACATGTGCATTTGCTATATACATGCGTCAATCGGTCATATGTCAATGTGTATTAATTTTTCTTTTCTTTTCTTTTATTTACAATTAAATAATAATAAAATATGGGAAATAAAAAATTAAATATTAATATTATTTAATTTAAATAGAATTACGTGCGGAAAATTTTTATATACATATTTTAAGGACCCGTTTGATCATAACGGGCACTGATTCCACACCCCACAATGTCTTTCGCCATTGAGGCCTCCCACGATTCACCTTAGGGTATTTGATGCCTCCCATTATTCATTTGAGGTGTTTGGTGTGAGGTCCCTAGTATATCAGTGTCATCCATCATTGCTCGCATCTCATTCTGTGTTCTAACGTGTTCTACATGTTTTGGCTGGCAGTATCTTACAAGAAGAGAAATGATTATTAAGAGATAAGTTTTATGGATCCACCCAGGAACGTAGCCAGAAAAATTAAAATGTAGGGGCAACACACAACCGAATGAAATATATATATATATATATATATATATATATATATATATATATATATATATATATATATATATATATATATATGGCAACACACAACCAAATAAATTGTGATGTTTAATATTTTCAAAAATAAAAAATATATTATAACATATATTATATAAAATAAACTATAAATAAATAATTATAACTTATTAACATATCAAAATATATAATATATTAAAGTGACATAAGAAACGTATCAAAATATATAATATATTGTCTAAGAAAAATCCTTTAAGTGTCATATATCAATAAGAGGTGAGAAAAAAAATAACAGGGCATTAGTGATATTTTTAGAAAGAATAACCTATAAAGAGAAGAATAATTAATGTGTAGGGATCCGTAACATGAATAACTCCGTCCTTGGATCCATCTGGCACTTGCATTACCACCAATCTGATGCAGGACCATCATAAACCAAACTCTTAGATAATATGCCAATAAATCTCATTTCTCGTTAGCAAGTATTCATCATTGAAGATGAGTGCAATAATCTCTCATATCGTTACACGATACAATTATACTCCCTTATACAGGAAGACATGGATAACGGGTACTAAGGTGGTTGAACAAGTCTACGAAAATTGGAAGGCTTCGTACAAAAAAACTTCCATAATATTTGGTGGCACTTAAGACATATGCTTCGGGAACTGTTGCAAGTATACAGACAATGTTGGCATTTAAGCCAAACAATATAAGTATTGAAAGTAATCTAAGAATAGGGTGAATTAGATTTATTGGACTTTCTGAATTTTTTTTTTGTTTTAGAACGATGATAAGTGTTCTTATTTTTTCGGAAACTAAAAAAATGGTAAAATGTAGAAAGTAAGTGCTGAAAACAAAAGACACCAAGACGTATATTAGTTCATCTTCCCAAACAAGGGTACGTCTAGTCCCCTCACGTCCCATGAGAGATTTCACTATGTTAGAACTTGTACAATCCTCACACCAAGGTCACTTATATATTTATCTAACCTACAAGAAAACACAACACTTTCTTATACTCTTTCAATAAAAAGCACACCACTTTTTATCATAAACCAAGATCACTTAACACTTAGTGATCCATAAAAATAGAATATTGGAAAGATGAAGATTTGAATATATATATATATATATATATATATATATATATATATTAAATTCTTGAGAATTGATCTTTCCTTCAATGTATATAATATACAAGAGTAATACTTAAGTTGCCCAAAAATGAATGAATGAATGAATGAATGAATTTCAATGATACTTTAAATGTTTTGATGCAGAAAGTTTCACAAAAAAGTATTGACTCAAGTAATTTAGTTGAAAATGAGAGAGATTTGAATTTGAAATAATTTGAAGGAGCGAGTTTTGAAGTTCATAAACATTGACTATTTTTAGTGTGAAAAACACCCTTTTGAAACAGTATAGAATCATCGATCATTGCCATGATTCAATGATTAAGTATGAAAAACGTTGGAATGCAATTTTTCATGAAAAAATGTTACTGCTTCAGTGGTAACCAATTAACACATTGTAATAACCGAATAAAGCTGAAGCTGATTCGGAATTTCAAAAAAATTGTGGTTGTAATCTGTTATATGGTTTAGTTAACCGGTTATAGATGAACGTTTTTCCAAATAATTAAAGTTTTCATGTGTGTAACCGGTTACGACTGATAAAAAAGATGAAAAACATTTTGTAACCAATGTTAACAATGTGAACTATTTCAAGTTTTTAAAATGATTATATATGAAATATGCAAGTTTGCTTTGAGCAACAAATGTATTGATCAATGTATAATTGTAACATATATCTTATGTGTTTGATCAATTCATTCAAATCCATTTGTCTCTTGATGATTAATTGAACTCCAAGACTTATAGAAAGCTATACTTTTGAAAGCTATGATATATCTTTTTTCTTCTTGATAATGCAATTAATCTTGAGGCATTGTCTTCATCAAAACACAAGACAATGTTGGAGAAACTTTTCTTCACAATATCCCTCTTTTTGATGATGACAACTAATGCTATTTGATATGTTGAAAATTATTTGATGCTTGATCAATTCCTCCCCTTATCTTAGTGATTTCCTCCTTGATTGATCCAAAGGGAAATTTTGGAGACTTATCTTTTTCTGCAAAAATGTTAGAGCATAGCAAAATACATACAACATATATTCTCCCCCTGTCATTATCAAAAAGAAGAAAAAGGAGAAAAGAGATGAATATGCACTTTGAAATATAAGGGGTTATATAAAAAACATAACATTTCATAACATAACTTAAACGTAATAAAGTTTGTCTTAAGGTTACATAATTTAAACTTCATAAAATAAACAAGAGAACATAAACTTAAAAAGATATAATCATAAAAGGACATAACAAGACATAATTAGGAAAACAACAAAACATAAAACACAACACACAAGACATCTAATCATTATCTTCTTCAATTTCCTCCTCACTATCCTTAAGGTTTTGGTTTTGTTTGATGTTGGATATTTCAAGTCGAAGGTCACGGAAGTCAGTTGTGACTAGGTTTTCAATGGAGCACATCTTCTCATATAGAATTTTATTAGAAACACTTCCTTCGGGTAATGAAGCTACGCAGAAGAAACAATCTCTTCGTGCTTGAAAATACCATCATTGTCTTTAAAAATTCTCATGTTCTTGTTTGCTACACCTATGTTGATTTCTTGTTCCTTAGAATTCATATTAAACCTTGACCCTCCTTGCAAACTAATTCAACCAAACTGAAGAATCTTAGTAACTAGCCTTGCTTAAGGGAGGCCGCCGAAGAATTTATTTTGGTGGATCATGTGGTACATTATAACATAAGCTCAATTCACTTTCAAATTATTCTTCACAACATAAATAATTTGCATTTCAGTATCATTTATTTGATAATGATTTGCGTGTTTAGGCATGAGAATGTAGGCAATGAAATAGGGAAGCACGCAGTCGCTTATCGACAAATTTGAAGAGTACAAGATTAGTTGGTTTGGAGCAAATCCAGCATTGCGAGATCTTTTAACGTAGATTTCTTGCTCAATAAATTTACTAATGTTGTAGTAATATTTATTCTTCTCATAATTATCCCAATCACAAGTCAAATCTTGACAAATCTTTTCTCCTTCATAAGGCACATCTAAACATTTCCCGAAATCTTCCATAGACAACAAAATATCAATTCCTTTCACACAAAACTTAATAATGTTGCCAATATATATAGATAGATTTTAGTAAAAAGGTCGAACCAAATAGGAAAATAAGGACAAGAATTTGAAATTAAGATACCTAACCCTTGATGATCCAGCAACTCAGGAAAGTCAAAGCTTGAAGCATGAAAAGATTGAAGATTACCATACTTTTTGAGTAGTCAAATCACAATTACTGAAAGTTAACATTAAGTAAATCTTTTCCTTTAGAGTGGGTATCAATCTTCTAAGGTTGATGTTGTCAGGCCTGTTAGGTTCAGGACCTGTTGAGTCATCAATGATTTTCTTCTTTCCTTTGTCTCTTCTTGAAGGACCCATGGAGATTTTGTGAAGATAAAGTGCTTGTGGATGGATGAGAGAATGTTTGATGAAGGATTTAAGTGATAGTATTTGATTTATATAATGAAAATATGAGTAGATAATAAAGGGATTTTGTGGGGAAATGGGTGGGTAAGTGGAGTTTTAATGGGATAGAGTTTTCCAAGGAGATGGGGGAGGAAGAACTTGACTGAATAATAAAAGTTGGTTTGAAAATTAATTTTAACAGGTGTAACCGGTTAACAAAAATGTGTAACCGATTACGACAACATGCTTTTTGAAAAATTTAAAAAGAAAATGAAATTGTCGCGCCTATAGCATATTTAAATATACGTGTAACCGATTACAACTAGTAAAACATTGTAAAAACATAAACATGAAGGTGTGAAAGAATTGTGAAAAGATATTTGAACATACTAATACACATAGACATATGAGAAACATAAATTAAGACAAGAAAACATGACATAGATACATGGTATTAATATTTTACATAATGAATTATGAAATAACTTATAGAGAAAAATCGTAAACGTGTACCTTGATGATTTTTGAATCATGATGAAGAGTTGACTTTGTGATAAGTTTAGACATCATTCTCATCCAATATTCCAAGATCTCTTCGAATATTATAGAAGGATTTTTTGGCTAATGGTTTAGTGAAAATATTTTCCAATTGGTTATGCGTATCTATGAAAGTGACTTTGACATCGCCTTTAAGCACATGATCTCGTAATAAGTGATGTCTAATGTCAATATGTTTGGTTTGGAATGCATGGTTGAATTTCTGGTTATTTTATAGCACTTGTGTTGTCACACTTTAATGGAATGCATCCAAGGTATACACCATAATCACTAAGTTGTTTATTTAACCAAAGAATTTACGCACAATAACTTCCCACTACAATATATTCTGCTTCATCCATACTAAGAGCAATATACGCTTTCTTTATACAGGATCGCAATACAAGAGCATTGCCTAGGATGTGACAAGTCCGACTTATACTTTTCCGATCAGTTTTATAGCCTGCATAATCTGAGTCAGAATAACTAAATAAATCACATATACCACCTTTAGGATACCATAAGCAGACATTTGTTGTTCCTTTGAGATACTTCATGATTCTCTTTACTAAGGTAAAATGAGATTCCTTCGGATTTTCTTGAAAATAGGCACAAAAACAAACACTAAACATAATGTCATGATGACTTGCCGTCAAATAAAGTAAATAACCAATCATACCTCGATGCCTTGTAATGTCAATCAAAATACTTGATTCATCTTGATCTACATATGTTCCGGAACCCATTGGAGTAGTTATATCTTTGCAAATGTCCATATCAAACCTTTTAACAATTCCTTGCAATAATTGGATTGGTTGATGAAGATTCCATTCTTTAATTGCTTAATTTGTAGTCCAAGAAAATATTTCATCTTATCCATCATGGACATCTCGAATTCTCCTTTCATCATCAATGAATTTTTTTCACAAAGGTCTTTGTTTGTTAATCCGAATATGATATCGTCAATATAGACTTAGACCAATAAAGTATGATTTTTTATTTTCTTTATAAACAAAGTATTATCAACTTTACCTTTTCAAATCCTCTTTCACAAAGAAAGTTGTTAAGTCTATCATATCAAGCCTTTGGTACTTGCTTTAAGCCATAAAAAGCCTTTCTCAATTTGTAGACATGTGAGGGATTCTTAAAGTCTTCAAAATTGGGAGGTTGTTTGATATATCAATTCAAGAAGGCACTCTTGACATCCATTTGGAATAACTGAAAATTTAATGAATAAGCATAAGCAAGTAATAAACGAATAACTTATAACCTTGCAACCAGAGCGAATGTTTCTTCAGAGTTGATTCCTTCTTCTTGATTATATCCTTGAGCCACCAATATTGCTTTGTTTTGAACAATTATACCATTCTCATCAAGTTTGTTTTTAAACACCTATTTGGTACCTATGATGTGTTTACCACTTGGCCTAGGAACAAGTTCATAAACTTGTTTTCTTTTGAATTGATTTAATTCCTCTTGCATGAAAAGAATCCATTGGTCGTCTTCTAAGGCTTCATCAACCTTTGAAGGTTATATTTGAGAAATAAATGTCATATTCAATCAAGCATCCTTGAGATTTAGCCTTGTTGAAACTCATTTACTTATGTCACCAATAACTTTGTATATTAGATGATCACAGTGAGTTATCCATTCTTGAGGTAGACCACTTTGATTTTGTTCCTGTTGTGTATTTTCCTCCTTGTGTTCCGTTTGATCAACCTTGTCATTCTTAGTTATGTCTTCCATAGGTACTTTTAAAATATCATCATCATCATCACAAACAACTATATCCTCCTTAGAGGGGTTAGATTCATCAAAAGATACATGCATTGATTTTTAAATAGTTAAAATTATTTTATTATAAATTCTATAAGCCTTACTAGAGAGAGTAACCAAGAAAAATACCTTCGTCGGATTTCTCGTCAAACTTACCACGATTGTCTTTGTCATTGTTAAAGACAAAGAACTTACATCCAAAAATATGAAAGTCAGCAATGTTTGGCTTTCTTCCCTTGAAGAGTTCATATGGAGTCTTTTTAAAGATTGGTCTTATAATCACTCGGTTGCTTACATAACATGTCGTGCTTACCGCATACATCTAAAAATGCTTTGGTAGATTTGGGTCACTTAGAATGGTTCTTACAAGTTAAACTAGAGATTGATTCTTTCTTCCAACCACTCTATTTTGTTGAGGAGTCCTTGGTATTGAAAAATTATGAAAGATGCCATGTTCTTCACAAAACTCTTCGAAATATGCATTTTGAAACTCTCCACCATGGTCACTTCTAATTTTGAAGCAATTTTTAGTGATTTTTCATTTTGTACTTGCTTTGCATACTTCTTGAATTCCTTGAAAGCATCACTTTTATGCACTAAAAAGAGTGTCCAAGAAAATTTAGATAAATCATCAACAAATAACTAAGCCATATATATTACCTCTTAAGTTTCTTGTTCTTGATGGACTAAACAAGTCCGGGTGCAACAATTGAAGTGGTCTTGTAGTTGATACCACATTATTTGGCTTGAAAGTTTATTTGGTTTGTTTTCCTTTTTGACATGCATCACATAATTTATCTTTGATAAATTTCATCTTTGGTAAACAAACTAATGACAAGATCATTTTTTACTTGTTTATTTAAATGTTTCATATAAATATGGGCTACTATTTTATGCCAAAGCCACAAGTCATTATTGATTATCCTAAGACACTTTACTTTCCAAGATGAATCATCTAAAGAAATCATGAAAATGTTATTAATTGTTTTACCTTTAAGTTTTACCTCATGAGTGGTTTCATCTTCAATCCAACATTCATCCTTGGTGAACTTTACTTTGAATCATTTTTCACAAAGTTAACTTATGCTAAGAAGATCGTGCTTTAGTCCTTCAACATAAACTACATCTTCAATAGTTGTGAAATATGGTGCTCCAACTTTTCATATGTCAATAACTTTTCCTTTGTTATTGTCCCCATATGTGACACATCCCTTGGCCTTTAGAACTAGAGATTAAAATTTGCTTATATTTCCCGTCAAATGCTTAGAACAACCACTATCAAGATACCATAGATTTGTAGTTGTCTTCAAGCAAACCTATAAAATAAATTAAGGTTCGTTAGGTACCCAACGTGCCTTGGATCTTTCATAATTAGTTCCTTTCTTAACCCACACATAATACCCACTAGAAACTCTAAAGTTCCTTAGATAGCAATCATTAGGTGTGTGACCAATTATACCATAATAGAAACATGTAGGAACAAAATTGCTTTTATATCTAGGAACATAAGATTTTTTCTTAACAAATCTTTTCTTAGGATGATGATGAACATTTTTCACTTTATTCACTTTCTCTTTATTGGGTTGATTACTTACTTTAACAAATATAGTTTTACTAGTACTTGTATTATCAAACTTTGAATAACCAAGTCAACTTTTATCATTGGAATATCTATGTCTACTAAGTATATCTTCCAATCCAATTTATCCTTTTTCATATCTTTCAATAACTCTTTTTAATTGGACAATTTGGAAAGAGAGTGAATAAGACTCATTACATGTAAAATTATGTTTTTCTTTATCAAAATAAATATATTTTTCTTTATCAAAGTCTTTTTGCATAGTGTCAATTTTTTCTTCAAGAAATAAGATTTGTTTCTTTTGAGTTGACATTGTTTTGTACAAAATTTTACACTCATTAAGAACTTCATCTATTTCTCCTTGTGCATCATTATCGTAAGATTTTTTTTGTCACTAACCTCTTCTTCTTCATCATCAGAATAATGTGATGCCATCAAAGCAAGATTAGCACTTGAAGGTGTGAAAAACACAAGAAATGAGGGTTTTGAATTGGGTTTTACAAGCAAAAGCTTTTTTTCAAAACAAGAACACCACTAACAAGTTAATAACAAAGAGATAAAAACACAAGTATTTTTATCCTGGTTCGCTTGAAACTCAAAGATACTCCAGTCCACCCGTCAAGGTGATTTTGCCTTATACACAAGGACTTAATCCACTATAATCAACAGATTGCAATAATCACAAAGAATAACATTCTTTGTCTTTTGAAGGATAACCTCCTTAAGGAATCAAACAAACAATTTGAATAATATTTTGTATGTTAGAAGTTGCTTCTATACAAGCAGATTTTATATAAATGATAAACAAACACTTAAAGAAAAACTGTGTACAAAAGAATGATAGTTTTTCACAAAGAAACAGACTTGTCAAAATGTTGTAACACTGACGTTTACTTCAAGTCTCCAAGTCTCACTTATATAGCATAAGAAGAAGACCGTTGGAAGGCAAAATAGGGAAAGCTCATAGAGCGGTTATCCACTGTTGGATGGTGAAATGAGTGATACTGCGTACTGTTCTCCGTCCATAAAATCAGTGACAGATGTGATGTATGGTACTGTCCTTTGCCCAGGAAATCCGGTAATGGAAAGGATATTCGATTTGTACTATGTACTATTTGATCATGTTCCTATTTGATCTTATCTTCAAGTTTATTGGCTTCTGATGAAAGTTGATGAATCATGAAATGAAGAAACATAAAGCTGGATTCAGAAACATAAGAGTCTTTGGTCAGAACCTTGATAACATCAATAGTTTGGCTTGAGATCTTCAGTATCTTCAGAATCTTCAGAGTCTTCAGAATCTACAATCAGAACCTTGATAACCTCAATTGTCTGGCTTGAGATATTCAGAATCTTCAGCTATGTAACACAACTTCAGAAGCTTGGTGATCAGAGTCACATCCAAAAGCACGAACTGAGAGTACATTGTAGCAGCAACATAGTGTCTCCTCAGAAGCTTCTCAGGAGTGAATCGGCACAGAAGCAGAAAGATCGTTGCAATACCAACATTGAATATCTTTTAGAACTTCTTATGACTGGCGCAAAAGCGGACTTGGAACTCATTGTTCAGAAACTGATGATGTTGTACGTCATATACTCAATATTAGAACTAGTTGTTAAAGTTATACTATAACAAACCATTAGGGTACCAAGATTATTCTCACACAAATACAATATTGTTATCATCAAAACTCAAGGTAAAGATGCAAAACCAAATCTTGTTATAACAATCTCTCCCTTTTGATGATGACAAAATATGTATTTTGATGAACAATTTTGTACAGAGTAATCATAGAAGAATACATCTTAAAGAAGCACAAAGCTCCCCCTAATATGTATAATTCTAAAAAGATAAAATCAGAATGAAAGGACACTTTCATGATTAACCTTTTTGAAATACTAGAGTAAATTTTCAATTAGAATCTGGTTTATCTTCAGAAGTTGATTGATATTGTCCAGAGCACTGGTTTGTTAACATCAACATTCTGATGAGTTTCACTTCAAAAGCTTGATTGAGTTATTTTGAATAAACTTTATAGCTAGTTGTCTTCAGTCATAACTTAAAATCTGGTTCTCTTTGAAATTCTCTTTCAGAACTAGATTGCCTTTGAAGAGCAGAAGTCTTAAACGGAATTTTCAGAACCTGGTTGAGAAGAAGAACTTTCAGAACCTGGTTGAGAAGAAGAACTTTCAGAACCTGGTTGAGAATTCTTATCAAGAACTTGATATCCTAGTCTGATTACTTGAGGAAACTCTCCCTCACAGCTAGATGCCAATGCCAAAATTTTCTAATTCTTCAGAACTTGAAGTCAAGTACCCAATGTTCTAAGTTCAGAACATTGTTATTAATTCCTTGAATATTCATGCGCTTGAATCTGATTCTCAATCATCAACATGAAGGATTTATAGACTCATATAGAAGACCATTACATCAGAAACTAGTAACTTGTATTCTGATCTTTGAAACTTCATAAGAACTTCTAATTTTTGAACATAACCCTGCAAAACAGTTAACAGACTATTCTTCGAAGTAGCTGTTAGCAGAAAACATTAAACAATGTTTGGGTTCTTTAGTTAGGAATTTAGATATATTAAAAATAATTACGAATCTTCCCCTTAGATATGTTTCTCCCCCTTTGTCATCAATGAAAAAGACATAAACAAAATAATAAAAGAAATAATGATAAATAAAAACAATTTTTATTGATAAATCCCAACAGGAAGAGAAGATACAATTAGAAGCATAAAAAACAAAAGATAAAATTTAAGAAAAATAAAGGGCTAGGGGTTCTGAGGAGGAGGAGGCAGGAGGCAGGAGTCTAGATAGAATAAATTGAAACATCATGTCCTGTTTATCCAGACGCTCATTGACCAATGCATTATCATCTTTTATTTCTTCAATGGTCTTCCAAAGTGCATCAGGAATAACTTCAGTAGAAGGTTTAGAAACAGAAGCTTCAACTTGTTGAGTATCAGAAACAACTATCTGAGCAACAACTTCTTCCATGACGCAATCCTGATGTCCAAAATCAACTATAACATCTTGAATAACTTCCCCATTCACTTATGTAATTACTTTCTTAACCTCTGGAGCAGGATGACATAGTTGGGAGTTGTGTAACTTCCATATTTCCATTAAGGGAATAAACCCAGAATGAAAGTTTCTTTCAGAAACTTTATACCCAAAATTCTCCAGGTTAGAGGTCTTAGAGTTAATCCACCTTCTGTAGGCTTTCCAAGCAGAATCACTCTCATCCAGATTTTCTAAAGAACGACAAATTGTCATTGCTTCATGCAGACGACTTCTTGATTCTGATTCAAACTTCCTTGGAATCTTACTAATTTTGGGAGAGGGTTTGGGTGGTTTGGGGTAGCTGACATTGAGGTCAATTTTATATTCATTAAGATGAGGGCCAAAAAGTGTTGGAAGTGAGGGGAAAGTGATTAGAGGTGTTTCTGGATCAGAAATAACAGGTTCAGGTTCAAAGTTGAATATGCCCTCAGAAGGCCTTCAAACACACGATCTTTAGAACCTCTTGAAAGAGACGTTCTATTTGGATTTTCTGTGTGGGAAGCAGAAACATGTGGTGATGGAGTGGGTGAAGTTTGTAATTGTGAAGGAGATGATGTTGATGGTATTTGTTGATGTGGCAGAGTTTCAGAAACTGGAGGAGTTTTTGTAACAAATTCTATAATGGGTGTTTTTGGAGGATGTGTGAGTAAAATAGGTTTAGATATTTGTTGGGAAAATATAGAGATGGGTTGAGAAGAGGGAGGAGGTTGGATTGGTAAGATCCTTTCGGAAACTACAGAATCAGAAATAACGGGAGCGCTAGCTTCAGGAAGCTTACCAGAAGTAGTGTCAGAAGCTTTTGAAAATTATTGGATGACTCC
The DNA here is from genome assembly GCF_024323335.1 of Lathyrus oleraceus. Lineage (NCBI taxonomy): Eukaryota > Viridiplantae > Streptophyta > Magnoliopsida > Fabales > Fabaceae > Lathyrus > Lathyrus oleraceus. Next base: position 2,856,095 of record NC_066580.1, read on the forward strand.
AGATGTGTCCTTCAAAAGCATAGCTTTATGGAGCTCACTTAGAGGCACCTCATCTTCATCCAGAAGGACAACAACCTTCTTCTTCTTCTTTTGAGGCCTAGAAGATCATTCTCATATGGATTCTTTCTTCCTCTTCCCGTGAACATTTGGGTATGTTTCTAGTAGGTTGAAAGGATAAACCATTGGATCAATTCCATCCTTTTGACAACTTTCCAGACAGGCCATAAGAATTTCCGGAGGATCAATCTTAATGAAGATTGGGAAGTTATCTACTGGAGTCCTTGTTCCACATATGTCATCCTTTAAGGGAATGAAATATGGCCTTACAACCTTAGAAATGATACCCATTCTCTTGATATTCTTCACCCAAAAGATCTTTCTAGCAGCCTTTACAAGTTCATCAGTCAAGCCACTGACCAGAACGTCATCCGCCAAACTATTCTCAACAAAAATGTCAGAAATGAGCTTTCCATTGGGAATGAACTTGCTTTTGTTCTTCTTCGAAGATCCACCAGTTCAAGATTCTCTTATAGAATCCCTCATGAAATTGAACAAGATAGAGGGAAGTCCCAGCTTGAAACCCCTCTCCAGAAAGAACAACATGAACTTATGACGTGTGTTGACATAGTCAGAACTATTGGCTCTAGGCCTATGGTGAATGCAACCCAAAATGATCTTAAACCATACTCTTAGGTTGTTTGTCAAATCCTTAGCACTTGGACCTTTATCGAGGTTGGTTCCAGCTTTAAATATGACAAAAGCGGTAGCTGCTTCTCTCTTAGCATTGATCTTGTCACTATGAATCCTTTTACCTTTTCCATTGTGAGAAATTAAGTCAACAATTGGTTTCTCAATAATGACAATCTTCATGTTCATGACATAGGAAGTTATTGTTTCCTTTTCTATTGTGGCATGCACCCAAAACTTCTTCACCAAAACTGGATACACAGGGCCAGTTAGTCTTTCAAAGAAAGTCTTCCATCCTTGAAGTTCCAAAGTTTCAGAGAAGTCGAACCCATTGTCCTTCAGATTCTTGAAGTCGACAATCATTTCACAAAGCACCATTAATTCACTTACAAGAGTGTGTAGAGTCAACTCAAGGATCCCTTTCCAGACAAGATGGTTTTCATCAACCATTGAGCAATTGGGAGAGAGATATTGTTGAATCTATTGTTGAGCAGCCATTGTTGAAGATGAGGGAGAGATGAACAAATGCAGAGAGGTATTTTAGGTTTTAAAGATGAAGGTGTGGGAATATTGTGCGCGTAGTGTGAAAATATGAGTGAAGTGGGTTTATATAAAAAATTGCAATGATGACAAGGTAAAAATACGCAGTCATAAGGGGAAACGTAAGAGTTTTTAACCTAATTCAAAGAATTGTGAAACCCAATGTGTCACGCTTTTATCACACATGCTCAGAACGTGGGACAACTGTTACCACTTAGAACCACATGAAATCAAATGACATGACAATCATTTAATGCAACAAATGTTCAGAATCAAGAAGACAAATCGATAAGATTGCTTCTGATCAGAACCTTTCTAATTCATGAAACTTCCTTACTTCAGAAAGCTCATGTTTCAGAGTCAACAAAAACATTCTCAGAATCTAATCTAGAGTGATGAAGACTTAAACATTCTAAAATACATCTTTTCATTCTGGACATAAATCCATAGATAAGTTTTTCAAAATGAAAACGAATTTATCTTCAGAAAGGGGTTTTGTAAAGATATCAACCCATTGATGACCTGTATCAACAAATTTTAGATGAAAAATACCCTTCTGAATATAGTCACGTAAAAAGTGATGTTTAATTTCAATATGCTCAGCCCTAGAATGTAAGATAGGATTCTTAGATGAACAAATAGCAGAAGTATTATCAAAGAGAATATGAATGTTACTCTTAGATATCTGATAATCTTCCAGTTGACTCTTCGTCTAGAGTATCTGTATGCTGCATTCAGAAGCTGTAATATATTCAGCTTTGGCTATTGAAAGTGCAATTGTTGATTGCCTCTTGCTGGACCATGAGATCAGGTTTTCTCCTAGAAATTGACAACTCCCAGAAGTACTTTTCCTTTCTATTCTGTCTCCAGCATAGTCAGCATCATAATAGCCTACTCATTTATATTCACTTGATTGTATATAAAACAAACCAAGGTTAGTAGTACCTTTCAGATACCTAAAGATTCTCTTAACAATAGTTAGAAAAGTTTCCCTAGGATCTGACTGGAAGCGAGCACATAAGCAGACACTGAATAAAATATCAGGCCTAGAAGCGGTTAGATAAAGGAGATAGCCTATCATACATTTGAATAACTTCTGATTAACCTTACTGCTTACCTCTTCTTTCTCCAGAATACATGTGAGATGAATTGAAGTTTTTGCTTGCTTACATTCTGATAAGTTAAACTTCATCAGAAGTTCCTTTGTATATTTGTTCTGATGAATGTACGTTCCTTCTGAATGTTGATCGATCTGGATTCCTAGAAAGAACTTGAGTTCTCCCATCAGACTCATTTCAAATTCTACCTGCATTGACTTAGCAAAATCCTTGTACAATGAAGCATTAACAGAACCAAAAATAATATCATCAACATAAATTTGCACAACCAGAATATTATTCTTAAATGTTTTGCAAAAAAGAGTTGTGTCCACTTTCCCTCTGGTAAAATTATTTTCTAAATGGAAGTTACTTGGTCTATCATAACAAGCTCTAGGAGCTTGTTTCAGATCATATAACAACTTTTTCAGTTTGAAAACAAAGTCAGAATTTTGAGAGCTTTCAAAACCAAGAGGTTGGTGCACATATACTTCTTTAGAAATATATCCATTTAAGAATGCACTCTTAAAATCCATCTGATAAAGGATGATGTTATGATTGACTGGAAACGAAATTAAAATACGAATAGATTCTAACCTGGCAACTGGAGCAAAGCTTTTTGTATAGCTTATACCTTCTTGCTGACTATAACCTTGTGCTACCAGTCGAGCCTTGTTTCTAACAACCTCGTCCTTCTCATTGAGCTTGTTTCTGAAGACCCATCTGGATCCAATGACATGAAAGCCTTTTGGTTTCGGAACAAGATCCCAAACATCGTTTCTGGTGAATTGATTCAATTCCTCTTGCATATCCAGAATCCGTTCATTATCTAGAAGAGCTTCATTAATAGATGTGGGTTCTATCAGAGATACCAAACCTATAAGAGTCTCTTCAGAAGGATTGAATGAAGATCTAGTTCTGACAGAAACATTTTTATCTCCCTGAATCAGTTCTTTAGAATGAGGGGTTCTTGATCTACTCTCCTTTCGATGAGTTGGACCAATGACAACTTCTGGTTGAGTCGTATCTAATATTCTGGTCCCCAGATATCAGATGTCGTATGTGATGTCACGACACTAATATCAGGATTTCACACAACAATAATAGTAAGCAGATAACAAATATCATATACGATGTCATGACACCAGGATCAAGACATGTCACATCATAAACAATTATGCAGATAACAGATGTCGTATACGATGTCACAACACCAGGTTCGAGACATGTCACACCAGAAACAATTACAGTGTAAAAAGCAGGAAGTAAATTACACATGTCAATTTTTAACCCAGTTTGGTGCAACGTCACCTATATCTGGGGGAATCCAAGCCAGGAAGAAAATCCATTGTAATAGTATTAGTTTAAAGTTCTAAACAACCTCTAATTTTACAAACTTCTTACCTAATCACTACCCTTGGAACTTCTATCTAAGACTCTCATAGATATGAGACCCCTCTCACTTCCCTTCAATCACACAACAGTGATAACAACTGGAAAAAAATCAAAGAATAGAAGACATGATTCCAATGAAACAAAATACACTCTTGCTTAAAATCTCATGAGTGATTCATAGTTACAACTCAGTAAACTCAGCCCAATTCAAGTATCAAGGAGATACTAGAATGGCTCACAAATAACAAACACAACTAAAACCCTAATTTTCCAATGCTCAAGTATAGCTCTCTCTTCTGTCAATTAGGTTTAGTAACTACCACTTTAAATAGCCTTTGGTAAGCATAAGCTTAGGCATAAAAAATAGCAGAACCAAATCAAATCAAATTTATTGTCTCCTTAAATGTTTTGACATCCATTATGCAGAATCAAATCTGATGTCTCCTTAAACATTTTAACATCCATTCTACATAATCAAATCTAATGTTTCCTTAAATGTTTCAACATCCATTCTACACAATCTTCGACATAATCAAATCAAATGTTTCCTTATATGTTTCGACATCCAGTCTACATAATCTTCCGCTGAATCAAATCAAATGTTTCCTTAAATGTTACAACATCCAGTATGCACAATCTTTTGCAGAATCAAATCAAATATGATCTAATGTTTCCTTAAAATGTCTCATCATCCATTTTCATGAAACAAGTGCACAACTGGAAAATGAAACAAGAGTTCTAAAAAAAAACTTCTTGGACAATCAAATATGATAGTTGAATATTCACGGAATCTTCAGATATCTCATAATAAAATAAGTCTTCCAAGAAGTAAAATAAAACATGCAAAGATGTCTGATCAACATGTCACGACATATGGCTCAACATCTTGTTGTGATACATGTTTTAACAAAAATGTTGCCAATCATAAAAGCACAGACCTAACAATCTCCACCTTTGGAAAATTCTGGCTAAAACAACTTTTGCATCATTTAGATGGAGAAAAAAATAAAACAGTAGCAATAATCACAAGCACAAAATCTAAACAACCAAATACTTGGTATAACACCAAGACATATCATAGGCACATGCAACATAAATAAGTAGTATAAACCCAGCCTCACAGAAAAGACATAGAGAGAAATAAACTCTCACACTCCAATCCTCCTTCAGAAACAAAATGTCAAGACATTTTGTCTGACATCACAGCAAACACACAACAGCCTAAGCACAAACGTAATCAAACTCCCCCTAAATTTCATGATTAGCAACATATAAATAACTCCCCTACCACACAGGAAACATATTCCCCCTCAAAGAAACAACCTTCACACAGAGAATACAAAAAAATCAAGAGCACAACTAGATATCTCTACACTATCTACTCCCCTTTTTCATCCAGAGTATGACAAACCAGGCATACCTTCATCAATGGAAACAAAAGAATAGAGCAAAGCAGTAGCAGAACATGTGAGTTAAAGGAACATACCATGGAACACAGAGGTGCAATGTTCAGGTAAAAGGCCCACAAATCAAATACAGAAGCAATAATCAACCCATATCTGATGTCAGAACTGTCATCTATTTCAGTAGCAACATCTGCATCAACATTCTCATTAAGACTTACTACCTCCTTACATTATAGGGCATCCTTCCCAAGTTCTTTTTCCAAACCAAACCTCTTTTGGTACACAAACTTCCATTTTTCAACATTCTCAACAGAGTGAAAAGAGATGTTATCAATGGGAACTTCAGCCACATTAGTAGGGACCTTTTTCCCAACAACTTTCTTTAAAGGCATGATGTTTTGGACATTCTGATCGACATCATACTCAGAGTCACTTAAAGGTGCTTCCTTCCTTTTCTCATTAGGAGCTATAACCTTTCTAGGAGCCTTAGATAGCTTGCTTGGAGATGCAACACCCTTCCCTATTCTATTCCTTAATCTTTTAGCAATACTTGAAGCCAATCTCTTTCCAATAGGCTCATCATAAGAATCTAGATCATCAACATTTATAATATTAATATACTTATCCTTCTTCACACCTATAAGTTCAGACTTTGATACAAAGCAAGTATTGGATATTAAATCTCTAGATCTATTGGTGATCCCTTCATTAATATTTCCAATAATGAGTTCCTTTGGATAATCTTTCTGAATTCTGATAGAGGGACCTTTGATGGCTTGATGGTTATCTGATTCAGTCCTTGTTGGCTCAATGTTGGATTCAATGTCTTCCATATTTTCTAAAGCATTAGTCTGCTGAGATGATGTTCTAACATCTTCATCGACATCAGTCCCTTTTACAATAATTAAATCTTCAACCACAACATTAGTGGATTCTATCATGCCATTGGTTTTGGATTTAAATACCCCGTAAGCTCTACTGTTTGTAGAGTAACATGTCCAAGCTTTTGGTGCTACAACTTGACTTTATCTTCCTTGGACACTATGCATGTGGAATAACAAGTAGTTTCTTGTGGTGTCCATAAATAGAAATTGTCTTTAGACCTAATTCATCTCATCAGAACATCATTCTTCTCATTTGTAACCAATCATTCTGACTTGGTGAAATTGACTTTTAAACCTTGATCACATAACTGACTAATGCTGATGAGATTTGTAGTCAATCCTTTCACAAGCAGAATATCATCTAGTATATGAAGACCAATGCAACATATCTTCCTATACCCTTGATTTCACCTTTAGCTCCATTATCAAACATGACAAAACTAGAGGAATAAGAATTAATGTCCACCAAATACTTCTTGACCCCTATCATGCGTTTTGAACAACCACTGTCAAAGTACTAGTCTTGTGTAGATGAAGCTCTAAGATAAGTATGGGTTATAAGACTAGACATAACAACCTCAGGTTTCCACTCCTTTCTAGTTTTAATCCTTACATGATTAGCCCTAGGATATGTTGGATGTTTTGGATAACCATACAATATGTAGCAGAAAGGCTTTATATGTCCATATTTACCATATTAATGACATTTCCAAGGAAAAAACTTGACTTTAGTTTGAGTTTCCTGATGTCTGGAAGGATGTTGTAACATTTGGTCGGACATCATAAGCTCATACTTCTTTTCTGGAGGAATAAGTTTTGTCATAGGGGTTTTTCCTTGTTTATTTTGATATTGGTAATTAAAACCTATACCTTTTAAGTTTCCAACCCCTTTTCCAACTTAAAGAATTTCATCTAGCATATAAGACCCATTATTCAACATTCTTATGGATTTGGTCACATTTTCAAGTTTAAAAGACAATAGAGTTATGTCATACGGTGAACTGACTTTGATGTGATTTTGCTTTGGAAAGCAAATGTCGCGGATAGCAAGAGTCGCCACCGACTTTTCTTTTATCCAATAAGGAAAGGTGGAAAAGAACAGGAAAGACCTTAATTTAGATTCTTAGGTTCGGGAGGTACATTATACAAAGGGAAGGTGTTAGCACCCTTTGTATCCATGGTTATCCATGGGCTCTTAATTGCTCAATCATTTATGTTTTTCTAGTTTGAAAAAGTGGTTGAGAAATGTGTAGGAAATGTTTTGAAAAGGAGAATTTAACTTTGTAATGATTCGTGTATGAATGTATACGAAGTGATTATCTCGTTTAGTTTTGAAAGTAGTTTAGAAAAATATAGCTCGGCAATGATCCTAGTACGAATGTATGCCAAGTGGTGATTTTCTAAAAGATGTTTTGAAGTGTGTGAGGTGTGAAAAGTATTTTAGGTTATGAATAAGCAATTAAGAGTTATACCTATCCGAGGTCTTTACGGGCATTTCCTATCCTTATGAGGGTAAAACTGTCCTTACTATTGAGAAGTAAGTAGTTTTATCCTTTGGATGTAAAAGGGTCATCGTAGGGTCATTGATCGGTCACCGAGGCAACAGTTGTGAGGATACCTTAGCATTCGAATGGACTATCATCATTTAACCGTAGGCTACACCGAAGGGTCATCGAGGGACAAAGGCAACATTCGAGGGACTATGATGATTTAACCGAAGGGTCTTTGCTAAATGTATCCCCATATTCGCGGGGCATGACCGTAATACCGTAATCGGAGGGTAACAAAGAGAGGTCCAAGATCACTTATTCAAAGGCAAAGTTTTACAATTAATTATATAGCCGTAATCAATTAGGTAATTAGGTCCACATTAACATCGATGAAATCAATACATTAAAATCAACTAGAGAATTTAGGATGAATCTCCACATTAAAATTAAGTAATTCAGAATCCATCTCCATAGGGATATCCCACACATGAAGTGGAATACCTAGTCGGCCGTTTCCTCGGGAATATGTAAGCCTTTACACAATTCAGCACACGGGTTAGAATATCGAGATAAAGTACAATTGAAAATTGCGCCACAAAATAAACACAACAGTCATAAAGTCAGGCCAAATAATGCAGAATTATAATAAATCTTGATTAGATAAACATAAGGCAGAACAGAAAAGAAACAAAACAGCCACTGTCTCGTTCGCTCCTGCTTCGCCTAGCGAAGGCTTAGCGAGTGCTCGCTACAAACTCGCTTAGCGATGTGCTAGCGAGCGGCTGCTGGTTTTGAATTTGATAGCAGCATGGTCTCCGGAACCCTGAACTTTGTGGCATTGAATTACAGGAATAGCATGGACAAACATTCAGGATATTCAAGCATATTTAAATTCGCATGTGAAATCAAATTACATATCCGAAAATTTAATCATGATGCCTTATGTATGTAGAGATTATCGATTAAAAGCATAAAACATTAGAGATACGCAAACCTGTTTGCAACCGAGCTGCGATGTTGAAGGGACTGACCACTCTTGGTATCGGATGGAATTGGGCGGCGGTAGCTTCGGAGCGGAGGAGCGGCCTTCAGGGTTTCTTTACTCGGAACTCTCTAAGGTAGCCTCCAGGGTTTCTGTGCCAGGGTTTCTGTCCATCTTCGTCTCTGTCTTCCTCCCCTTTTTCTGACTGAAGCTTGGCTATTTATAATGCTCTTGTTGTGACCTAATGGGCTCAGAGTGAAGCCCGAAAATTCTGATGTTCGCAAGCTTCGCTAAGCGAGGGAGTTGCTCGCCTAGCGAGCAAGCTAGTTTGGGCTTTTTCTGGATTTGGTGCTTCGCTGGGGCGAGTGTCATGACGAAGGGTTCGCTAGGCGAAGGAATTGCTCGCCTAGCGAGCGAGTTAGTTTGGGCCATTTTGGATTGAGTCCGTTGTGAGCTGGGCTTTTGTTCCTTTAAGATCAGTGCCTTGCAGAATAAGTCGGAGTGCCTTGAAAAATGCCTTGTAATATCAACGGGCAAATTTTGGGGTATGACAGCTGCCCCTGTTCAATATTCTTGAACCGAAAGAGTAGAATGGTATGTGCACCATTCGTGGTCTGGAGGTGGAAGATTATTGAACACTAAAATGCCCCAAAAATTTGCGCTTGTCAACCAGGAGCTAGTCTTGATGGAGAGGGGCTTAAAGATGCCATCCAGGGAATTTGATGATGAGAACTTCAGAGTGCGTCGTACATTAGACGATATCTGAAGACATGGATGTCGTACCGAGTCATACGATAGACCGTATAGTGAGTCATCCATTATGCTGTCGACTTCGCTGGGGAGTCAGAGTGTGTTACACGCTGCTGGGGATAAGGGATCAGAATGGATCATATGCTAGACCGTATCTGAATACCAGAGTGAGATGTTCATCAGGCGGATGACTTTGCCGAGGATGAAAAATCAGAATGGATCGTACGCTTGATCGTCTCTGAGTTGCAAAATGAGACCTCCATTAAGCGGGTGATTTCACTGGGGATAGAAGATCAGACCGGATCGTATGCTAGATCGTATCTGAGTTGAAGATCCAAATGGGTCTTATGCTAGACCATATTGGAGTTGCAGGATGAGCCGTCCGTTAGGCTGTGTCTGATGATGAAAGGGGGTAGTCGTACGCTAGACTACACTTCAGAAATGTACCGTACACTAGGTAGCATCTGAGGAGACGAAGGTCTAACTGGGTCGTACATTAGACCGTATCTGAGCAGAATGAGCCGTCCATTAGGCTGAATCTGATGATAAAAGGGGGTAGTCATATGCTAGACTACACTTCAGAAATGTACCGTACACTGGGTAGCATCTGAGGAGACGAAGGTCTAACTGGGTCGTACATTAGACCGTATCTGAGCAGAATGAGCCGTCCATTAGGCTGAATCTGATGATAAAAGGGGGTAGTCATATGCTAGACTACACTTCAGAAATGTACCGTACACTAGGTAGCATCTGAGGAGATGAAGGTCTAACTGGGTCGTACATTAGACCGTATCTGAGCAGAATGAGCCGTCCATTAGGCTGAATCTGATGATAAAAGGGGGTAGTCATATGCTAGACTACACTTCAGAAATGTACCGTACACTAGGTAGCATCTGAGGAGATGAAGGTCTAACTGGGTCGTACATTAGACCGTATCTGAGCAGAATGAGCCGTCCATTAGGCTGAATCTGATGATAAAAGGGGGTAGTCATATGCTAGACTACACTTCAGAAATGTACCGTACACTAGGTAGCATCTGAGGAGATGAAGGTCTAACTGGGTCGTACATTAGACCGTATCTGAGTTGTTGAAGGTCAGAATGGATCATACATTAGATCGTCTCTGAGTTGAAGGAGTCATATGTTGAGCTGAATCAGAATAAACCGTACGCTAGGCTATATCTGATAGTATTTGTATATGGTGTATTTGCAATAAATGTCTGGGATGGGCTTATAGATGCCATCGTTATGAGGATGTCAGAATGAATGATGACATGGAGTATATCTGAAAGATGTAGTTGAATCCTGAATGTAATTGATAAAGATGTTCGTCTGAATGGACCTTTGTTCTGATTGTATCAAGAGGATAATTGACCTGAAAAATAAAGTTAGCTTCATGCCATGAGATGCAAATGTTGTATGCATGCGTGTGCTGTGAAATGATGTAATGAGTGAATTATGCGTCTGAAATAAATGCGAACATTGTATGCATGTATATGTTATGCAATGATGTAATGAATGCACTATGCGTCTAAAACGTTCTTCCAGGAGACTCTACTGGGGAAATAAATCTCAGTCTGCTGGTCGGAGATATTTGTATTGATGATCCTTCCTTAGTCGGGGGATACTTGATTTATGTCTGACGATGGAAACACTCAACAGAGCCTGGCTAGGGCTGGAAGAGATGACCAGTCTGTCTGGTAATGCCAACCTCTTCTGGGAAATAGCTGGTTTTTGTTGGGGAATAGAATTAGCAACGGATTCATTGGGAAGCGTGATTAGACCTTCTCCTCGATCCTGAAGTCGTGTAGTAATTGCTATTGCTATTCTAGGCATGCATTTTTGGTAAACATTGATCATATTCAGATGCATAAATCAATTCAAATTAAACCAATGGACGTTTACGCAAACAAAACAGAAAAGTAAAAATGAAATCATCTATTTGGAAATAAAATTGTATTGATTTGAAAGAGGGCCCGTAAACAGGCAATTTGTGTACAAGGAGACAGAAATCCTAGTAAGAGGAAATTGTCAGGCAAACAAAGAGGAAGCTATGCAAAAAAAAGTCCTATCGATTCTAATTCCACTACTGTCATTATGTCTTCAAGCATCTCATCTCCTGCTGTCGGATAGAAGTGATTAGCTTGTTCAGTCCTTTGAACTTGGGTGAAGCTGACTGGGAACAGGACATAGTCATACGCTTTAATCCCTAATTTTTGCCTGGACCGCCTTTTCAGGTTTTCAGTCCACCAGGATACCCTTTTTTTCCCAAGCCGCCTTTTCAGGTTTTCGACTTGCCGGGTGTACATTTTTATATGTTTATCCCTAATTTTTGCCCGAACCCTTTTGGTTCGCCGGGATGCCTTTACTTTTGCCTAGATACGTCGACCTAGCGGATCTCTTTTATGCGTAGTATTTTTTAACTATGTCCGCGTTCACAGGATGCGGGAAATCTTCGCCGTCCATTGTAGCAAGTATCATGGCTCCACCAGAGAATACCTTCTTAACTACAAATGGCCCTTCGTATGTGGGAGTCCATTTACCTCTGGGATCACCTTGCGGTAGAATGATACGCTTGATCACCAAGTCGCCAATTTGATATACCTGTCTCTTGACCTCTTTGTTAAATGCCTGGGTCATGCGCTTCTGATATATCTGCCCATGACAAACAGCCGCAAGTCTCTTTTCATCAATCAAATTTATCTGATCGAGTCGAGTCTGAATCCATTCATCTTCATCTAAGTCTGCATCTTTCATAATTCTTAGAGAGGGCCTCTGAATTTCCACTGGTAAAACGGCTTCCGTTCCATAGACTAAAGAGAAGGGAGTTGCCCCTGTCGAGGTGCGCACTGAAGTGCGATAACCATGGAGAGCAAAGGGTAACATCTCATACCAGTCTTTGTATGTTACTGCTATCTTTTGTATGAGCTTCTGGACATTGTTAGCAGCCTCCACGGCGCCGTTCATCCTTGGCCGGTACGGAGAAGAGTTATGGTTTTTTATTTTGAACTGCGTGCAGAGTTCAGTTTAGTACCATTATCAGTGATAACTCTTTCAGGAGACAACAGGTTTCTCGAATAGACATTTGATAGAATCCATCTTAGAAGTCAATAAAGTGGTATAATTCAACATATACTGTCTTAGTCGGCGAGCAGCCCAAGCCAAAGCACAACAAGCTTTCTCGAGCTATGAGTATCTTGTTTCACAGTCGGTACCTTTTGCTAAGGCAGTATATGGCATGCTCTTTTCGACCTGACTCGTCATGTTGCCCCAACACACACCTCATTGAATTTTCTAACACGGTCAAATACATGATTAGAGGTCTTCCTTCAACTGGTAGCATCAGAATTGGAGGTTCTTGGAGATACTTCTTGATTTTGTCAAAAGCTTCTTGGCATTCATCATTCCATACCATCTCTTGATTTTTTCTCAGTAATTTGAAGATGGGTTTGCAGGTAGCAGTCAAGTGTGGGATGAATCGGGCAATGTAATTCAAGTGTCCCAAGAAACCTCTGACTTCTTTCTTGTCTATTTCAGTACCCAGATTTACAATTTCAATTGATTCCTCATGCGGCTGTATAGTCTTTTCTTCTTGCAGTAGTCTGGCAAGTTCTCCAGGGACTTCACAATCTTCCTCGCTTCCATCCTCGGCTTGGTAGATCGGATTTTCAAAGTCATAATGAACAGTAGCAGAATTATTATCAACAGGATCCAGAGTGGCTATGGATCTGCAATTTGTTACGTGAGTGTGTGCAAGAAAACATAGCTTGTTTAAAAGATGACAGGAAAGATAAAGAGCGCAATATTTGAATGCAAAAAGCCCATTGATTTATTGAATATGAATATGCTTATGAAATGACAAAACCCTTAACAAATTAGCTATTGTGCCCCGGGCATAGACACAATACTTTAAGAAGTTTAATTGTAAAAACTAAAAAGTTACAACACTAAAATAGGCAATAACAATTACTCCTGACTAAAGGAAATCGGGATAGTGTCTTCAGCCTTCCAATTATTGAGTCCGTCACCAATTGTTGGGAAAATCCAGCTATCCCAGTCACAATCGTTATCAGCATCTTCCACAACATTGACAGTCTTGTCATGATTAGGCAGGGGGGCAGTGATGACATTAGGAGTCTCAGGCGGATCCAATTCAAATTCTCCGGCGTCGATCATATCCTGAATTTTATTCTTCAACGACCAACAATCGTTTGTATTATGCCCGGGGCTATCGGAGTGATACGCACACCTGGCGTTGGGATTATAACTAGGAGAAGTAGTGTTGGGTTTTGCAGGAGGATCTCTGAGGGTAATTAAATTTGCTTTTAGCATACCCTGCAGTGCTTGTGCTAAAGTCATATTGATCTTCGTAAACTGCCTTCTTCCCGGGTTAATGTGCCTCACAGATTTCTTGTCTTTTTTCTTCTCGAGCAAGAGAGCCTTCAGTTCTTCCTGCCCCTTGGATAAGTTCAAGATCATCTCCTGGAGTTGAGCATTCTGAGCATGGAGATCTTTGACAGTTTGTCCGAGGTCCATTTTTCTGTTTGCATGAAAACCGTGAGAACATTGATCCCTTTAGAACACCTGTTATGCAATGTTATGCTATGCAATGTATGAAATGTTTTCAAGGACTTTTGGAATTTAAATTTTTTTTTTTTTTTTTTTTTACAAAATAGAGCAAAGTTAAATCCCTAAGTCCTCGAAATGGTTAGTTCAATGCCATGATGTTATGATGATGTTATGATGTTATGATGTTAAGTAAATAACAAGCACAAGCAAGTCACACAACCATCATTCCTAAGTTTTAAGGCTTGCATGAGTTCCGTAGGTAAGTACCCTCCCCACTGAAGTTTGGTTGGTTCAACCTGTCCTAGAATAGTAATCGGGTTCTAGAAGGATCTCAGATCATCGACCTTTCTTTAAGTCCACTTCAGTGCAACGCCAAGTGGTTGACCAAAGCTTCCCTAAAGTCCAATCTCAAAGAGTGTAGTATCGAGTCTCAACCAACCCCAGTCGGAACCGAAGTCAGTTATCTCACTACTTTCTAATGGCTAGGATGAGTCAATTAGGGTTCTAAAGGTCTGGTTAATGCTTTGATGACACCAGGAACATCAGGACATCCAAAGTGTCACATTAACCGTAGCCATCATTTTAACCATTCCAGTATACGCCGGATAGTCGCGATGATCTATTGCTACTTACCTAAGGCACACTAGATCCGGGTGTAGGATCTTTCACTCAACAATACCCTTAAAAGAAGGAACAGTTTAAAACATAAATGATTTTTAAGGTGACCTCTCTCTTTGTAAGTCCCCAGCAGAGTCGCCAGTTCTGTCATACGGTGAACTGACTTTGATGTGATTTTGCTTTGGAAAGCAAATGTCGCGGATAGCAAGAGTCGCCACCGACTTTTCTTTTATCCAATAAGGAAAGGTGGAAAAGAACAGGAAAGACCTTAATTTAGATTCTTAGGTTCGGGAGGTACATTATACAAAGGGAAGGTGTTAGCACCCTTTGTATCCATGGTTATCCATGGGCTCTTAATTGCTCAATCATTTATGTTTTTCTAGTTTGAAAAAGTGGTTGAGAAATGTGTAGGAAATGTTTTGAAAAGGAGAATTTAACTTTGTAATGATTCGTGTATGAATGTATACGAAGTGGTTATCTCGTTTAGTTTTGAAAGTAGTTTAGAAAAATATAGCTCGGCAATGATCCTAGTACGAATGTATGCCAAGTGGTGATTTTCTAAAAGATGTTTTGAAGTGTGTGAGGTGTGAAAAGTATTTTAGGTTATGAATAAGCAATTAAGAGTTATACCTATCCGAGGTCTTTACGGGCATTTCCTATCCTTATGAGGGTAAAACTGTCCTTACTATTGAGAAGTAAGTAGTTTTATCCTTTGGATGTAAAAGGGTCATCGTAGGGTCATTGATCGGTCACCGAGGCAACAGTTGTGAGGATACCTTAGCATTCGAATGGACTATCATCATTTAACCGTAGGCTACATCGAAGGGTCATCGAGGGACAAAGGCAACATTCGAGGGACTATGATGATTTAACCGAAGGGTCTTTGCTAAATGTATCCCCATATTCGCGGGGCATGACCGTAATACCGTAATCGGAGGGTAACAAAGAGAGGTCCAAGATCACTTATTCAAAGGCAAAGTTTTACAATTAATTATATAGCCGTAATCAATTAGGTAATTAGGTCCACATTAACATCGATGAAATCAATACATTAAAATCAACTAGAGAATTTAGGATGAATCTCCACATTAAAATTAAGTAATTCAGAATCCATCTCCATAGGGATATCCCACACATGAAGTGGAATACCTAGCCGGCCGTTTCCTCGGGAATATGTAAGCCTTTACACAATTCAGCACACGGGTTAGAACATCGAGATAAAGTACAATTGAAAATTGCACCACAAAATAAACACAACAGTCATAAAGTCAGGCCAAATAATGCAGAATTATAATAAATCTTGATTAGATAAACATAAGGCAGAACAGAAAAGAAACAAAACAGCCACTGTCTCGTTCGCTCCTGCTTCGCCTAGCGAAGGCTTAGCGAGTGCTCGCAACAAACTCGCTTAGCGATGTGCTAGCGAGCGGCTGCTGGTTTTGAATTTGATAGCAGCATGGTCTCCGGAACCCTGAACTTTGTGGCATTGAATTACAGGAATAGCATGGACAAACATTCAGGATATTCAAGCATATTTAAATTCGCATGTGAAATCAAATTACATATCCGAAAATTTAATCATGATGCCTTATGTATGTAGAGATTATCGATTAAAAGCATAAAACATTAGAGATACGCAAACCTGTTTGCAACCGAGCTGCGATGTTGAAGGGACTGACCACTCTTGGTATCGGATGGAATTGGGCGGCGGTAGCTTCGGAGCGGAGGAGCGGCCTTCAGGGTTTCTTTACTCGGAACTCTCTAAGGTAGCCTCCAGGGTTTCTGTGCCAGGGTTTCTGTCCGTCTTCGTCTCTGTCTTCCTCCCCTTTTTCTGACTGAAGCTTGGCTATTTATAATGCTCTTGTTGTGACCTAATGGGCTCAGAGTGAAGCCCGAAAATTCTGATGTTCGCAAGCTTCGCTAGGCGAGGGAGTTGCTCGCCTAGCGAGCAAGCTAGTTTGGGCTTTTTCTGGATTTGGTGCTTCGCTGGGGCGAGTGTCATGACGAAGGGTTCGCTAGGCGAAGGAATTGCTCGCCTAGCGAGCGAGTTAGTTTGGGCCATTTTGGATTGAGTCCGTTGTGAGCTGGGCTTTTGTTCCTTTAAGATCAGTGCCTTGCAGAATAAGTCGGAGTGCCTTGAAAAATGCCTTGTAATATCAACGGGCAAATTTTGGGGTATGACAAGTTACCTCATTTTCAAGATCAGTGACAGTAGATAAAAGTTCCTCTTTTCAGCCTATACTTGAACTATGATTCTCTTCTGCTCTTCTCCTATCTTACACTCCTTTTCACTTCTGACACAAAGCTCTTTGTAGCAAGCAGCCAATTCTTCATAAGAGACATCCCTATCACAAGAATATTCCTCAGATTCATATATACGAGTGAAAGCTATAACATGCTTAGCAGTTTCATCATCAGTTTCACCTTCAGAATCATCAGACAAAGAAACAGACGAGCCATTCTTTCGTTTCTTGAGATACGTGGGACATTCTGATATAATGTGACAAAAACCCTCACATTCATGACACTGAATACCTTTTCCTTGATTTGGATTTTCTTCTTTTCTTGCTTTTCTTTGAGAATTATTACTTTTACTGATGTCAAATGCCATGTTCTTGACATAAGGTCTTAAATTCCTATCCATTGTCCTCAACACCTTATATAATAAACTCCCAAGAAGCACAATGGCAATAGAAATTCCTTCATCAATCTCCAAATCACATTGATCCTCTTCATCTTCAGTATTGGAGATAAAACCTATGCTCTTGTTCTTCTTTTTAGATCTATCACTGATAGCCAATTCAAAAGTTTGAAGTGACCCAATAAGCTCATCCACTTTCATGTTGCAAATGTCTTGGGCTTCTTCAAGAGCTGTGACCTTCATGTCAAACTTCTTAGGCAACGATCTGAGAATTTTTCTAACTAGCTTCTCTTCCAACATCTTCTCTCCCAAGGCACTGGATGAACTGGCAATATCAAGAATATTCATGTGAAAATCATGAATACACTCATGAGTGGTTATGAGGGTTTCCCATGCATCTTTGGCCACAGTACAAGTATTTATTGACCTAAATATGTTTTTGTTAACTCCTTTGAATAAAGCATTCAAAGCTTTGGAGTTTCCGAGATAAAGTTCATCTTCTTCCTTTAAACAGTCCTCTCCCGACTTCAAATTAGTTGTGTCCTTCCCATCTTTATCCTATACCACAGGATGTTCCTAACCTTTGATAACTTCTTTCCAGGTTTTGTTATCCATAGATTTTAGAAAAGCTATCATACATGCCTTCTAGTAATTATAGTTGGTGCCATCCAGAATAGGTGGTTTGTTGATAAATTCTCCTTCCTTGTTCATACTAACAGAAAATATCTCTCCTGGAGCTCACCCAAAATAGAATAGGGTGCCTGCTCTGATGCCAATTGAAATTCTGGTACGTAGATATCAGATGTCGTATGCAATGTGACGACACTAATATCAAGATTTCACACAACAATAATAGTAAGCAGATAACATATGTCATATACAATGTCACGACACCAGGATCATGACATGTCACACCAGAAACAATTACATAGATAACAAATGTCGTATACGATGTCACAACACCAGGTTCAAGACATATCACACCAGAAACAATTACAGTGTAAAAAGCACAAAGTAAATAACATAGGTCAATTATTAACCCAGTTCGGTGCAATGTCACCTATATCTTGGGGCATCCAAGCCAGGAAGAAAATCCACTGTAATGGTATTATTTGAAAGTTCTAAACAACCTCTGGTTTTACGAACTTCTTACCTAATCATTACCCTTGGAATTTCTATCGAAGACCCTTCTAGATATGAGACCCCTTTCACTTCTCTTCAATCACACAACAAGGATAACAATTGAAAACAATCAAAGAACAGAAGAAACAATTCCAATTAAACAAAATACACTCTTGCTTAAAAGCTCATGAGTGATTCACAATTACAACTCAATAAACTCGGTCCAATTCAAGTATCAAGGAGATACTAGAATGGCTCATAAATAACAAAAACAACTAAAACGCTAATTTTCCAATGCTCAAGTGTAGATCTCTATTTTGTCAATTAGGTTTAGTAACGATAACTTTAAATAGCCTTTGGTAAGCATGGGCTTGGGCATAAAAAACAGCAGAACCAAAAAAAATCAAATCAGATAAAATATGATCAAATCAAATTTGATGTCTCCTTAAATATTCTGACATCCATTCTACATAATCAAATCTGATGTCTCCTTAAATGTTTTGACATCCATTCTATAGAATCAAATATAATATTTCCTTAAATGTTTCGACATCCAGTATGCACAATCTTCTACATAATCAAATCAAATGTTACGAAATCCAGTCTGCACAATCTTCTGCAGAATCAAATCAAATATTTCCTTAAATGTTTTGACATCCAGTATGCACAATCTTCTGCATAATCAAATCAAATATGATTTAATGTTTCCTTAAAATGTCTCAACATCCCTTTTTATGAAACAAGTGCACATGTGGAAACGAAACAAGAGTTCCAAAAAAACATTTCTTGGACATGCAGATATGATAGTTGAATATTCAAAGAATCTTAAGATATCTCACAATAAAATAAGTCTTCCAAGAAGTAAAACAAAACTTGCAAAGATGTCTGATCAGCATGTCACGACATCTTTCTCAATATGTTGATTTGATACATGTGTTAACAAAATTGTTGCCAATCATAAAAGCACAAACCTAACAGTATCTGAGTCGTTTGCTTCAGATTCTTTAGCTTTTCCTTCTAAGTCTTTTTCTCCAGAATTAGTATCCTTGGATTCTGAAAGATTGATCTTTAAATCTTCAAATTTCTCAACTATCATTGACTTTTCAAGGTCAAGCTTATCATTGAATCTAACATGAATTGATTCTTCAACAATTCATGTTTCAGTGTTAAAGATCCGGTAGCCTTTAAAGCGTCCAAAATGTCCTAACAATTAACACTTTTGTACTTTAGGATCAAACTTGCCAAGATTCTCTTTAGTGTTCAATATAAAACATTCACATCCAAAAGGGTGAAAGTAACAAATGTTGGGTTTTCTACTCTTTCATAATTCATAAGGAGTCTTACCTAGAACAGGTCTGGTAGAAATCATGTTTTGAATATAACATGTTGTGTTAACTACTTCTGCCCAGAAATGCTTAGCCATGTCTGTTTCTTGAATCATGGTACAAGCCATTTCTCGCAAAGTCCCACTTTTCCTTTCTACAACCCCATTTTGTTGTCGAGTTCTAGGACAGGATAAATCATGGGAAATGCCTTTTGAATCAAAAATATTTTCAAATTCTCCACCATGATCACTTATGACTCTGACTATTTTGCAATTCATTTCTGTTTTCACTAGTGAGCAGAAAGTATAGAACACTGAATGTGACTCATCCTTGTGTTTCAAGAACTTTACCCATGTACAACGACTATAGTCACCAACGATGACCAATACATACTTCTTTCCATTGATATAGGAAGTTTTCAATGGCCCTAAAAAATCAATATGAAGAAGTTCTAACGTTCTAGAGGTAGAAACAACAATTTTCACTTTGAAAGATGTTTTAGAAAACTTGCCTTTCTGACATGCTTCACAAAGAGCATCTGAAGAGAACTTCAGGTTGGGTAGGCCTCTGACTAATCCAAGATTATTTAGCTGAGAAATCATTCTCATGATAACATGGCCCAAACGTCTGCGCCATAACCATTACTCCTCATTAACAAACATTAGACATTTTACATTTTGATCCTCAAAATCAGAAAGTCTAATTTTATAAATGTTGTTCTTTCACTTTCCGTTAAAAGGATTGTACTATCTTTCTGACTAACATCCTTACACGACTTTTGATTAAAAATGATATCATAATCATCGTCACTATGTTGACTAATAGACAATAGGTTATGCATCATACCATTAACTAAAAGAACATTAGTAATAGAAGTAAGTTTACCGTTATCAATAGTTCAAGAGCCAATGATCTTTCCTTTCTGGTTTCCTCTGAAACCAATGAAGCCTCTAGGATTAAGTTCCAAATCTTGGAACATAGACCTTATGCTCGTCATATGTCGCGAGCATCCATTGTCCAGGTACTATGATTGATGTTTTAGATGAGCTGTTAAGGATGTCTGCAACATAAATTATTTTATCCTTAGGTACCCATTTTCTGGGTCCTTTTTTGTTACTTTTCCTAGAGTTTCTTACAACTTTGGGTCTTTTAGCAGAAGGATAATCATGGGGAATTTGTGCATGATACTTAGGTTTCAGAAGTGAGTTCTTACCCTTTGTATGTTTCTGTGTTTGTGCACGAATATCAATCTCAGTGCCAACAGGCACAAAATATCTACCTTCTGACTTTCATCAGGTTTTATAGTTTATGTACAACCTAAACCTTTCTGGTCATTTCTGCTAACTCCATAGATCAGAGAATCCATTTTGCTTCTATGTATGATCTTAGCTAGAAAGTACTAGAATGCTATGTCATATATAATGACGTAATCAGTACCAGAAGCTTCTGAGAGTATTTCCTCCTCTAGTTTTGAAATTTTTCTTTTCAAATCAGAGTTGTTACTTTCTAAAGAAAATACTTTTTCATTTAAAGAGGAAATATCATTCTTAAGCTCACTGCGAGTTTCAGAAGCAACTACTTGGACTTATTAAAGCTCCTTGTATTTATTCTAAAGACTCTGATACTTTTCCAGCATTTCAGAGAGACATGATTCAAGATCAGAACGAGATAGGTTAGAAAATACCTCTTTAGAATCGGAGTCAGATTGTGATTCTTATCATACCTTGTCTTTTGGTTCTTCAAAACCTTCAGGATCATCTATAGTTGCCATCAATACAACATTGGCTTTTTCTTTGTCAAAATCTTCTTCTCCGAATTATGAGTCATCCCATGTAGCCATAAGCCCCTTCTTGCATTTGGAAAAATTATTCTTAGGCCTTCTGTCCTTTTTCACCTTAGGACAATCATTTTCGTAGTGGCCTAGCTCCTTGCACTCAAAGCAGATAACTTATTTTCCAGATTCTTGCTTCTTCTATCCAGACGAAGAATTAAAATGACCAGCAGTCCTTCTGGTTCCTTGGAACTTTCCTTGACCATTGTGCCTGTGTTTCCAGAGTCTGTTGACTCTCTTTGAGATTAGAGATAACTCATCATCATCTTCTCAGTCTTTATTAGATCCTTCTGATTCTTCCTCAGCTTGATAAGCTTTTGCCTTCTCAAGATTAGACTTTAAGGAAACATATTTACCTCGTTTATGAGGTTTATCTTCCTCAAGCTCAATCTCGTGGATTCTTAAAGAACTAACAAGTTCTTCAAGATGGATACTGTTGAGATCCTTTGCCAGTTTCAAAGCAGTTACCATAAGTCTCTATTTTTTAGGAAGACTTCTGATAATCTTCTTGACATGATCAGCTGTAGAGTATCCTTTGTTCATAACTTTCAGTCTTGCAACAAGCATATGAAACCTTGAGAGCATAGTCTTAACTATTTCATCATCTTCCATTTTGAATTACTCGTACTTCTGGATTAAGGCCAAGGCCTTTGTCTCTTTTAGTGAGCATTCCCCTCATGAGTCATCCTCAGAGTGTCAAAAATAGATTTGGAAGAACCTCTGTTTGTTATCTTCTCATACTCAGTATAAGAGATATCATTTAGCAATATAGTTTTGGCCTTATGATGATTTTTGAAATCTTTCTTCTATTGATCAGTCATAGCACTTCTTGCTATAGTATTTCCTTCATCATTAATTGGGTGAACGTAGCCATCGACTACAAGATCCCAGAGATCAACATCGTAACCAAGAAAGAATTTTTTTATTCTATCTTTTCAATAATCAAATATCTCACCATTAAAGATTGGTGGTTTTGCATTATAGTGATCTCTTTCATTATTGTTAACAACGTTAGCAGCGACCACTGTTTCTCACACAAGCTGGATCGGTACTGAACACGAGTGAAATATTGATAAATATTTTATCACAATCAAAACTGGAGCTCTGATGCCAATTGAATGTGTGAAAAACACAAGAAAGGGGGATTTGAATTGGGTTTTACAAGAAAAAGCTTTTTTCAAAACAAGAACACCACTAACAAGTTAATAACAAAGAGATAAAAACACAAGTATTTTTATCCTGGTTCGTTTGAAACTCAAAGCTACTCCAGTCCACCCGCCAAGGTGATTTTGCCTTTTACACAAGGACTTATCCAGTATAATCAACAAATCAATGATCACAAAGAATACCCGTCTTTGTCTTCTCAAGGATCCAACTATACCCTAGTATCCTTAAGGACTCACAAAAAATAACCTTCTTTTTCTTCTCAAGGATAACCTCCTTAAGGAATCAAACAAACAGTTTAAATAATATTTTGTATATTACATGTTGCTTCTATACAAGCAGATTTTACACAGATGATAAACAAACACTTAAAGAAAAATTGTGTACAAAAGAATGATAACTTTTCACAAAGAAACATACTTATCAAAATGTTGTAACACCGCCGTTTTATTCAAGTCTCCAAGTCTCAATTATATAGCATAAGAAGAAGACCGTTGGAGGGCAAAATAGGGAAAGCTCATAAGTGGATGTCCATTGTTGGATGGTGAAAGGAGTGATAATGTGCATTGTCCCTCGCCTATAAAATCAGTGACATGTGTGATGTATAGTACTGTCCTTTGCCCATGAAATTAGTTAGTGGAAAGGATATTTGATTTGTACTATGTACTATTTGATCATATTCCCATTTGATCTTATCTTCAAGTTCATTGGCTTCTGATGAAAGTTGATGAAACATGGCATAAAGAAACATAAAGCTGGATTCCGAAACATCAGAATCTTTGTTCAGAACCTTGACAATATTAGTATTCTGGCTTGAGATCTTTAGTATCTTCAGAGTCTTCAAAATCTACAGTCAGAACCTTGATAATCTCAATCGTCTGGCTTGAGATCTTCAGAATCTTCAGCTACGTAACCCAACTTCAAAAGCTTGCCATTCTTCAGAAGCTTGATGATCAAAGTCACATCCAAAAGCATGAACCGAGAGAGCGTTGCAGCAACAACATAACGTCTCCCAGAAGCTTCTCAGGAGTGAATCAACATAGAAGCAGAAAAATCATTATAGCAGCAACATTGGATAACTTTCAGAACTTCTTATGACTGGCGCAGAAGCAGGTTTGAAACTCATTATTCAGAAACTGATGGCGTTGCATGTCATATACTCAAAATCAGAACTAATTGTTAAAGCTACATAATAAAAAGTCATTAGGGTACCAAAATTGTTCTCACACAAATACACCATTGTTATCATCAAAATTTAAGGTATAAATGTAGAACCAAATCTTGTTGTAAGAGCGCTTTCATCGGTTTCTGAATCATATGATGAACTTACTTCATTATCATCCCATGCAACATAGGACTTTTTAGATTTTGATTCTTTTATTCCTTTATGACCACTTTTTTTGGCAAGTTTTCGACAATCCGCCTTCATGTGTCCTTGCTTTCCACATTCAAAGCAAGTGTAATATTGTGTAGACGTAAAGGCTTTTTTCTTCCTGAAAAACTTATTTCTTTTTTGCAAAGTTTAAATATTTATCATTATTGAAAAATTTACCTAGCCTTTTTACAAGAAGCATGAAGTTCTCATCTTCATCTGGAGCATCTTTTTCTAGTTCTTCCCTTGAGTCAACTTTTAAAGCAATGCCTTTGGATTTCTTCTCTTGAATCTCATGCTTTTGTAGTCTCCCAAGTTCAATCTCATGCTCTTGAAGTTTTCCATATAAAGATGTGGATGTCATAGTGGATAAACTCTTCTTTTCAGATATTATCGTAACCTTTGGTTTCCATTCCCTAGTTAAAGATCTAAGCACTTTAAGATTAAGTTCATCATTAGTAAAAGTATTACCGAGAGCTATCAAGTGATTGGTCAAGTATGCAAATATTTTCTGCAAGTCATGGATTGATTCTCTGAGCTTCACTCTAAATAACTTATACTATTGACATATTGTGTTTAATCTTGACCTTTTTACTTCAGCGGTTCCTTCATGAGTTTCTATTAATGTATCCCATATTTCTTTTTCCGTAGTTCATTGAGAAATATAGAAGAATTCATCCATGCTTAGAGCCGTTTGAAGTAAGTTGATTGATTTCTTGTTGTAGATGACTTTTTTCTTATCATCTTCATCCCATGAACTTTTTATCTTTATTGTCCCAACACCATTGACAACACTAGTAGGAATAAAAGGGTCTTTTTCTAGTGCACCCCACTTCTTTTCCTTGTGCTTCTAGATGATCCTTCATACATATTTTCCAAAATTCAAAGTATTCACTATAAATTAATGGAGACATGTTGTTACTAGCACCATCTCTAAAAACCGGATTTGCGGAAGCCATGTATGGATCATTAGGAACATGTTACTTATAACCTGCTCTGATGCCAAATGTAAGTATTGAAAATAATCTAGGGGATGAATTAGATTTATTGAACTTTCTGAAATTTTTTCAATTTTAGAACGATGGAAAGTGTTCTTACTTTTTCGGAAACGAAAAGAATACTAAAATGCAGAAAGTAAGTGCTAAAAATAAAAGATACCAAGATGTATACTAGTTTTTCTTTCTAAAAAGGGTATGTGTAGTCCCCTCACACACCCGTGAGAGATTTTACTATGTTAGAACTTGTACAATACTCGCACCAAGGTCAGTTATACACTTATCTAACATACAAGAAAGCACACCACTTTCTTTTACTCTTTGAATAAAAAACACACCACTTTTTTTAATCATAAACCATGATCACTTAACACTTAGTGATCCACAAAAACAAAATATGTTAAAGATAAAGATTTGAATATATATATATATATATATATATATATATATATATATATATATATATATATATATATATATATATATATATATATATATATATCAATTATTGATAATTAATCTTTCCTCCAAGGTATACAATATACAAGAGTGATACTTAAGTTGCTCAAATATGAATGAGTGAAACTTCAATGATACTTACAAGTTTTAATGCATAATGTTTCACAAAAAGTATTGACTCAAATAATTTAGTTGAAAATGAGAGAGATTTGAATTTGAAATAATTTGAAGGAGTTAGTTTTGAAGTTAATAAACATTGGCTATTTATAGTCTGGCAAACACCCTTTGAAACAATATAGAATCATCAACCATTGGCATGATTCAATGAGTGAGTATGAAAAACGTTGGAATGCAATTTTTCATGAAAAAGTGTCTCTGCTTCAGTGGTAATCGGTTAACACATTGTAATAACCGGTTACAACTGAAGCCAATTTAGAGTTTCAAAATTTTATGGCTGTAACCAGTTACAGCTGAACGTTTTTCCAAATAATTAAAGTTTTCATGTGTGTAATTGGTTAACACATTCATGTAACCGGTTATAGCTGACAAAACAGATGAAAAACATTTTGCAACCAATATTAACAATGTGAACAAGTTTCAAAACATTTTAAAATGATTATAGATGAAATATGTAAGTTTGTTCTGAGCAACAAATGTATTGATCAATGTATAATTGTAACATATACCTTATATATTTAATCAATTCATCCATGCCCATTTGTCTCTTGATGATTACTTGAACTTCAAGACTTATAGAAAGAGATACTTTTGAAAGCTATGATCTATCTTTTCCTTCTTGATAATGCAATTGATCTTGAAGCATTGTCTTCATTAAAACACAAAACAATGTTGGAGAAGCTTGTCTTCACAGTCATAACTCGTGTTAGTGGAAATAGAATGTTCCATCGACTCTTCGGGGTGTTTTAACCATGCATCAAAAGGTTTTGCATTCTACAAACCTATTATTCAAATTGATGGAACATGGTTGTACAAGAAATACAAGGACACATTACTTATGGACGTGGCACAAGACGACAACATTAATATCTTTCTCATTGTCTTCGCTCTGGTTGAAGGTGAGACTAGTGGTGGTTGAAGTTTCTTTCTCAAGAATCTCTAAATACACGTTGCTCTGAAACCCAACCTCTAGTTGATTTCAGAAAAACATGCATCTATTGAGAGTGTATACAATAATCCTGATAACGATTGGTAAAATCCTCTTTCTACGCATGTCTACTACATTTGACATATTGCACAAAACTTCAAGCGGGAGATCAAACACAAGACTCTTCGGAAAAAAAGTTGTGAACGCGGGATATGTATTAACTCAATCATCATTCCAGCATAACCGAAAAGAGATCAGATTATCAAATGCAGATGCGTTAAGGTGGATCAATAATATTTCAGTAGAAAAATGGGCAAGGGCATTCGACAATGGTCAACGATGGGGCCACATGACAACAAGTCTTATGGAATCAATGAACAATGTATTTAAAGGAATTAGAAACTTACCCATAACCACGTTGGCGAGAGCAACCTATTTTAGGTTAGGATCACTGTTCTCTACCAGAGGTTTAAAGTGGAGTTCAATGTTACAATCGTGGTAGTTGTTCAGTCAAATTTGTATAAGATTTACGAAGGAGGAAATTGTCAAAGCTAACACACATGTGGTTACATGCTTTGACCTTCATAGACACACTTTCAGTGTAGAGGAGATAATGGATCATAATGAAGGGAGACAAGAGGAATACTATCAGGTCGAACTAAATAGAGGTTGGTGCGACTGCAAAAAATTTCAAGCCTTCTGTATGCCTTGCTCTCATGTCATTGCAGTGTGTTCATATGCTCTCCAAGACGCTTCCAAGCATCTATCCGCCATTTACAAAGTCATAAATGTATTCAGTGTGTATAATAATAACTTCCCGGTGGTAGCAAATAATGAATATTGACCTACATATCAAGGGAACATAATTTGGCATGACATAATATGCGAAGGAAGAAAAAGGGCAGCCCTAACAACACGCGTATTAGAACCAAAATGGATACGACTGCAAAATGGTAAGATTATGTAGTATATGCCGTCAGCACGGAAATACACAGAAATGTTGTCCCAATCTTGGAACAAGCTCCACAAGATAATTGTTGTATGCACTCTTAGATATGTTTTTTTTCCGTAACCATTGAATTTAATATTGAATTTAACTTTCAGTTACAACAAAATGAACACAAACACGCCTAACAACAACACAGAGAACAAATAAAAGGATTTAACACTGCAACACATCTAAGAGATTACAACCATCAAAACAATATCATCTGGTTCATACATCATAACACGAATATCACTACCAGTTTTAACTGACTCCCACACACATTGTGCTCTATTCTTCTAATTATTTCACCATTTTTATTCTCTCCGTCTAACCAACAGATCAAGTTCTTCTCAAGTTGCTCAAAACTTTGGATGTTACAAAAACGAATCTTCATCAGAGGCTTGGGAATCGAATAACAAACATACCCATTTCTTTTAATAATCATGTTAAACAAAATGAAAAAAACTTAAGAAACAAATGAGAAGAGGCGTGAAAATGGTGAGGAATGAATGACCTATTTATAAAAAATAAAAATACATATAGGCGCCAGATCTATTGACGCCTCTTCACTGTGCTAAACATTGACGCCATTTGAACTAACGCATCAGTGGTGCCGTCTCCACTTTGACTGACGTATTAGTATAAATTTTAGAATAATCGTCGATTGATATGGCGCATGCTTTTGCTGTGATTATTTTTTAAAAAATAT
The DNA here is from genome assembly GCF_024323335.1 of Lathyrus oleraceus. Lineage (NCBI taxonomy): Eukaryota > Viridiplantae > Streptophyta > Magnoliopsida > Fabales > Fabaceae > Lathyrus > Lathyrus oleraceus. Next base: position 2,884,223 of record NC_066580.1, read on the forward strand.
AGATAGTTTGATATATAATTAAAAAAGATTGTTATTTTAAAAATTAAGTTTAAAAAGTTGATTATTTAAATCAGAAAATGTAAAACAACTAAAGATCTTTCACAAATAAAATATTAATCTAATGATTTTTTAAAAAGAATTCTATGTAATAAATTAGACGTTTAGTATAAAATGAAGAGAGGAAGCAAGTGAAGGAGCATTGACGAAATGGTATGTGATAATTGCATGTAATTTGATCAAATGATTTGACCAACTTTTTGTTGTTGTAATGATTGTAAATCTACAACATTATACCGGTGGAGTTTTTTATTCATGATTCATATATCAACATTTATTTAAAAAGAAAGGGTATTTAAGACTTTCAATCAAAGACTAATTATGTTGCGTTAGAGATTCAAACTCTCTCTCGTTTAAATCAAACAAAAAGAAATATATTCACAATCTCACCATTAAAATATTATTAGATTCTTGTACAAACTTTTAGTTTTGTGAGAGTTAATAAATTTTAAAGATGATGTGATTATACAATACGAGAGAATTCAATTAGAGTCTCAATATTAGATTATAAATGAGTTATAAAAAATTAGTTGAACAAAATTATAAATATATCTCCTAATATCTATCTATTTCATATTCAATCTTTTCAAACTCTCAATATATAAATTACTTAATTCTTAGATAGATCAAAGTGTTTTCAAACTCTTAGATTAAAGTGTTTTCAAACTCTTAGATTACAATTAAAAGTTACTCAAACTTTTAAAATCATGAAATCTAAGAATTATTCTTTGTGTCTATAAGTTTTCCTCTCTTGAAATCATATTTTATTTTAAAAAAGTCAAAAATAACTTGACACATGTTTCTAGACATTCATCTCTCACATTTGTCAATTGTCTCTCATATGCAAAAGTAAATGTTGATCTACACCGCACCTCACTTCATTTGTGATGTGAATAAGGCGTAACAACAACACATTGATCATAAATGTTCAGACTTTGTAGGCACCCTTTGTTTTTACGATATTATTTATGAATAAAATTGCATTTTATTTTCAGTTGAGAGCATTTTTCTTTCATTTCAAATTTTCCTCTTTTCCAAAAAAAATGACAATAAATCTTTCATACATTTTTATTCTCAGCACGCCATTCTTAAAATAATAATAAGAAAAATCTTTCTCATGGAGATTAATAAATGAACCTATAAAAACAACACTGCTATAATCCCTTATGACTTCGAATTCCCGATTAACCAAGCGGAAGAAGGTGATGAGGACGATTGCGAGCATCTTGAAGAATTGGCCAGACTGTTGAAACAAGAAGACAAAGAAATTCAACCTTATCAGGAACCAGTGGATGTGATCAATCTAGGAACCAGAGAAAATAGGAAAGATGTTAAGGTCAATGTTGCCTTAAATGATAAGATCAAAGAAAGCTTGGTCGAGCTTTTACATGAGTATGCAGATGTGTTCGCTTGGTCGTATCAAGACATGCCAGGACTAGACACAAACATTGTCGTACACAAGCTACCGCTCAAACCAGAGTGTCCTCCAGTCAAACAAAAATTGAGAAGGACTAGACCAGACATGTCACTCAAGATTAGAGAGGAAGTCAAAAAAGAGTTCGACGCGGGATTCTTAGCTGTTGTCGAGTATCCACAATGGATCGCTAACATCGTGCCAGTCCCAAAGAAAGATGGAAAAATCGGAATGTGTGTAGACTACCGAGATCTGAATAGGTCAAGTCCCAAAGACGATTTCCCTCTACCCCACATTGATGTACTGGTAGACAACACCGCTCAATTTTCGATCTTTTCATTCATGGGTGGATTCTCCGGTTATAATCAAATAAATATGGCTCCCGCGACATGTAGAAAACCACGTTTTTGTCACTCCCTGGGGCACTTTCTGTTACAAGGTAATGTCTTTCAGATTGAAGAATGCTAGGGCAACGTACCAAAGGACAATAATGACATTCTTCCATGATATAATCCACAAGGAGATATAGGTTTATATCGATGATGTGATTGCCAAATCACAGACTGACGAAGATCATATAGTCAACTTGCAAAAGTTGTTTGATCATCTGAGGAAGTTCAAGTTACGCCTGAATCCTGAAAAATGCACATTCATATTTAGATCAGGGAAATTATCGGGGTTCATAGTCAGCCACATAGGGATTGAAGTTGATTCTGACAAAGTCGAAGCCATCCAAGACATGCCAACTCCGAGGATAGAAAAAGAGGTTCGTGGATTCTTGGGAATACTAAACTATATCGATAGGTTTATCTCACATCTCATAGACACCTGTGAACCAATCTTCAAGTTGCTCAGGAAAGATCAAACCATCTTGAAGGTTGTCAAAAGGCCTTCGACATAATCAAAGAATATTTGCAAAAACTACCTATCTTGGTATCACCAAGTCCAGGAAGACCACTTATAATGTACCTAACAGTACTTGATAATTATTTGGGATGTGTAATGGGGAAACAAGATAAGACCAGAATAAAAGAGCATGCAATCTACCACCTGAGTAAGAAATTAACCGATTGCGAGTCCCGATATTCGCTCTTGGAGAAAACTTATTGCAATATAGTCTGGGTTGCTCGGCGTCTAAGGCAATACATGGTGTGCCATACTAACTTACTAATATCCAGGATGGATCCTATCAAATATATTTTTGAAAAGCCAACAGTAACTGGAAGAATAGCCCAGTGGCAGATGTTATTGACTGAGTATGACATCCAATATGTCACACAAAAAGATATCAAAGGAAGCGTGTTAGCAGATTATCTCGCTCACCTGCCAATGAAAGATTATCAACCTATACAGTTTGACTTCCCCGATGAAGACATTATGGTAATAAGGGATTGTGAGACCTTAGGTCCCGACGAAGGACCTGAACCAGGATCCTGATGGAAACTCATATTTAACGGTGCCACAAATGCAGAAGGACATGGAATCGGGGTTGTCATAACTTCTCCAACAGGTTATTACATTCCATTTACAGATAAGTTATGTTTCACTTGCACTAATAACATGGAAGAGTACGAGGCATGCATCTTAGGACTCAACGAAGTCATCAATTTAAGAATCAAGATCTTAGAAGTATACTGAGATTCTCCTATCATTATCACTCAAATCAAAGGAGAGTAAGGAATATATAACCCTAAGCTAATCAAGTATCGGGACTACGTCCAAAAGATGATCGCTTACTTTGATGAGATCACTTTCCACTATATTTCTCGAGTAGAGAATTAGCTAGCAGACGCCTTAGCCATTTTATCATCCATGTTCAAAGTCAAATGGTTCAATGAAGCTATAAGGATTCAACATTTAGATGAGCAAGAACATTGCGTAGCAGTGGAAGTAGAAGCGAATAATAAACCTTGGTATTACGACATTAAGTTGTTCCTACAGAAACAGGAGTATCCTACAAATGCTTAAAGCCAAAATAAGAAAAAACTTAGACGATTAGTATCCCAATTATTCCTCAATGGGGATGTGCTTTACAAACAACCAACCAAGCAAACATTTTCTAGAAGAACTATGGTGCTCTGATCCTTCATCTAACATGAAGGTACATAGGCATAGAGTTGTAACACTCTAGCAAGTACAATAACCAAAAACATTTTCTTTGTCCTCCCTTCTTTATTAATCAAACTATTTTCTCTGAATAATAACATTTTCTATGTAAATAAATACCTTAAGCAAATAATAAATAGCAAAAGCGAACTCTCCTTAGAAACACACAGTAACCCTAGAATTAGAGGAGGATCCCATTGAGTACAATAGGGTGAGGGGTGTCTAGCACATTCCCCTTGCTTAATCGACTCCTGAACCTTAGTCTTTCCCCTTAACTTATAGGTTTTATCATTATTTCCCTGTTTCTTAGGAACAAATAAATGATGATGGCGACTATGGATTTTTCTAGCCGCGACAGGGAGCATATCAAAATCCCCCTTGAGGTTACCCATTTCAACCAGTGTTTCTTATGGAAGATCCTGAGGCCAAATATGGATTAAAAGGCGATGTTATCGTTGCAAAATTATATGAAAACTTCGAACCATATGTGTGTAAACTCGCCATCATAGCATTTGGCATGCCATAAGGATAGTCCTTAATTGCTAAAGACATAGTAAAACTTGAGAGATATAGGGGTTATTATCCCCGATAACTATCATAGTTGGCCCGGGGGATACTGGTACACTTGTTACCTGTGGTAAAATAACCACCATCCATGGCATCGACATTTGAGCAATAACTGACTCTAGAATACGGTCTGTAACTCCGATTGTGTTCATAGTCCCTATCGTACTAGTGGTTGTAATTGGTGGTTTTGGGTCTAGAGCATTATTTTGACCTTTAGACGTGTTATTTGGGTTAACCATTGCTACTAAAATCCTACCACTCCTCAAACGAGTGTGACCTTGAACATTAAAATTTTTCCCACTCCTCAAACACATACGTCAACGAACGTCAAAAATGAAAACAAAGGATTAAATTTTTTTCACAAAAACATACGTGTCCCATTAGGCGTGCCAATTTGTTCGCAGGTATTTTTAGCGAACAATCACGAGTTTGGAAGTTTTTGAGATTAACTCAAAAAATCTTGGGATCGGTTTTATGTGAAAAATGTTATTGTGAAGTACGTGTAAGACGTAACTAAAAATGTATGATTGATGGCAGTGTGTGAATAAACTTCAAATACAATAACTTTTAAATTGAAGTAAAAGGAACTTGAAATAAACACCATTAAATGAAAATGCAATAAATGACAAGAAATATAAAGGTGTTTCAATTAAGGAAACATAAAAAATACAAAGAAAAAAGGGACGCAGACTCACATAATTCCTCACAAACTGTTTCGCTCATTGACTTGGGTACTCCAATTCTATAGTGAATTATATCTGAAACTTGTGAACCTTTTATTACAACACATGATTCTGCTATAAATACTAACTAAGAATAACTATCTTCGACATTTTAACTATGTAGAACTTGATACATCATTCGAGTGCATGTAACTCCTAACTCCACGCCTTGCCACATTGTTAAGGCTTTGAAACTACTAAAACCATTATCACACGTTCTCTAAGTGCTTAGAGTATGATAACTTCTTGCTCATTGAAGGAAATCACTAAGTGCATAAACCATTCTTATTTGGTTTCCTCAATCTTCTAAGTAGCGAAAGTCCATCGGAGACCCCTCTCTCGACATGGTGTCAAATGATCATTTAGGTTTAATCCCAAGACTCATTCAACTAATATCTCAAGATATTTCCTTGATATTTTCCCAAACTAGCATCTCAAGATTCCAGTCGAGATTATCTAGTCGACGTGCCATCACTATCGACTCTTGTCCATCACTTGTTACACTTAGCATTTCACCAAATACAACATTTACTTGATTTTCCTATTGTACAGAAAATATCAGGTCAACACCCTCCTGATCTTATCCATCATCCAAATCCTTTTTTATTATGTCATGCTTACCAACATCAACGTCTTATCTTTCAATGCTTCTTCATAGTTTTGTTGAATCAAAATTGCTTGCATCCTTGTTGAATTACAAATGTGGTAAATTATTGTATCCACATGAAGTGGTTGTGTTTTAAAGACCATTCAACAGTTTCTACGATTCTAAGAAAAAGGTCATTTAAAGTTTTCTGTTTGCGAAAATGAAATGACAGAAAATATATTGAGATTTGTGTTAACAACGAGAAAACTTCGTGGAGTTAGATTTCATCATCTTTGTCCTCATGTATAACCATTAATCACTAATATGTTATTCTAATCAACTATTACTATTTTCGCCTGTTGTTATCGTTGCAGCTCATCTCTGAGTCAACAACGTGAGATAAATTGTATTACCTAATAAATGATCTCTCGCCATATTAACCAGTACAACAACATTAAGTTTTAATAGTGAACGCAGATATTAATAGTCCCTATTATCAATATCATTGTTCGTGCGGATATCAAACATAACTCTATCTCTAAACATTACCATCCAACCGATGGAGATTTGGATCTAATAATGATCAACACCTCTCGTATATTAAGTCATACCATGAAAACATGTTTTAGGTAGCTAATAAAGAACAAGCATTAAGAATAAAAAATCATAAATATTAAAGCTTAAGTAGAATTACATAAAACGCCATGACCATAATTAATACATGAGTATAAATATGACTACACATAACCCTAATAAAAGAGAATTAGCTACGCTTACTCATTGTAGTTTTATAGTTTAATCCTAAAAGAAAGAGTTTGGACAACATCTGCAGTGATTCCTCGAGCAACACTTCCGCCTTCAATCTTCCTCTCATATTCTCTCCCATTGAGATTTAGGTGAACCTACTTTCTTTCTGTACTACCTTGAATCCATAAAAAATATCTTTGAATTGAAATAAACCCCTATTTAGAGATGTTGATCTGAGGTCTTCGCTAGGGAAACCATTTATCTTTGCATAACGCGCCTATTTTCTTTTCAGTTAAGCAATGACTGCCCACCTCCAACTTTCCATAGTTGGCCTATCTTGCTAGGTGCGCCTCCCTTCCTCGCTCATCGTAAAAACTCTTCCTTCACCTTGAAGTAACTTAACATTGAATTAATGAATTTCCTTTCCTTGCTTAGATCATTTGTGTTTTAGGTTTAGCGAGGCTGATTACTTAACCTTGAAGTTGCTTATCCATGAAGTCTTCTTAGTTGTATGTGCTTGCTAAGCACGCTTATGCTGTTAGCTTAGCAAGCGTTGCTTGTATGAAAGTGTCTTGGTAAGGTCTTTGGGTGTTTTATGGTGGTTCTTCAGTCCTTTTTTTACTTGTTTTTGGTTAATATGGATTTAAAATGCACAGATAAGTCTTTTTTATCACCTTTCATTGATAACTCAGGGTTTTTCTTCTTCTATTTATTACTTTTAAAATAAGTTAATAAGTGCCTATATACTTTACATAATAATTTTGGCACTTATCAAATTTTACTTTCTAAAATTTAAAATCTTTGTCTCTGAACTTTTTTTAGATATTCCATATAGAACTCATTGTGTTCACTTGTAAACTTAACTCCTTTGTCCCGTAGTGGATACAATTATTGTGTAAAACTCAATGATTTAAACAAACCAAAAAATGTGATGTGTGAAATAAAGAACAATGCAAATTAACTAAACAATCTCAAGCAAACACCAATATATCAACTAAGTGTACACAAATCACAATCTAACAAGAAAAATATTAAACTAGAGAATAAAAAAACATACATTATTTACCAGTTTGATTCAAAATGATATCTTATAGAGTATATAAAATCTCTTCGATCCACTGCCAATTAAGAATCTCTAAAAGAGATTAAAAATGAATTACAAAAAGTTAGTTCAACAAGTTCATAAGAACACATTCTAATTTCTACCAATTTGAGACGAAATCTCTTTAACATCTTAATATATGAATCACTTAAATCCAATGTATGTGAAAGTGTTTCCTAATATTTAAATATCAATCAAAGATCCCATAAACTCTAAGAATGATTAACCCTAAGAACTCTCTCTCTCTCTCTCTCTCTCTCTCTCTCTCTCTCTCTCCACTACTAAAAAGACATATTTAACATCGGACACAAAATGCATTTAACCTTGATTATAGAGGCAAGGTGACAAATGGAGTCATAAAAAATGCACACTTTACCTCTCGGTTTTAAAATGACCGACGGGTATGTGAAAAGGCCATGGGTTCGATCCCTAGGGATACCTTTTTTGAATTCTGAAATGGCGAAAATACATGTCCCCTCAGTTTTTAAATTTCACTGACGGATATACCATATTTTCACATCGGTTATCTAATAAAATCGAGGGGTAAAACAATTTTGAGTTTATTAAATCTAATGTGGATTGCTTATTTCACTAAATCCTATACTAAACATATAACTTCTCAAAATTTGTTAGGAAAATAATTATATGAACAATTGTCAAGAACAACTTACATTTATTAGTGATTTTGAAGCATTCTACAACTTATCATTCATCTCACGCTGTTGTATGGCTAAAATCTCTCCAATGTTTCAAGTTATTTATTGAACACTTTATTTTCTACTAATTCATTCTTGAAAGCATAAAATTCGATGCTTTGGAAAATGAATAAATATGGAAGAAAGTTGAACGAAAACTAGAAGTATTGGAGATATTTTAATGATAAAACAACATGAGATGAATGATGAGTTGCAGAATGCTGGAAAGTCATTAATCAGTGTAAGATAAGCTTTAGATACAACATAATTTTTTATATGATTATTTCCAAAATCAATTTACTAGGTTATATGTTCAAAGAGGGGTTAGTCAAATAAACAATCGACATTAGATATAATAAACTAAACTCGACGGAACAAGATGAGAGTTGCACAAAGAATAATAAAAAACATAAATTCAATATCAATATCAATCTAAAACTCAAACTCAAACTCAATAACAATAACTAAACTACAACATATATATTTTCATAACTATGGGTAGTAGAACAACTAAACAACAACAACAATAACATCAATAACAATAACATCAACAACTAAAAAACAACAACTTACATTAAACAACAACAAAAATAATCTCTTAACAAAACTACAACAACATCATCAATAAACCTATAACATAAATCAGTTTATACAACAACAAGATTAAACCTTTAGGGTTTAGGGTCTTAACAACGAGTCTCAACAACAACAACAACAACATCAACATCATTAACAACAACAACAACAACAACGTCAATAAACCTATAACATAAATTTACTTAAACAAGAACAACAATATTAAACCTCTAGGGTGTAAGGTCACAATAATGGGTCTCAACAACAACAATAATATCAATAAACCTATAATATAAATACGTTTAAATAACAACAATAACAACAAGATAAAACCTCCAGGATTTTGGATCTCAACAACAACAATAAGAACAATATGGGTAGTGATGTTTGATGTACTAGATCTCTGAAGGAGAAGTAAAAGAAAATGATATGGATCTCTGAAGAAGAAATGAGAGTACTAAACACATAACATCTTCGTATTGAAGTGGTATGTGTTTATGGATCTTCGTTAAGGTTTTGTTTCTGTTGTTTAGAAAAATGAAACTGGATTGTACAAGCTAAAACTATATATATCAGAGAAACATATTCACCTCGGTTGGAAAGAAAACTGAGGTGGAAAGTAGCGTACTTTTAGATTAAAAATAAAATATTCAAGAAGACTCCACTTTTAATGAGATAAAAACATAAACTGAGACTGATGGAATTCGAAGCATGTACACTGAATAAGTTTACCCCTCTGTTTTCAAAATAACCGATGAAATGTATTGTATATTTTTTTTATAAAAAAAACAGAGGGCATCCAAGAATTATATCTCATTTTTTCAATATGTGAGGTGAAATCATCGTCATGAAATGTATTATTTATAGTAGTGATATCTCTCTCTCTCTCTCTCGATCATTTTTTTTTGTAAAATTGGTAAAGAAAAACAACTTAAGTATGATATGATAGAAGTTTTGAGACACATGTCTCATTAGGGATGTCAACGGGGCAGGGAATGTGCGGAGGATGCTTCTCCACTCCCCGTCCTTTCCCCCAACATTTTTCCTATCCTCGTCCCTAATCCTCGTCACAAGGGAATATCTTTCCCCATCCTTATCCCAACAGATCCTCACAGAGAATCGGAGATCCACGGAGATTGAATCATAAACAAATTTATATACTTTTTGATCAAAACTAAGACACTAGTATTTAGTTTTTTTTTCCTTTTTTTAAAACATATATTATGCATTTTTTAAAATAAAAACAACTCTTACATCAATAACAAACAAATGAAAAAACACTTGCAATTACGAAAACATAATCACTAATTTACTAATTGAATAAAAATCATATTTTTAATTGAAGTATA